>NC_135497.1:109794879-110112379 GCF_052857255.1 Amblyomma americanum
GGTATCATTCAGCTTTTGTTAAGTACTGCATCTTTGCTGGAGTGAAGCAGGAATGTTTTTCTGGTCTTATTCGTTGCGGGGTCATATCCAGAAGACACTTTTCTGCTTTAATGGGAATGTTGCATTCCTGCGTCTGCTTTGCATAAAGGAACTGCTGCTGTGGCATGTGAGCCTGGGCAGTGAAGTTTCTTTTTTTCATCTGGAAAAGCTCTCAAGTTGAAACTGTGCTTTGCATGTATGTGTAGATTTTAGGCTTCGAAATTTGATATTTTAAGGCAAAAGCCTTGGCTCATGGGTGTGCGCAAGGCCTGTCCGCAGGAAACGTGTGCACGAAATGTCCGCCCCACCTGTCAAAGAAATATAAAAAAAATGTATGAAAGGCAAAATAAAAATAAGTGGGAAAAATAAAGACATAAAAATAATACAAAATAGAAATAAAATGGCAATGAAAAAAAAGAGAAATATAAAAATTGAAGAAAATAAAAAGAATAAAAAATGGAGGGAGAAAGGACATGGAAAGGCTTTTGGCTTTCGCTTTGCCGCTCATAAGCAGACTAAGTGCAAATAATTTTTTTTGTTAAACAATTTCAGCAATTTTGTTTTCTTTAAACAGACACAGAGACAACTTGCAATTTTTGGTCTCCATAAGAATTGATTCTGTGGCTCTTTCTGGCTATGTTGGTGTTTGCCCAACCCCAAAAGACACATTTGTTACCGAGAAAGAATGGATTTAATCATTTTTAGCCACTCATTTCAAACCCGTGTTATCTGCGCTGAAACAGACCCAGTGATCACTGTGATCTGCGCCAAAACAGACCCTGTGATCGCAAATTTTTATCTAGAACACTGAAATTTTCATGCTCTTCAGGCAAACTAACAAGAAACACTTTGAATATTTAAGCAATTTAAAATTATACTTGCTTTTCATCTTAAAGCATGCAAGTACAGCTGACATAGGTTTTGCCAAATGTTGTACTGAATAATAAGTTACTCTGTAGAACCTTATATTTTTGCTTGAAATACATATTATAAGAAAGCTCATGACACATATGACTGTGTCTATTTTATGAATCTTGCCAAAAAATAATAACCAACAGAAATGGCCCATTTTTTCCACCAGAAGTAAAGAATAAGGCAGGTGTGCTTTTATCAGAAGCATTGATGCATTTTTGTCTGCAAAATTCTGTGCACTGATTTCTGTGTGTGGATTTTAGGGATGGTTTTCGTATACAGTGTGCAGTCTAGGTGGGTGTGTCAAAGCAGTCAGAGCACTGCGTAGAGTGCACCATCTATGGTCATGCAGGCCCTGGGAATAAGTGCTTTCAAGGAACAGTCTCCACATATGCCATTGCCATTGCAAACATCATGCCTGCAGAAACGCTTGCCGCAAACTTCGTCCACTGGAGCAGATGTTACAATGCAACTTGTTTCATTCATTTCTGTGTTCAAAAGGTGAGCTATAGAATGTTTGGCATAGATTTTTTGCATCAGCCACTCCCATGGATTCTAACTTTTTATGGGACTACATATTTGCTGATAGTTTTTTGAACTTAGAATTGGGAGCTGAAAGAATTGTACTGTGTGGTTACATAGGTTTCCTGATGCTGGTAAAAGAAGTTTAATCTGTTTTGTGTTGCACAGATCCTCAGGCATAGACATACATATGTCCGATAATTACTGAGGAAGATAGCTACAATTTCTTGATTCCTACTCACAAGGAGCCATGATCGCCAATACTTGCGCAAACTCAGAGCATGCAGCAGCTCGTGGTTCACATGCCTCTGCTAGGCATCATGAAAGTATGTATCTGTCAATTTTCAGCAAATGTCTATTTTTTTAATGCACCATAAAATTTCAATGGCATTAATATTTGTTTATTATGTCCCTCTGTATAACTCAGCTATGATGTGCTCGTAAAGTGTTAAAAGCACTGCAGCCCTGTGAAGAGGATCTTAACAATGTGAAAAGATAGAAATAATGAGCTTGGTCTCTACAATGTTGAAGTAGCAACTAGTCTATAAATTGCTCTGTAATGAATGGCTCTGGATTATTTTAGGCTTCCTTAGCTGTTTTAATGTGCACTTGATATCACCTTGCACCGGTTAGAGCGCCGGCCATGTGAAGGAGGGACTGCTTTCAAGTGTTTGAAAACAACCACTGGTTAATTAAAAAAAAGTCTGTTCAGGGCTGAAATTACACATGGTGTGCTGCCTATTCGTAATGAACAACTCAGAGGGTCAGTGAAGCTATTTTTTACTTGCTTATGTTTTTTCACTTGCAAGCCAACAGCACAGCAGCCTAAAAGGACAGTGCACATTACAAGAAGAGCACTACAATGCACAAAGAAGACCACTACGATACACAAAGGAAGTTAAATGACACAGTGGACATAGTATGCAAAAGAAGGAAAGATGGCAATGAAAACATAATAATAGTGGCAGCCGCCTCCAGTTATGCGCTTAGAGATAGAAAAAACATCAATGCACTACAAGAAAAATCATCTGTATACTTGTAGTAGCATAGACTCAGAAGTCTGTTGATGAGATTACAATGGCCAGTGTGTCTTCGTTAAAAGACAGCTTGTTTTATCAGGCTTGTATTCTATGGCTGCTTGTCCAGATCCAACAATTCTTAGGACCTTTCGCTACATCGGAGGCATGACCGCCACCTTGGTCAGCTCATCCACAGCCACTGGGGACTGAGGGCCGAGGGTGAACTCACAAATCTACAAAGGCGGCGGTGGCAGCCAAGTACAGTATTAATGGCCAATTCCTGTTCTGTGGAGGGAGCATGCTTATATAGCTCTTCACTCAGTGAGCATTTCTTTCATTGTTGCATCTCACTTATTTCCTATTTTTTGTAGCGCAGGGAAAAAGCAGGATATTGCTTTCTTTTACAAGGTGCTCCACGGTACCACTGATTGCCCTTAAATGCTATCAGATATTTTTTACGAGTACCCACTAGAAACTAAAGTTATCAGTGTTTAAGGCAAGAATCTTATCCAGTGAGTCTAGCCTAACTGTTCTGTTTGAAGAATATCGGGCAGTGAATGGGACATTACAGTGCTTAACAATGTTATGACGACTGATGCAATGCATACACTAAATAACGGGTACTTAAGGAGGTGGTTGTCATTATAATAACCATTAATAAAAAGCGAGAGTTGAAGATACCGCGAGCCTATGCACCAACACCCAGTCACACTGGCAAGGTGGTTAAAAGGAACTGTAAAGATGCCATATCAGTGATGAATAAAATAGGGAAAGAGAGGTTTATAAACAAATAGTATGTAAACCTAAGCTGTAATTTTCCAGCCTTATACTATGCCTTATACTTAGCCTTATACTTAGAGCCATCGAAAAAAAATGACAGGCGTAACATTAAGAGACCGGAAGCGGGTAGAGTGGGTGAGAAAACAAACGTATGTTAATGACATCCTAGTCAAAATCAAGAGGAATAAGTGGGCTTGGGCAGGGCACGTACTGCAAAGGCAACGGAACCACTGATCCTTGAAGGTAATGGAGTGGATTCCAGGAGAAGGCAAGCGTAGCAGGGGCGGCGGATGGTTAGGTGGGCGGATGAGATTAGGAAGTTTACAGGCACAAGGGGGGGGGGCGCAGCTGACAACGGACTGAGTTAATTGGAGAGACATGGGAGAGGCCTTTGCCCTGCAGTGGGTGTAGTCAGGCTGATGATGATGATGAGGATACTAGAGAATCGTAGCGCAGACTAACCTCTCTGCCTTGAATTAAGTAAGAATGCACTACACTGTACTGATGGGCAGCTTCGAAGTCTAAGTATGGAAGTTCGAAAGAAGCAGGCATGCAAACAAGAAAAAAACATAAAAGAGACTGAGTGGGGAGACAAATAATGAAATAGACTTCACAATGAATGCCCTTCATGGCACCATGCAGGATGTAGAAGGACTAGAGGAGGTGAGGCGTAGTGACTGTACAGTCGTGATGTCTACAATCAGCCTGGATTGAATAGAGAGTGGAGGAATGTTGTCATGAAGAAGTTAAATGTGATGACCTTCCCAGCATAATTCCACAGTGCTCAGTTGAAGTAGGAGGTACGCTAGCTAGGTAGGATATTGGCAAGCTCTCCAAAATAACAAGATGCATCATACTATGAAGTGGTAATGCATGAAAGTCTCAGACCTCTCAGATAAGGTAGAACATGCAAAACCATCAAAATTTTTAAGTGCAAGGTAATTATGCAAAGTAGAATATTGTACTAACATTAAGAGAACTCAGCAAGCACTAAAGCATCCAGAAAGCCTGAAAGGTGCAAAGACTGGATTAGGCGTGTGCAGAGATACATGTTTGTAGAAGGGACAAATGTAATAGTGTCGTGAGAAATTTAAATTTGGTAGGTAAGGCAGCAGAAAAATTCTGTGTGCATTTCTAGATGTGTGCAAACAAGGAAATAGAAATTTTCATTTAAACTGAAGAGATTATAGAGGATATGTCACAAACAGTGCATGAGGGAAAGGTGCAGGAGACAAGCAACTCGAGATTTTTGGAAGGACGGGGGAGATTTGTTATACAAGAGTGCTTCACGACCTCAAGTATGCGGAAGAATGCTTATATTGTATTAACCCAGCACAGAGATGTATGGAAAGGAGAGTAAGTGATGCGGGTGACATTAAGAGAAAAGCAGCAGATTGTATAAGAGATTGAACTTGAGTTATCGACATCCTAGTGATATGAAGAGGAAGATATAGGCGTGGACCCGAGATAGGTAACGTCCAGAACAGATAAACGATGATCTATTAATGTAACAGAGTGGATTCCAGGGCTAGGAAAACAGTCAAGTACGGTAAAATGAGATGGGCAAATGCGATCTGAACGTTCGATGGTGTGGCCACATCTTCCACGGAACAGGGTAAATTGGGGATTTGTGGAAGAGTCCTTTTCCCTTCAGTGTATGTAGCCTGCTGATGATTGTGGTGAATGTAACATATACATTGATATCTTTGTGTTTCACCTCGATGAGAAAGATAGCTTCTGCTGCCTAGTTTTGAACCATGGACTTTTGATTTTAACAGCTAATCTCTTTAGCTGCTCCATTACTATGATGGACCATGAATATGCTGAAAGGTTGCAGCTCTGAAGCTTCTATAGCTAACTAGGGCTTGTACTCATTGTTAACATTTCTTTTACAGTAAATCTGCTATGATCATGACAGTTTTGGTAATATTGAGGCACTTGTGGTTCTGCTCATGAATGCCACCTAAAGGAGCCACCATTCAGACTCTTGTCTGCACTACCCACATTGTCCTTTGAATAGGAAAGGACAAAGGCTAGAATTAGAGAGGTGAACATTACGAATTACTTGCTCTTACTATCTGTTATCATCATTCTACTTCCGATGCCTAAAACTATTCTCATTATATGTTCTGTACATATTTCATTCCCTAATACAGGTAGAAGCAGGCTTGGAATATGGAGGAGTGCCAGATCCTGCCTAGTTCAACAAAGAATCTGTGGAGTCCCAAGAAAAAGCCGTATCTATCAGAATGATGCAGCTACAGGTGCTTTTACAGCTTGTGGCTGTGATGTGCAGGGTGTGTGCTTAAGATGGTTAGGAACCACCTTTTATCATATTAGTATCATTTTATTTCAACAGATCCCACCATTTAGAGTGCACCAAACATGAGGGCATGCGACATGAAGAGCTGAAATGCCGCGGCAATCATCAACCGTGGTGGCTTCTCTGCGGTTCCTAAATGCTAGGAGGCGAAGCACCACCACCACTACCACTGCCACCACCACTGCCGCCAACAACAACAAAAATAAAAACGTTGCGCTAGCACTCAAGAGAGCCGTTTTTACAGGGACGCGACATAAATTATAAACTCCAGCAACGCGCATACATAGGAGCAAGCCGGGTCTGGGAAGTGCTGCTTAAAAATTGCAGCAAACTCCTAACCAACTCTTAGAAGCCGCAAGCGACAGCGTTAGAAGTCACTTAGCCCTCCTTCGCAACTCCACTAGCACAAATTGAAAAGGATGCATCTGTAAAGCTGTTTTCCGATGACTGTGTTGTTTTCAAGAACATAATAAGTGATTATAACTATACTTGTCACTACAAAAAACCATAGTAGCAATCACAGAATGGTGAGTGTGCTGGGGTGTGGATATTAAGAAAGGTAAAACCATATTGTTACAAATTACAAGGAAAAATGTTCCCAGGCAACGTAGTTATTACTTTACTACCTTTCTATTTTAGAATTGGAGAGCTATAAATACCTCGGAGTAACCAACTTGGTCCTCACATCTGCTCTAACGTCTCCTCATCCGCAATGAAGAAATTATGGTTTATTAAAAGAAAACTTAGAAATTCTCCCATCAGTACTAGAATCACAGTATACAAGGCTTGTCAAGGGTGCAAAGTTGGGCGAGTCGGTATTGATCCTTGAGAAAAGGAGCGCGAGGACGGACGAAGACAGAACACACAGCACGAGCGCTAACTTCTGACTAAAGGAAAAACACAAAACCGTGTCGACCGCGACTTGAGCCTAACCACCGAGCGCATGTGCCAAGTCTGGGAAGTGGAAAAATATTCAAAGGAAAAAAGCATAAGAAGATAAAGGTTATTAAAACCTAGGGATCTCAATTCACATTTCAATAAGAATATAGATGGCTTGCTGACACACAGATCACGCAAAGTAGCTATCTGTGTAGCTTCAAAGATTTCTCTTGTCAATTTATCTCTGCTTCTGGCAACGACAGAGCATTTATCCAGAAATGGCACACACCCGCACTCCATGCAGTGCACGGCCATGTTGCTGCGCGTTAACGACTTCATGTTGTTATTGTGTTCACGAAGCCTTTCGTTGAGGCACCTACCGGACTGTCCCACGTACTGCTTCCCACAGGACAGCGGGATGCTGTACACACTGCCCTCAGTGCATTTAACAAATTTTTTCCGGTGACGAATGTTACATTGCGGATAATAGGGAGCACGTTCCATTGCCTTTTGCATCCACTCTGGCATCCTACCTGATGATGTCGGATGACTTTTCTTCGGCTTCAATCTCTCCTCAGGGCATTACTGTAGGGTCTGCAAAATCGAGTCTGAATGCCACCGTTACGCACGCCTTCTGAGAGTGCTACTACCTGTGCAACTGCAGCGTGCACTGGACCCTAGTGCAGCTCCGCGCCAACTACGCGAGCATCTGTAACTGGCTGACCAAACAACTGAGGTCCTTTGGCAAGTTCACCTGAAGTTCGCTCTCGTTTCCCTCCTAAGTACTCCAACAAAGTCAATAAAGTGTGCATCCCTGACAGTGCATCGCTTCCCCAAGACATCATTCAGGTGTTCTTTCTCGGCCCCCAGTTTGCTACAGAGTCTCCGAAGTCTCCGCATGTACCGCTCTCCATGGTGCGCTGTGTTTCCCGCCTCACCGACAAAGAGGACTGCAGCCGTTGCACCGCCGACAGAGTCGACGTCCTTTCCTTCTGTAAGCCTCGACCTTCAAAAATTAATGTGAATCGCGTAGTGTCCGTGCTAAATGAGCATCCCCTCCGGCAAAAAGGGAGGTTTTGCTGTTTTCAGCCATGATTCCTTTAATGATAAAGCCCACCTTGCTGTCACACAGGTTTTTAAGAGCCGTAAAACTGTTTGTGTTCAAAATCTTAAGGCTCAAGCTAAAAAGCTCTGTGAAAATCTCAATCTTGATAAAGTGGCAAAAAGCATTGATAACAGTAAGCGCCTCTTCCTGCAAGTATTTTCCTGCGCAAAGACCCATAAGATTGACATACCACTTAAAGTCATCATTCCTGAACAAGATACTTGGCAGAAGTCTATTGCTGTTTCTTAAAGAAAAGCTAAATGTATTGTCCGTTAGTGACCCATTTCTTGTAAGAAGTTCAAACGAGGTTGTTAATGCTGTGAAATTTCTGAATGACAGGAGTTTTCTCGGTTTTTTCATTGATGTCAAAGATCTCTATTTCTCTTTGCCCCATGATAACCTACACAGCATTGTTGAAGAATCCATCCTTCATCATGGTGCGGTTGCTTTTCAAACTGAATCTCGCCTGTCTGTTGAGAGATTTTTGGAATTGCTTTTGTTCTATCTCCACTCCACCTTAATTAATTGGCAGTGCACTCCTCATATTCAAAAACAGGGAGTGTGTATTGGGTCCTGCTTGGCCCCTGTACTCAGTGACCTATACCTAGCACATGGTATATGGGGAGCGCAAAAACGGCACAAGGGACAAAGAAAGACGGACAACACAGGCGCCAACTTCCGACTGAAAGAAACCTAGGCGAACAAAACGAACGTGGACCATGAGGGGAACCAGGCGCATGTGCTTCGAAAGATAAAGAAAACCAGGTGAACGAGGAACAAGAGACGGAACAACAGAGCGCTCCCCATATACCATGGATCATCGTTACCGACTCGCCCAAGTTTCCACCCTTGTGAAATACCTAGCACACTTGGATAGGATTCTTCAAGATCGACTTGTCACTTCACGCGTGGTAAAAGGTTTTAGATATGTTGACGATTCTTTATTCCTTATTGACTATACACCTTCGCTCCTTGAGCAAGTCTCAGTGGACCTTTTTGCCATTGTACAAGGGTGCTTTCTCCCGCTAATGCCAACTAGATTCTCCAGATTTAGGGAAAATGGTACCTGAAATAAAGGGCAGTCTCTGTCCCAGTTTGTCATTGTGTTCATTGTGTCACTGCCTGTTCAAAATGAATTACTCTACTTATGATTGCTGTACAAAGTGCATGAGCCTCAGGTTGAGTTGGTACATGCGAAGTAGCACCTGTGAAAAGTAGCTGTTTGCTGTTGGAAACAACATTCTGCCCATATTTTCTTAATGCAAGAAAGGGTTTTCTCTTGGATGAGTTAAGTAGCTTTCTATTTCTCTCCATGAATGAGGATTTTTGCCTCAGCAAGAATGGCTGTCTGCTTCCTTATAGTCTGGGGTGCACCTGACCCTTATCATCGGAGGGTGCCTGAGAAGAGCCTTCGGGAGAATACTTGCAGCCACTCTTGAATATTACATAATATGGCTTGTTCACTGCCTTTCTCGTGTGCAGCCTGATTTTCATGGAAGCTGTCTGCCAAGATTACATATACTACCTTGTGCTTCCAAACGCAATTTTCTCTTGGAACAAAGGGAGCAATAACGCTTTTTTCCAGTTTTTTTTTGTTTTTGAGTGGTGTTAATTGCTTCATGTCATAAATAGGGACAATTATACGAAATGGAAAAGCTTTTCTGACCTAATGAAGTCCAGAAGAGACCAGTGATGGGATCTCTGTATCCAAACAGAATAGGATGATGCGCTTTTCAACAAAATACCTGCTGTTTCCAGGTGCCTGATTCTCATTGGCATCAGTGCTGGGCAGACTAACGACAGTTTTCAATTATTCTTACTCTATGCTGCCTGTGCTGGTTTATTGGTTTGTGAGTTGCTGTTCTGCCTTTGTGATGTCTTGTACTGAAAATCTGTGTCTCATAAATCTCTCTAATCCTTGTATTGTTATATAGGTTTCTGTCGAGACCATTCGCATGTGATGCAGAGAGAAGGTAACCAATGGTCCCTTGGGGTAAAGAGGTGGATTTCTAGAGAAGGCAACCATGAGTGGGACAGAAGAAAATGCCTTGTGCCATGGCACTCTTTGTCCACAGACGCTTTTGCGCTATTAAAATCCATCATCATCAGTAAGTTTGCTTGGCCAAAGGTGGTCACAGCTGGCTCAGGACAAGGTTAGTTGCAAATCAATGTGAGGAGCCTTTGTCCTGCAGTGGACATAAGTACGCTGATGATGATGAGAGGCCTTTCCAAAAAGCACTCGCTACTAGAGCACTACACGGGCTCAGGCTCACCCGAAAGCCCGGGCTGGGCTCGGGCCTGTATTCTGACTGGCCTGAGACAGGCTCAGGCTTGCGTAGTGAGCACGTACTTTCACTTAGCGCCCGCTTCTTATGTTCTCATGGGGTTGACAAACTGCAGGTCAAGATGATATATTAGCTATTTTTCTGCGTTTTCCAGAGTACGAACCTGTTAATCTTCAGTAATATGTCATGTGATAGGTTGAGCATGCAAAAAATGAAAATGATGCAGAAAATAATTCAGGCTAAACAGCATATATACCACTCTTTACAAAGCTAAAGTTTTGAAGCAACGAAAGCCACAAACACAGTACTTTTGCTTGCCACCTTCTTAGCTTCGCAAAATCGTTAACCATGAAGCATACGTACGGCATCCACACACAAAATAAAGCAACATTTTGCTTTACTCATTCGGATATAGTCTGAGAGGAACAGGAACTGTGAGGCTGTCTTCGCTGTTTGCTGCCAGATGTTCAGCTCTGAATGCATCACACTTATCTCCTCTCCAGCATGCGCCTTGTCTCTTTAATGTTCTGAGCTCGATACTACCAAGCCTTGTATTTCCTGATAACTGTTGTATTATTTGTTTT
The DNA here is from genome assembly GCF_052857255.1 of Amblyomma americanum. NCBI lineage: Eukaryota > Metazoa > Arthropoda > Arachnida > Ixodida > Ixodidae > Amblyomma > Amblyomma americanum. The sequence continues at coordinate 109,805,328 of NC_135497.1, forward strand.
GTTTAGTTGAGGTATTCCCGCGGGTTTCCCGGACCATTGGGTAGACTGCAGATGCGGGAAAATCTTGGCCTTTGAGGGTGCATGTAATATTTGCACCCATGTAGTGTAATTTCTCTATGTTGGTCTCAGTATTTATGCTGATCACTTTTTACATTGTATCGCATATTAATTATGAGACTTCATTCCTTTGTCTGTCAAGTCCTTCCTTTTTTTCGATTTTTGTGGCCGTTAATTCTACAAAAGCTTTCTAAACGAATTGTCTAAGATGACCGCATTAACACTCGGTTTCAGTGAAGTGTTGCACCTGTAGAAGTTGACATCTTCATTGTGTAATATATCCAAGCCCAGTTGATCTTCCTGCATTTTGTTATTGCTGGATGGTAAGAGACAAGCGACAGTGGGAGAAGCAGCTGTTTGAACAGACACAAGCGGACACCTCACTGCTTTGCGGTCTCGTGTGACCTTTTCCGTTTCGGTGGCGAACCGATTGCAACGTTACAGCCTGTTCGACATAAGCTTGCAAATATTAAATCCGAAGCTAAGATACGGAAAACGGCTTGAGTTGATTATATTCACCAAATTGGTATGTGTGGCATTCAAGGCGCTGTACTTTGTTCTGGGCAAAAAAAAATAAGTGTTTGTGTTGTTTTGGGCCTGAGCCGGGCCCACCGACTTGTTGGGACAGGCCGGCCCTGGTAGCCGAGAGCTTCCTCGGGCTCGGGCCAGGTCCGGGCATTAGAAAAACCGGGCTGGGCTCCAGCTGGTAGCGGTAGAAGGTATCAGGCCCAGGCCGGGCCCGGGCCAATAATTATGGCCCGTGCAGTGCTCTACTCCCAATATTCAATCAATATTCTTCTCACTGGACTGTTGTACGCATCTGGTGCAAGCATAGAGAATGTGGTGGTGCGACTGTTTTGCATGTGTCGCCAACAGTTCATGGAGTTTATTTTGACTGCTGTGTATAAACAATGAAATGGTCTGTGGGGTTGCATGTTCTGATTCATCATGTGGTCCAGCAGTGCATATTCGTCAGTAGTCGGGTCAGCTCTTACTGAAGTAGTATTTCCTTGCTGTAGCCTGCCATGAAAGTGAAATGCGTGTACACTTTGGGCGCAGCTGGAAGAAATCTTTGCCACTAGCTTACTTATAAACTGTCATCCTGTCTGATTGCTTGTTTGTGAATATATAGTTCTCACAGCTGCCATGCCTGGTGCGTCAGCAAAACCTTGAGTTTCTCCCACGCTTGCTGTATGTCGGTGCCTCTTTTAAGCTTTAGATTCTGTATGCAAACCATGCTGATAAAGCAAAAGGCAACAAGTAGTTTTGCCTTAACTACAGAACACGCCATTTGCTCAAATGCACGTGCATATTATTGGCATAGTTGGCATGGCACATTTGGTGCCATATAGTAATATTATTTAGACTGTTGGCAACTTTGGGGTGAACTGTTTTCTCTTCTTTGTTAATTCATCTGTAGAATACTTAGGAAGTAACTGTTGCTAACAGTTGTATGACACTTTTAGTGATGCTGACAAAATCAGTAATGCTGATTACTGCACTGAAAGGACATTGCAGTATTTATGCTTTCAATACATCTTTTGTTCAATTTTCAACTACTACACTTCCCAGCATATGGTTTCAGTTTCCCTGACATGGATAAAAACTATGAAAAGAAGCATTCCTGCCTGTTCATGAAGACAATCAGTGCAATGAATTCGAATTTCTTCACCTGCAGGAGTATTAGCCCTGAAAATAATTATAGGTGTGTAAGCACCAAATTTTTCTTACGAGAGTAGTGGTTAGCTCTCATGTTCTTAAGGCAATCAACATGAAGACAGTCTGGCATCTGGTTAAGCAACTGATGAAATCTAATAAATGAGAGGTGGTTGCTGCATTGTACAAAGCTTGTTGCTGGGCAAATTGTTTCCATTCTGAAGGAAACATGTTAAAACTTTACACTGACAGCATCAGCGCTCATCTTGTTCATTTTCTTTCTTGCTCGTGTCTTACTAAAGTATTGGTGCTAACATTTTTTCCTCAGATGGCAGTGGTGCTGTGGTGTAGTCTGGTACAACACACTTCTGATTGCCTCGGTGGTGAGACCTGCATTTATCTCATGATTGGAATCACATTACTTGAGTTGCTTCTTTGTTTTAGACTGCAGGTATACATGGAGGACAGTGTTGCTTCTCATGCAACTGCATACAAATCACTTCACTTTGTGCTTCTTTGTGCAAAGTTTATGGTCAAACAAAGTGATACTGTCATGTGAAAAAATGGAAGCAAACTGGCTTGCTGCATGAGCACAATGCAAAAAACCGGTTTCTTCATTTGCATCATATATAATATACATGCAACAGACACTGTGCAGCCACATAGCTAGCTAAAGAAAAATTGCTTTTGAAGGTGCATTTTTAGTTTTCTTGGCAGTAATCTAGTGATATGGCAAGACAACCGAAAATGTGGTCATGTTCCTTGATAGATCTGTCTTGCTGATAAACCCATGTTCATGTGCCATTAGCTGAGCATTGAACATCTGAACCCAAGAAAGAGATAGCGAATAATGGAAAGGCAGGGAGGTTAACAAGGCAACGTCCTGTGAAATCGACATTTTAAAGAAGCATACCTAGACACCTAGCTTTTGGATGCGAGTTTTCTTGTTTGTCATGGTGTGTAAGGCATTATTATACCTGGATTACGATGTGATATTCTCCTATGACCGTTAAATAATTTATAAGTGAATTTGTTTCTCGTGCTGTTTCGGTTTCGCTTTCAACAGTCGTCTGATGACTGTATCTTCAAAGTGTGCTTATAGGCCATGTGCGGAATGAAAAACTGCAATATAATCACTGCTTCTACATTTATTGTCATTCCGGCTGATGAGGAAGGCTGGCTTCAGCACTGTAGTGAATTAAAATGATGAAGCAGCGATTATATCGACGTTTTTCCATGCCTCACATGACACAAAACCGGACTGACGTAAGGCCATTATTTGAAACCAAAAGAGCATGACAGAAAAATTCTACTGTAATTTATTTTAGTGGTCGTAGGCGAATACCACTTGGAAATTCATGCATAGTAGTGTCTTCCGCATCACTGTAGAGCATGAAACATGCCACCAAAATTAGGTGTCTATACTCCTTCAAGTTGTTGTTTTGTCAAAGATCCAATGGTGGACCTCACGGTCTCCTTGCTATTGTGTGGGCATCGCAAAGAGCTGAGTATAGATGGCTGTGACAGGAAGGAGCAAACGCATTTAATGACTGATGAAGATCAGCACTGCTGCAGGAGAAGTGCAGCACCACGCAAACATGCAGTGATGATGGTGACGGAGACTTCTGGTGTTGGCAACACGAATTTCCACCATTCTAACCCCGCCAGATAGGTTGCGCTAAGTGATTTCCATAGGATATAAGTGTGTGGGACGTTTCACAGTGGTTCTGCTGGGGAGTCAGAGCAAGCACGATCTAACTTTTTTGTCTTGACCACGATGTAGATCCTGTATACGCGCTGATGTCTGAATACCTCAGGCATTTGTTATTAACTTGCATGACACAACCCCATTTTATGAGATCGAGGCGTTCGGAGTGGTTCACAGAAATGTTTCTCAACTTAATCTAGTATTCTCTAAGCCAGTGGGACCAAAAGGCTTGTAGTTGGTTGGTTCTCTCTGACTCACCAAAAGTTCCTCAGTTGGTCTGATGGGGAGCAGGGAGTGTTCGACATGCTAACCAAAGGGATGATGTGAGCCGTTGTCCAGCCAGAAAACTCGGTAAGAAGAGGGCAGGGTCCATCAACACTGCTGAAAACAAAAGTGAGGGGATGAGAGTTCAACATTGCTTCCAATTCTTTAAGAATGATAATGAGGTCATTCTCGCTGACCCAGCACCCTTTACTGACAGCACAAGTCTCATAAAACCCTACCCACCACGGGCAATTTGGGCAAATAAACTTCCATTCTATATTCTAAACCATGAAGCAGGAGAGTATTTCAGGATCTTGAATCATGCTCCATATTTTCTTCAGTTGCATAAAAGATTTCATGGAAGTTCATGCATTGTCAGTGTAGACTAATACAGTCCCCATCTGGGCAAAAATCTGTAAAAGCGATGATGGAAATTGACAGCCGTCATGTCATCAACTGGTTTGAAAGGTACAGCCATTGTAACAGTACAGTCAAAAACGGGGAGGTATACTTTCCTCTGATCTTCTTTTCAGAAAAGAAGAGATCCTGCAAATTAAAGTCGATGCCAATGATGAAGGAGGTTGCAGTCTTGTAACGTCTACAAGTAGCAGTGTTTCCGGGTCAAATGGTGTAGACTGTGTCTTGCAACAAATAAAACACCCATATTTCAGTTTCTTCGCTGGCTGCCATTCTCAAGGACTCCAGTATCTTTCATAGATCTTCATAGTGGTGTCACAAGCACCGGCATGAAAAACCTGCGTGTGAGCTTGCGAGATAAGTGTACTCAACGACGAATCCTTCGGAAACAGAATAGGACAACTGGCTGCATACGTTTCGTTTATGCTCAGTGCTCTTCCTAGGACTCGTAATAAGCCCTTGTTGTTGAAACTCGGTCTGAGTTGTCATATCAAGCATCCTGGAGGGAAAGCTCTCTGTTCCAACAGGCAGTTAACTTCCACTGCAAAGTGGCGTGTTTGCTCGACGTCATTCAAATGCCTTTCATCATCGACTTCTTTAGATGAACGTTCCCGTATCTTTTTGGGCCCGTTTTTTAAGTTGTGCAGGTATCTAAAAATCTATGCTGTTATTCACGGTAGCCTCATTAAAGAGCTGAAGCTCGTGATGTCGAGTAGAGGCTCACCCTGGTTCTTGATTTCGAACCTATGTATTACAGTAGCCAATTCTTCTGTCTGTAAGTGACGGTTCGTTGGTTTCTATATAAAGACTGTGTATTGGCGACTTATGTAGTGGATCCAGTCGTTTAATGAATGATGGTCTTGCTGACCCATACAGTATCGATCCATAATGCTGGGTAGAGCGTACTACAGAGCGGTAAATTTGTATGAGACATGTCCTGTCTGCTCCCCAATGTTTTCGTGACATTACTTTCAGTATATTAAGAGATCGGGAGGCTTTCTTCTTGTGCATTTATATGAGGCAGGAAAGTGAGTTTTCTGGAAAGTTTGTGCCTAGAAACTTGTGCTAATTTTTACAGGTAGCTGTGTTTCGTTCAGGTGTATGAAAGGGTCAGCCTGTAGGCCTCATTTGAATGAGAAAGGAATGGCCATAGTTTTGTGTGTGGAAAACTGGAAACCGTTCCTATCTGTGCATGTCACTAATTTATTTATTGTCAACTGTGTTTGTCTCTCGCATGTTACTAGGTTTGAGGACGTGCAGGCTATTTGAAGATTGTGAACATAAACTGAATACATAATGGACTTGGGGATTACTTTGGCTGTGGAATTCATTTTTATAACGAAGAGCGTTGTGCTTAAAATGCACTCCTGGGAACTCCATTTTCTTGAACGAAGTTTCTTGAGAGGGATGAGCCTAGACGTATGTGAAAAGAACGGTTGGACAGGAAATTATTTAGGCAGTTTATCATCCTATGACCAATGCAAAGCTCTGCTGGGTCGCGAAGAATCCCAACCTTCTAGTTTGTGTCGTATGTTTTCTCGGTGTGTAAGAAGAGGGCAAGACAGTGCTGTTTGTGTATAAAAGCTTCTCTGACAGTATTTTTGAGGCAAACTAAATGGTCTGTTGTTGAGCATGCCTTTTTAAAACCGCATTGATGGATATCAAAAAGTTCGCGGGATTCCAGGACAAATGTTAGTCATATTCAGGACGCTTTCAAATGATTTGGCGAGACAGCTTGTAAGGGCTGTAGCTACTAGGGGAAATTGATGGTTTTCTAGGTTGCAGGGACCGCACTATCACGGCTGTTTTCCACACTTTAGGCATTTTTTCTTCTATGAATATTTTGTTAACGAAATTCAACAGTGCCTCTATGGCACACTGAGAAAGGTGGGCGAGCATTTCATAGTGTATCTGATCGGATCCTTGAGCAGTTTTCTTCCGGCAGACTGTACTCTATTTATTTCTTGGAGAGTAATTAAATTGTTGTGTTGTGTCTTTCCACCTCCACTTATTGGAATTCTTTGTTTATTGGCTATATTTTTGTGTTTCAGAAATGACTGTGTATAGTGAGATAAACTGGAAACTGCAGCGAAATGTTCCCCCAAAATATCTGCCTGTTTTCTTATGCTTCTTTGTGTACCAGGTGTTGTCAGAAAAGGAATTGTGAACGGTGAGAAGTTGTCATTAAATTTTTGAACCTGCTGCCACATTTTTAAAGATTTAATTTTACTTTTTATAGATGAAACATAACTCTGCCATGAGGCTTTGTCGGCACTGCGATGGACATACCGAGCTTTAGCTCCTACCTTTATAAAATTTACGAGATCCTGCTGTGTCAGATGCCTGAAAAATTTACCCCAAGCTCTATTTCATTGTTTTTTGCTTCCTGAGTCTTTTGTCCACCACACTTTGTGGCTTTGCCGCACCACTCCTGAAGACTGAGGAAAAGCTAAGTGTGTGGCATTTATGAACAATTCGCGAACATTTCGTTTATCTGATCGATGATGAGATTTCTTAAAAATAGATTTTCTAAACTGCCTTATGCTCTAAAAAGCTGCCAGTCTGCTAAATGCAACTTCCGACGTCGCGGTTTTGTTCGAATGACTTCTGGTGGAGATGTTCACTACAGAAGTTCCAAAAATGCCCATCTAGAACACTCTTTAACAACAAACCGCAAGCTACCCGGCCACTGCTCTTGCGATTTGAGATGTGCCAAAACCTCAGTGTACTAGACACATTGCCAAACAGTGCTCGAAGGCGAGATCCGCTGCCGCCATGGTACAGTTTCCATGCAATCCGTGATCTAACTCTTACGCAGTTCCGCAAAAAATATTACACATCAAGCTATAATACAAGATTTCCATACACTTCAGCAAAAATACAGTACTTTCATAGCTTTTTATTTAGATGGTTCAAAAAGAAATGCTTACATTGGAAGCCCAGTAGTATAAGGAATTTGGAATAAAATATTAAGACTTCCACAATGTGCATCCATCTTCACTGCCGAGTATTATGCTATCTGTGTAGCCATAGAAAAAATAGTAAATGAGAACCTTACCAACAGTATTATTTACACAGACTTGCTAAGTGTGCTTACTGGCCTTCATTCTAGAAATACAATAACTCCACTGCTTGACGACATCATACACAACATTACAACAGCCATTGCTCAAGGACAAAACATAAGACTGCTGGGTGCCAAGTCATGTCAGCATAAAAGGCAACGAAAGAGCACATTTGCTGCTCAAGCTTATGACAAGCAAATTAAGAAAGTAAATGTACCATATAAAGTTTGCATAAACTTAGTACATCGTAAAGCAAGAGAAAAATGGGAATCTGCATGCAACAATGCAATAAATAACAAACTGCACTTGGTAAAGCCAGTTTTAGGCAAATGGATGTTGTGTCCACCAGGAACGTTTCAAGGAAGTCGTCTGCCGTCTCCGTATAGGCCAAGCACATTACGTACAACTTTCTGCTAACGAAAAAATACAAACTAGTTTGTACATGTAGAGATGAACTTACAGTAAATCACACTTTAATTTCATGTTCGAAACTGGAAAAGCTAAGGAAAAACTGCTTTTTCCATTCTATAATCAACGCATTCCTTTTTACCCAGTGCTGCTCTTAGGTGATATTGTCGTTTTCACTTTGGCCCGTACGAAGTGATTCGCCGTATAGGCGAGTTAAATTGTGAAGTGCTGCCGATCGTAACGCGGGCGTCCCGCCGCCCGCCTGCCTCCGAAATTGTTCACGTAGCTCGCCTGAAAGCGTACTGTGACCGCTCGGAGCACGTGGCCTAACTCTTCGCGCTCTACACATGTTTTTCAACCTTAATTTTCCCTCTCTGCGCATCGGGACGATGCGCCTTTCGTGAGGGGAGGAGTGTCGTGTGTGTTATTACTCCCTCATTTTGCACTTAACGTCTTCTTCAACCAGCTGGGTGCCGATCAACGGTGAAGAGGTAGAAGATCGGCAGAACCCGCTCGTGAGCCTGGCCGCGATCGCTTGACCTGTCTCTGGCACCTGCTGCTGTGGTCCTGGTACACCATCGTGCCTTCGACCCGCGTCGTCTGAACGACCCGTGACAATATTGCAATCGGTGACATGTCTTGTGTTATTAGATTTTTAACGGAAGGAGGTTTTCTTCAAAAATGTAAATCACGACCCAGTGTCGCATGATACACCTCAGACATTTCTCATTCCGGAGAAAAGGTCTCAGGTCTTTGTTTGATTGGTTGGGGGCCTCGAGATCCTTGCCCGGGAAAGGATGGCCACTGAGGTTACCCGACCCCCTTTAAAGCTTTTAATAGTACCAATTTCTAATATTTTTTTCCTTTGTCATCACGAGGTAGTTCTAACCACCGACGATTTTTCAAATTTCTATAAAATTATCCAGAAAATTTCTCCTATACCTCGAGCTTGGCGCGTGATGGCCTTAGTTTCTTATGTGTCATAAAGCCCATCACAACACACTGGTACAGTGAACTAGAACATACCCAGTGGCGCGACGGCCTACGCCGGAGCGTGCCTTGAGCGGTAGAAAGTTGCGGCGGCGCTGCAGTCGACCGCACTTGAAAGCGCGTCAGCCTTCGGGCCTGTGTTCTGCTAGGATAAGCGATTCGTGTGGCGTTTTATGCGGCTTCAGTTTACTATCACGGGGTGTTGTAAGAGTAGCCAGGGCCAGACGTTCTTGCATTTGCTTTTTGTTTCTTGTAGCTTCGTTTTACTCATGGCAAGGCTCCGATACTGTCGTGGGAACAAGTTGTAGTTGTGCTGTCAGGCCGGAAGCGGGCAGTGCATCGCATATCGGTTTTCCCGCGCGTGGTTGAGCTGGGTACTTGGGCGTCGTACATACGGCTACTATCTGTGACTGATGACGCACTCCGCATAAAATACATGCCTAATTGCGCATGTGTCCTCACTTTTGAGCGTCTTCAATGGCAAAATAAAAAAAAAAGTCTACTGTCTAGGTTCAGCAATAATCATAGGCCCCAAAACGAAGACGCATAAAAAAGGAAGCTTGTCGCAGGTGTAAGGCAATGGTGGTATACTTAATTGTTTCCTTAATAGGACCATATTTGGCAAGAACTTTCAAGTTCACTGCGTTATTTGCGCCGAGACGGCTTTTTACGAACGCAACGCGCTCGAATACCCTGTATTGAATGCATACATTCCTGGTTTAATTGCTGGTGTAATTTTTTCCTTACTTCTTTTTTAGATCTTGCTATCGGTATACACAAGTTATTTGAAGAATCATGTCTACAATAATGAACAGCACAGTTGTCATATCCACCAGTGAACTTTTATTTACGCAGCATAGGCTCACTACTTGTCATAGTTAATCATTGTTCAACAGATTCAATGCACTTTCATAGTCGAGTTAGTTTTAAATGTTGGTGAGACTTCCTGCGTGCTGCATCCCAGGCCTTATTTAAGCCTTTGATATAAAAGCGCATTCGCGTAACTACATAAAATCCAATCATAATTGCTGTTATTGTTTTGCTGTGTTCATCGCATCCGATAGGTGCCATCTCTTTGGTATGTATGACAGCGAGTATATCCATGATGCTGTCTTGGTGGAGCTTGTTAGAGCTAAAACACCCTGTAAATATGTCCTCAAGGTCAGTAATAAACTTTAAAAGTTTCACGGAGGGATACAATAGGCCACCGAAGTCGCAAGCACTTGTGAACGGTGCTGCATCCAAGTTCCTCCCTTCTGAAGCAGGGAGTAGAAGCTCGTTCGTGCAGTCAAGGCACTTCGACTTTAAAACGCACTTCCTTGCCACATAACCAGCCACATAATAGATGAGTCTTGAGTCACTTTTTTGTAGGTTATAATCGGGGCTTTGTACAGGCATATCATTGATTGCAGATTCTGCTCCTGCCAGGTCTCCATTGCTGAGCAGCACATCAGCCAACTGCTGTTTATGGAAACCTCCTCGTTGGTCCTGTACCGTCAAGAGGGAATTCAATACTTCACTAGCTGCACCAGGAATGCTCCTGGCCAGATTATAATAGCTCAAGCAGTTAACTGTGGTCAAGAACTGCTGAGGGGTTGGATGCGCGCCACACGGAGTAGAATAAGTTCTCAATTTTGTCTTGGCTAAGACGAGATGTCATGATATAAGTGTATCCTACTTCGGAACTAAGATATTTCAGAAGCTCTAAATTGCTGTTGATCGACACTCTGAGGCCTTCCAATGTTGAGGAACTTAAAAAGTGTTTTGTGTCTGCATGTTTCTCCCACTGGTTTAGGAAATCTAAAAAATCCACAAGCTCTCGTAAATTCGGCGAATTTGGCTTCAGGGCTTCGGCAGGGAAGCGTGACGTCATGATTTCGATCAGTGACTGCATTCTCCTGCACAAGAAACCAAATAAAATCAAGAAGAAAACAATTTCCAGTGAAAATACCATTAGACTGAAAACTTAAGGATGGAAATCATAGCAATAAATTTAAGTTTCAAAGACACCTACGAATCATCAGTTCATATATAAGTATATTTTATAAAAATTCAAAGTACAAACCTGAAAATTTTTTGTGTTGCATCAATTTTTCCACAGTTTGTTTCTACTTGTGCCTTGAAGAGCTGAAGGCCTCTCAATGACTCGGAACTGAATAAATGAAAAGCATAGGCGATTCTCATTTTTTCAAAGTTGTTTGGCTCAAGGTGTGTCCTAGTTAGCCGAGGCATTGCCTTCATGGTGACATTATTGGAGTCAAGCACGAAAGCTTTCCGAAGTGGCTCCAGTGATACCTGAAGTAAAAGCACATACTTAGTAGTTATTAAAAAACTTGCATATAATATGCAACTGATAAAAATGCACAAAATGCTCTTCTCTAAGGCAGAAGTATGCATACCATTCCATCTGGTGTGTTGAAGCTTGTTTGTAGCAGTTTATTGCGAATATTTTTCACCAAATGAGGAAAGTCGGAGGAAAAATGGGGGAATCTTGTATCGTCCACTGGGTGCGTCCTTTTTCCCGATATTTGCAGTGAATTTTCTTTTATCCCCATTATTTTCCGCATCTTGCGGTTCCAGGGTGACGCATCACAAGTTGTGTAATCAACAAATAATCCTGCTTTTTCTGCTAGCATGCCAGCTTCGAGAATGATTTTTGACAATAAATGTCCTTTGATATTGGTGTTTGTCGCAAATGTGCCCAAGATCTCCTTCCAGTTAGAGGCACAAACATCACCACGAGGCCATAATTGGAAAGGACATGCTTTTCTCCTTTTGGTGTGTAGGGCCCGAGATCGACGAAACCAGCAACTTTACCCGCTGTGTCAGCAGAGAGATGTTCCGAGAGTTTCATCTCGTCAATTACTAAGCCCCCATGGCACTTGAAGGGGTCCATCCCTGATGTCTTTTGTTTTAATGTTTCAAGCATCTTTTCAATAAATCCAAAGCTACCCATGTAGTTTGGCATGTACTTCCGTATTGTCGTCTTTCCTGGAAGTACTAAAATGTTGAAGGAGTGTACGATGGGGGGCTAGTTGGTAATCCATGAACTAAGAACGAAAACCACGCAAAGGACGATACACAGGGAAGAAGTAGACAGGACGAGCGCGGACTTGCAACTGTTTATTGAAACACATCTTCCTTCCATCACCAACCCTACGCATGCGCAACAAGCAAACTCTATCTTATCGAATTCAAGAACTTCAGCTCCTTCTTGTACAGATAGACCGAAGCCTCGCTTACACACTTCTCGGGCCCATATCTATCAATCTGCCAGGCTTCGATGACCTCACGTGTTTTCTGGTCTTTGGCCCTTCCGATTATCTTTGTACGCTCAAAGAGTGGCGTGCATTTATTGTCACAAGAAAGACAGTGTTTGGGCAAATGCATGCCGCTGTGAGAGCCCAACGAATTTTTGTGTTCTTGTAGGCGCTTATTAATGCAGCGTCCCGTTTGTCCCACGTAAACTGAGCCGCAACTAAGCGGGATTTCATACACTACTCCCATTCGACAGGACACAAACTTGATTTTGTGGTTTACACCACAGCCTGCTTTTGTTCTCGTTTCATTGTTAGTTAGCGCGCACAAACGGGACAGCTTACAAGGCGCCGAAAAGAAGATTTCCACACCGAATTTTCTTGCCACCCTCTTCAGGTCATGCGAGGTCTTATGTATATAGGGCAGCACTTCAAATTTCCGCCTCCCACGAATGCCAGATTCTCGAGCACTAGAAGTTGGGATGACGGTTTTCAACAAAGACCCGGCAGCGGCCTGCAGAAGCGACGAGGGAAACCCAGCACAACTTAGGCGTGCGACTTGAGCGGAAAAGCTGAGTGAAACCTTGTGAAAACAGGACTTCAGTAATGATGACCTCAAGCAGGATGAAACAATTCCTCTCTTAATAAGCTTAGAGTGACAGGAGTCATAGGGTAAAAGGGCCTTTTTTGTTCTAGGCATGTACATCCAACACAAGTGGTCCGGTTCACTGAAAAACAGTCTCAAGTCCAAGAACTGTAAGCAAGAATTCTCAGGCAATTCTACGGTAAAATTCAAACTGGGAGCCTTAGATTTAAAAGACGTTAAAACTTCATTAGTGACCTCTTGTGGGTTGTCATTGGGATTCATTTTTAAGAGTATTAAAAAGTCGTCTACGTATCGGAAAACTCGCGCGATGCGGTCGTCAGTTAGCGCCCGTGAGAGTGAACAGTCAACTACCGCTAAATATATTTCAGTGAGAACAGGTGCAACACTCGACCCTACAGGATAAATTCTATGTGCAAAAACGAGGCATTTGTATAGGGTCGAGTGTTGCACCTGTTCTCACTGAAATATATTTAGCGGAAGTTGACTGTTCACTCTCACGGGCGCTAACTGACGACCGCATCGCGCGAGTTTTCCGATACGTAGACGACTTTTTAATACTCTTAAAAATGAATCCCAATGACAACCCACAAGAGGTCACTAATGAAGTTTTAACGTCTTTTAAATCTAAGGCTCCCAGTTTGAATTTTACCGTAGAATTGCCTGAGAATTCTTGCTTACAGTTCTTGGACTTGAGACTGTTTTTCAGTGAACCGGACCACTTGTGCTGGATGTACATGCCTAGAACTAAAAAGGCCCTTTTACCCCATGACTCCTGTCACTTTAAGCTTATTAAGAGAGGAATTGCTTCATCCTGCTTGAGGTCATCATTACTGAAGTTCTGTTTTCACAAGGTTTCACTCAGCTTTTCCGCTCAAGTCGCACGCCTAAGTTGTGCTGGGTTTCCCTCGTCGCTTCTGCAGGCCGCTGCCGGGTCTCTGTTGAAAACCGTCATCCCAACTTCTAGTGCTCGAGAATCTGGCATTCGTGAGAGGCGGAAATTTGAAGTACTGCCCTATATACATAAGACCTCGCATGGCCTGAAGAGGGTGGCAAGAAAATTCGGTGTGGAAATCTTCTTTTCGGCGCCTTGTAAGCTGTCCCGTTTGTGCGCGCTAACTAACAATGAAACGAGAACAAAAGCAGGCTGTGGTGTAAACCACAAAATCAAGTTTGTGTCCTGTCGAATGGGAGTAGTGTATGAAATCCCGCTTAGTTGCGGCTCAGTTTACGTGGGACAAACGGGACGCTGCATTAATAAGCGCCTACAAGAACACAAAAATTCGTTGGGCTCTCACAGCGGCATGCATTTGCCCAAACACTGTCTTTCTTGTGACAATAAATGCACGCCACTCTTTGAGCGTACAAAAATAATCGGAAGGGCCAAAGACCAGAAAAAACGTGAGGTCATCGAAGCCTGGCAGATTGATAGATATGGGCCCGAGAAGTGTGTAAGCGAGGCTTCGGTCTATCTGTACAAGAAGGAGCTGAAGTTCTTGAATTCGATAAGTTGAGTTTGCTTGTTGCGCATGCGTGGGGTTGGTGATGGAAGGAAGATGTGTTTCAATAAACAGTTGCAAGTCCGCGCTCGTCCTCTCTACTTCTTCCCTGTGTATCGTCCTTTGCGTGGTTTTCGTTCTTAGTTCACTAAAATGTTTTGTCTCCGAATGTAATCGTAGAGCTTGGGACTACGCATTTTTAGCAGAATACACTCGAGCATCCATTCCTTGTTGAAATTCATTCCTCGTGTGTTCTTTCGCTTCGCTGCCTCAAAACATTGCCTTACAGCTAGTTGCTGCTTTGGAGACAAGTGTTTTAACCGGTCTTGCAGAATTTTCTCGCTTGTGGCTGGAGTTTCATTTTTCATCCTTGAAATGCTTTCACTCAAGGTCTCAACTTTGGATTCTAGCCTCTTAATCTTCATATTTGGAGCTCGGAGTCGGCGGGATGTCTTGCAACTAGCCTTGGGAACCTTTTTCTGGAGGCGACATTTTCTTGTTTGCAGCGATTTACGTAGATTTTTGCAACGTAAGCAAGGTTGCCCTGAAAAAAGAAAATGTAATTTTTTAGGTAGGAATCAAAACACTTCACAGACATAAATGCTATATATTACAAGAGCCTAATCGAACCCTTTGGGATCCTTCTCACAATCAACGTGCGCGCATGCACGCGCGCACCCCCCCCCCCCATACGCGCGCACGCACAAACACAAGTACACGCACGCACGCACGCACACACGCACGCACGCACGCACACACACACACACACACACACACACACACACACACACACACACACACACACACACACACACACACACACACACACACACACACACACACACACACACACACACACACACACACACACACACACACACACACACGCACGCACGCACGCACGCACGCACGCACGCACACACTTCTGAAATGGAATAAAAGAGATGGTGACTGCTGCCAGCGAGACAGATTTTTTTTAAAGCTGTTCCAGCTAGACGCAACGCGGAATTATTCTTTACAATTAGATACCTTGACGCATGCACTATAAATGACGAATTGCCTTAAAATTTCACTGAACCTGTTAAAGTCATGTCACAAACTAAGTTTAGCGGTACTAATTTGACGGCAAGTCAATTCGTTCATGTTTGAGGGTGGAAAATTTTTAGCGCAATAGAGAACACAGTGCCTTCTGTATACAGGTCGAGACAAACGCTGTGTTGCGCTAAAAACAATTTTTCTCCCTAAAATTAAACTTTAGCACAACAATTATGTCCAGCTTGTGCTCACCTTCTTTTGGTGCTTTCCCAATGCAGTTCACGCTGAAGTAGATGCCTCCATATTAGTTTCCGTTTGTGCAAAAAGACCTTTCGTCAATTCGAACGATACCGACGACACTTCTGCTGCTCCGCAACAAATCGGAATGCTAGCTGCCCTCCTTAGGACATCTTCAGCTTGTTGAAATCACACAATATTATCTCTTCTACTAGCTTGCCCAAAAGATGCACTTTCCACGTCACGGTGCTTTCGGCCTCAGTGTCGAAAAACACTGCTCTTGCGACAGTAATTTCATTCGTCGCCGCATTTAGTGCACAGCACACGTAGCACACTCCGGTAAATCCAGGGAACTCATGCAGCGCCCAAGATTTCGAAGGAGGTGTGAGTCCACGCAGGTCGGCGACATTAACAACTTTGTCCGTTGCGGCAACACCTTCGCATTCTTCGTAGCCCACTGCAACGTCCGCACCATGATCTCTCTCTTGATCGCGGTCCGAGCGGCGAACTTTACATCTGGTATCGCATGGCTCCTCTTGCTGCCATCTTTTTTCTTTGGAGCCTTGGAGTCGGGGTTGCCTTGCTCAAATAGGCGGACAAGTGCGGGAGAAGGGTTGGAACTGCATTAGGGGCGAGCTTTGCAGTCCCCCTCGGGTATCTGGCTTCCTTTCCATCTATTACGTGGACATAATCCCTCAAAATTCGATGAGGTTCAAAGTGGAGTTCGCAAACTGCACAATCGGGGCCAAGCGGCCTGTCAAGCCTGCGCAGATTTCGCTGCCAAACAAGCCTTTGGGTTTCATCTTTGAGAGCCTTGAAAAGCGATAACTTCCGCTCTTGGGCTGTTCTTGCGTACCCAGTTGTGCAGCCTGGCGCGTAACAGTGGTTTAACCGCCGCTTGGGCGGCATCATCAAGACACTGACGCAGAATAAGGCACGAAAGAGGCGAGGTGCCGCGACGAAAGCAATGCGAAGCGAGGCGCAGTAGCAGACGACGAGCGCGCTCGCTTCAAGTGCGAGCGACGACAGCGCCGCCGCTACTTTCTCCCGAAGGAGGCACGCGGCGAACGGTGAGCCGGGCCTCCGCTCACTGTAACACTGGTTTCTGTAGCAGTGAGGTCATATGTAAACATTAGACTTTTGTCCATAGTTCCGAGACTGATTTATTTTCTTTCCTAGAAGTGTTTGCCCAAAGCAAATGTTGATGCGTCTGTTTAGCGGCATCTTCTAGTATTGATATTGGCTGTTGTTGCTGTGGCAGCCACTAGATGGCATCACGTCTTCGGAAAGACTGTTGCCTCTAGTCATTGGCACATTCTGCTGTGAGTGACTGTGGAGAGATGGACGACAGTCTTGAACAGCATATTAACATAAAATTCTGCGTTAAACTCGGTAAGGCCGCCACACAGACATATGAGCTTCTTCATTATGCTTACAGCAAAGAGATGTTATTGGAGGGATGAGTATTCGAATGACGGTAAGAGGTTCTTCTCAGGCAAAGTGGTGGTAGAAAACGACACAAGGCAGAGGTGCCCTTGGAATGAAGACAACATGGCTTGGATCACGGAATTGTGCAGCAAGACCGCACCGTTACAGTTTGCATGCTTTCAGATACCCTCGACATCAGCAAGACAGCATGCAGTAAAATTTTGTGTATGGACTTGGGGAAATCAAAGCTGAATGTCAGACTTGTGCGGCACTCCACACAGCACCAGGAGGACACACGTATGAATGTGCTGATTAGCTCTCCGATGCACACAAGGATGCTGCATTCGTCAACATCTATGGGAATCTGGACAATGGAGCCTCCTTCACTATTAGGTAACGCTCGTGATAACATGCCCCTGTAGTTAAACCTTGATGCTATGTCCAATTGGTTTATCGATTGGTTTATGACTTTAAATGGTAGTAAATGCAAAAGCACGACAATACCTTTACTACTCTTACTAAGACACCTATACCCTACTGGTACAGAACTCTATAGCTCTCAGCAGTGTCACTTCCTAAAAATACCTCGGAGTTTACCTCACAAATAAATTTTCATGGCATGTTCATGCAAAATATATCAGTAACAATGCTAATCTTGCTCTCGGTTATCTGCGTAATAACTTATCTCAAGCGCCATAGCATCCCAAACTATATTTGTATCAAACATTAAGTTTCAAAGTTTATTTCCTGTCTAACAATACAGATGGAGGAATTGTAGAAAAAAGCTGCCCTTGACCAGCTTGGCGAGTCTACGATCATAATGATCGGCAGGGAGGAAGCATAAGAGTTTATACATTTTATAAAGAAGCACAGCAAGGAAACACCAAAGAATACACGAAACAGCAATATGTATACATAAGGAAACAGAATTTGACCTAAACTAGAATATGCCCCCGCAATATGGGATCCCGCTCTTTGTACACTAAATGAAGACATTGAAGCAATCCAACATCGATCAGTGCGCTTCATTCTATTATGCCCGAACTGCGCTTGTTTCTCTAACAGTCACAACAAGGTCTACCGAACTTACACACTAGAAGGAAACCCTCCCATTTGTTCCTGCCTCACTATTTATTTCTCTAACTCCTCACTTAAAAATGTAATTAATTTCTGAACCAACTTAGCAACACGTGTTGATCACAAACAAAATTTGCACCCCACATTGCTGTAATAATAATAATAATTGGTTTTGGGGGAAAGGAAATGGCGCATCACCTGTCTCTTATATCGTTAGACACCTGAACCGCGCCGTAAGGAAAGGGATAAAGGAGGGAGTGAAAGAAGGAAGAAAGAGGTGCCGTAATGGAGGGCTCCGGAAGAATTTCGACCTCCTGGGGATCTTTATCGTGCACTGACATCGCACAGATAATTGGAGCGTGTGCGTTTCACCTCCATCGAAACATGGCCGCCGCAGTCGGGTTCGAACCCGGGTGCTCCGGCTCAGTAGGCGAGCGCCTTAACCAAAGGCCGGAGGCATGTCGGCGTTTCCGGCAGCGTTTAGAATTGTTCGTTACATGACCAGATTACCATGCAACGCAGATTATTTTTTCTTTCATTTTTTATTTCGTTTTGGTACAGCCTTTAGATTGGGTACACGTTCAGAAGATCAACAAATCAGATTGTTTCCTACTATATACAACCTGAATGCACTGCACCGTAAACGCATCACGATTTGCCGACTCAGGCGCCCCGCTGCCTGGTGGTCGGCGGCAGTGTCTCGCGGTCGTGAGCCGCCTCTTCACGTGTCCATGATGATCGGCCATTGCGACTCGGCCAAGGCCTGTCGACGACTTCACAACGACACGAACCGGCAGCACCTCAATCGCGAGTGGCTGCCTTCACCTTGTCCTTCACTCAGGCTGCTGTTTGGCTCCACTGATGGCGGGTTGAATTCCGGTATGAGGTCAGCGACAGACTGATACGGCGGGGTAAGATTGGCACGCGACGAGAGCACAGGCTCGGTGACGCCATCGTCGATTTCAATCGGACAGCTAGATACAAGACAAACCATTTTGCGTGGGCTCGTTTGCGGTGACTTGGTAGACAGTGAGTGGCAGATGTTACCTTATGCTGGTCGGGGCTTCAAGATCGCCGTCCTCTTGAAATGTGTCTACGATCCCCTGGTGCACAAGGGTACCAGCGGTAAATGACCGGAGTTCTGCGACGCAGCGACGATCGCAAGCTGTGACATTAGACATTCGAATGGAATCGCGCGTGGCGCCCCTATTGCCGCGTGGCGTTCTTCTTCGTCGTCGTCAGCTAAGAAAAGTTGAGTTTCGTTTCATGATGCTTACCAACTAATCAGCCAAGTGACCGAACAGCAACCAATGAATATGCATGTTGTCATTCTTGTACACATTTAGGGCTGTAATCGGCATCTATTGTTTTCATTTTTGCATAAATTTGAGACATCTCATTTACCCGAATCACTTCCTATGCCGGATTCCGCCGGGCGACAAAACAAACAATGGGCTCTCTTGCGAGTGCACGAGAAGTATGCATTGCTCGCAGTGCGTGGTGCTCTTGCTGGCCTCACGCGGCCGACAGAATGTAAAGGAGAAAGAAGAGGCTATGGAGAATATGTGCCATATTACTTGAGGAGAAGAAGAAGAATGGGAAGGCGTTGTAATCCTGCTGGGCGCCTTAACTGCGCAGTGAAACCAGGGATGAAAGGAGGAATAAAGGGGGCGCGGCGAGTGAATTCCAGGTGCCTACCACGCAGCGAGGGATGGAAGCTTCGTGCAGCCGTCGCAGTATTTCAGTGGTTATTGCGTTCGGCTGCTGAGCAAAATTAAGTCACAGGATCAAAGTTGAGTTGAGGTGTTGAATGCTACAGGTAGGATTAGCCTTGCTTATTCTTCCGGCAATTGCGCCGCCGTAGCGTCACTTCTATGTTATTAATGTCCTAAAACCTGTCGGATCTACCCCGCTTTGCGCACAGTCGCTTATAATAGCAAATATTCCACTCCCGCAGTCACCATCTATGTACACATTCACTCCACACAGTCCACTCCAGAAGTCACCATCTATGCACATATTAAGTCACAGTAGAACATAGTCGATCCATTGCAGTGCCACTATCCATACACACATCCGCCCACAGTGTAACGTAGTCCACTCCAGAAGACACCATCTACGCACAAATTCAATCGCAGTAGATCGTAGTCCGTTCCTGCTGTCACCATTTAGAAACAAGATCAGTGTCCTGAAGAAATGTTAAAACAAGGCGTGCAGCCTCCCTTCTGCATGTCTGGTTTCCACTCGGGTAAACTATGTCCTGAACTGTACTGTGAAGGATTCCTGTCTTCTTGAAGGAAGCGAACATCACATACATTTCCGCGTTGTACTCTGGGCAGTAGATAATATTATGTCCCATATCACTGCACACACTACATAAAGAACATAGCATAGGCGATGCCATGCCCGTCTTATGCATCCAGGCAGGAGTGCGAGCAGAGGCCGTGTGAATTGGATGTAGTGAGTGGCCTGGAATCTTCTCAGTCCCTTGGTCACACATGGCTTGCGGGGCGCACTCCACACGGTACTTAAATGGTCGAGCGTCGTTTTCCTGTAGAAACTTTTTCCTTCTTGAGGTATTTTTTTATGGATTCCTTGACAGAGCTTTATGGACGAGGCTGTCTGCCACCTTATTGCCTCTGACTGCTATGTGAGAGGGCACACATTGGAATTATAGAGTAACGCCTCTGTTGTGCAGATTCTGCACCAACCGTAGAGAGCTTATAGAGAAACCATCAGTATAGAATCCGCGCTGAAGGGAAGATTTGGAATCAGGATGACAAGAGGTTGAGCCGGACAAGACCCTAACTTCCGTAAAGCCGCCTCAATAGCAACACTTTCGACCGATGTGGAGGATACGACAGCAGTAATGCGTACAGACCACTTACGGTCCAAAGAAGGAATATAAAAAGCAGCTGCGCTAGCTTGTTTGACATTGCCTACCGAACCATCCGCGAAAATTTGAAGATGGCGGGCATACTCTGTTTACAAATGCTCAAGTGCGACCGAACGTGTTGCTGCCAAAGGAGAGCTGCGCTTTACGCTCACATGGGGAATTGTGACCTTACAGTCGAGAGTCGGAAAAGACCGGGCAGATTCAACCGTTTCCTTTGCCTCCGGACATTAAGGCGTAAAGAACTAAGAGCCAAGTATGCCTTCCACTCATATCTCATGCAGAGCCGCTCGGGAAGGGATCGCCAAGCTACCGTCTCTCCTAGGCGGCCAAGATACATTAGTAGTCTCTGAGAAGCGACAACGCTAAGAGGTTTTGATAGGGACTCATGAAGTGCGGCCTTGTTCGCAGCTGCCTGTGGAACTCCAATGGCTCTTCTTAGGCTCCTTCAGTGGACAACTTCGAGACGTTCAAGCTGTGATGCCGAGGGGGAAATTAAAGGTAATTGATACAATATGCGACTGACCACCACCGCTTCATGAAGTCTGACCACTGAAGAAGGATGGTTTCCCTGTTTCTCACTTGCAATTCTGCGGATAACATTGAGACGAGGAGATAGAGATGAAACAATCGAGTCGACAGCTTTTCGCCACTGCAGACGGGAGTCAATAATGACGCCCAGGAAACGCGTGTGCTTGAATTGGCGGATGCAAGAGTGACAAAGGTCTATCATCAACCGCGCTTGACGTCTCCCCACGCCTGGAAACAGAACAAAGCCGGATTTTTCCACTGATAGAGACAATACCACACCTTGAAGGTAAGCTTGTGCCGAAAGTAGAGCCTATCGAGCTATCAGGACTAATCGCTGGTGTTGGTAGGCAGTAATCCATATACAGATGTCATCATCATATATTGACATACGCACTTGCCTGCAATTTTTTCCAACGAATCGGGAAGGCCAGCCATTAAGACGTTAATGAGTGTGGCGGAAAGAACACTTCCTTGAGGCACACCTCGTGATAAAACCGTTTCGGTGCTTAAAGTGCTCCCTAACCCTACACGAATCGCACGATCATTTATAAACTTGTAAATTATTCTAAACATACGGCCCTGTATGCCCATGCCTTGCAAATTGTTCAGAATTGAGCTCTGAAGGACGTTGTCATATGTTTTTGCAACGTCAAGAAAAATGGCTATGGTGGAAAGGTCGGAACCTCTCTGGTGTTGAATGTGACTCACCAAGTCTAAGACGAAGACAGGATCAAATGCGGTCCGGGCTTAGATGGCGGCTACTACGGCACCTCTTTCTTCGTCTTTATCTTCCCGTTTATCCCTTCTTTACGGGGCGGTTCGGGTGTCCACCGAAATATGTGAGAGAGTTACTGCGCCATTTCCTTTCCTCAAAAACCAATTTTCAGTTCCATAACACAAAAGGTGGTCTTCCTTTTTTACTCTCTCACCTTTAGCGGCCACCTTTTGCGTAATGTGTTTCACTTATGGGAGGGAGAGTGCGAAAGCAATCGCGATTTCCTCCACGTGTGTTGTGCTGTAGGCGCTGAAAGTGAGTCCTGCCACTGTAGTGGTGTCGTGGACCACTGCTGCAGTGAACCACCCCCCACGGTGGGGAATGGCAATGTCCACGTATTACACGTGTTGTCGACCATAATGTCCCTCCAGTGCCTCTGCACGCGCAACGCGACTGCCATTGTGGTCAGAGTGTGACATGTTGCGGGGAATGGGTCGGATCCTGTGGACGAATCTCCAAGGTTCTGGCGCTCGTACCCGTTCCTCAAAGTTGATGGTGTGTTTGATGGGGATTCGGACGAGAATGCGGTGACTGGATGGCATTTGTGATAGGTTGGCGAGATGGGCGTCTCGTAGTTTCTGATAGGTGTTGACCACCCCCGAGGTCCAGCATTTGCTGGTTGGATGTGGTAATGGGAAGGTCAAGAGCCCGTTTGATGACTTCGCGGTGCATGACCTCGAGTTGGTCCTTGTCGTGTTTGCGCATGTGAATATAGGGGGTTGTGTAGAGAATTCTACTCGTTACCAAGGCATATGCCAGCCGCAAGGCATCTTTGCTTCGTAACCCCCCACGCTTGTTGGAGACTCGGCGGACGGACCATACGGCCCATCAGATCACCATACGTGCCTAGTTTTGCGAGTGTTGTGTCCGGTCTGCGTTGCTGGTGAATAAAGAGACCGATCTCCTTGGCCTCTCTAATCGGACCCGAAGGAAGTGTGAGGTGAATTGAATTTCGTCCCGAGGATAGGGCCGAATATGGACAAATTCTGATTTGGTGGGAGCACACAGTATGCAGCGTAAGTGTCCACTGCCTCCGCTGCCTGTTGTAAGGCAGGTCTCCATGTGTCCGAGATTGCTTTTTGTGTCCCAGATAAAGATATCATCCGCATATAGGGCATATCCGATGCCGGGCATTGCTCTTAATTTTGCGGGAAGGTCTTTCATTGCGAGGTTGAAGAGGAGGAAAGATAAAACCGCACCCTGTGGTGTACCCCGGGATCCGATGGTATGGGGTCCATGTTCATTGTCTTGAATTGGAATGTAGGCCTGTCGAACCGTGAGAAATTGCCAGATGTATCGGTATATATTCTGACCACAGTTGGTATCTTGGAGGTGGTTGAGTATTACTTCATGTTTCACATTATCAAAGACTCCTTTCAAATCCATAGACAGGACTACCTTGTCATTGTGAGGAAGTTGTTGGGGCTCTAATATGTCATGATAGAGTTGTAGAAGGATGTGTTGTGCGGATTTCTGTAATCGGAAACCAAACATAGTGTCTGCAAAAATGTGATATGTTTCGAGGAATGTGGACAACCTGTCTCGCACCATAGTCTCCATCAATTTGCCGACACAAGATGTGAGGGAGATAGGGCGCAGGTGCTCCACATCAATTGGCTTGCCTGCCTTAGGAATAACCGTCACACTAAGGCTGTTTTCCGATCCGGGGGAGAGGAATCTCTCCAAGCCAGATATATATGGTTGATGAATTCAAGGAGGGTACGATAGGCTGCATCCGCAAGGCTCGCCAGAAGTTTGAAGGCAACCCTGTCCCGGCCCGTTGCTGTAACGCGTTTCATTAGGCTAGGGCCTCCTTCAAATCATGGAGCTTGAAGGGGGCGTCCAGCTCTAGATTTGTTTGCCCTATGTATACGCATTGAGAAAGGCGAGGGTCCACCGTGGTGCAGAGATATCTGTCACACAATGTTCGGGCCAGTTGTGTTGTACTACCGGGAAAGCTATACATGGGCGGTTTGAGGGGCAGCGCCGTTTCTGCACGCGTTTCATTGGGGTCAATAAGTGCACGAAGCATACGCCAGGTGTCGCGGCCAGACGTCTGGCGCTCAGCACTCTTGCATCGATCCACCCAGTTAGTGTCGGCTAACTGAGCGGCATAGTCGGCAGCCTTGTGGGTGAGTTAAAGAATACGGTGTTTGAGTTTCTTGTTGTGTTTCTGCTTTTTCCATCGTTTGGTGAGACTGCGGCGGGCCTCCCAAATATGGAGAAGATGGTTGTCTACTTCGGGGGTGGAATCAGTGAGCTGAATGCATTGTTCGTTTTTGCGGAGAGTTGTCATTGTAAAGGCCACCCGTTCTTGATATCCCGAGCGAACAATGTCGACAGAGGGTTTCTTTGGTGTTAAGCCAGTCTGCGTGCCGAATATTGCGGGTAAAGGTCAAATCTGGGCATGCATCCTTGGTTACTGAGTTACCCATGCGAGTAAGGTTGGCCGGATCGGTATGGAGGGTTGCACCAAGAGTCGAAATTAGTTCCGCCAATTTTATGCCTCGGGGATCCTCCCTAAGGTAGCCCCATTGCCGACATGGAGCGTTGTAATCTCCTGCAATAAGTATGGCGTCGCGTCCAGCCACGCGTATTGCTTCTGTAAAGAGCTTAGAAAAAGTTACGTCTTTAACGTTTGGGGGGCAGTATATATTAAGCCCACGAATCGAGGGGTCTTTGCTCCGCAAAGGTAGGACCGTGACCATGACATATGAGTATTCGGGGGTCGATGGGAGGGTGACCTCTTGTGCTGCATAGTCTTTGTGAACTAGGATGCAGGTTTGTGTGTCCCTCTGGAAAGTCTGATAATTAGTGAGTTTGGTGTTGGCTCCGGGCTGCTGAAGGGCGACTAGGGCCACGAGGAACTCAAAGGTTTCAAGGTAAAGGCGAAAGTGGGCTCGCTTCTGCCGGTCCTTGAAACCCCTGCAATTCCACTGGGTTACTGTGAAGGGATGTGTTTGTGTCGATGCTCGCGATCTAGGATTGGGGGCCATGATCAGAGGTTGAGTGGGTGAAGGATGCTGCTGTGTTAAGGAGGTTCGATCCACTGCAGCCGGAAGCCGTGCGGATGGCGCATTCCTCGTTATCGGAATCGTCAATACGACGAGAGAGTTTTGTGGGGCGTGTGGGAAACCTACGGGGTCCTGCACGTTTAGAGAGACGTGGGTGTTCGAGAATCCATTTCTGGGTTAAGACTGATACCGAGCGCGTGATGCGGGCAGTTATGCTATCCATCTGGGCGGCAAAGGCAGCATTTATGAGTTTCTTTGCTACCAGCATTCAGGTTGTCTATAGTTGGTCTTCCTTGTGTGATAAAAGTGCACTATCGGTTTTAAAACAGAACTTACTTCAATACTGAACCGCGCAATCTTCCTTCTTCAGCCTCAGAGATTCATAACGTCCATGGAGCCAGGAAAATTCCTCCAAGGTGGCGCCTCTTGTCCTATGACCAGGTGGTCGAAATTATTTCTGAGACCACTACGGCGCCTCTTCTTTCACTCCCACCTTCCTCTCTTCTCTTATGGCGCGGTTCCGGTCTCCACAGCAAGTTGCCGGCCAGAGTATCAATCTACATGCCTGAACTATCGAACTCGAAGCTCGAAACTGCAGACAAAATTTGCAGTCATAATTTGAACTTCCGCGTCTTCGCGCATCTACCTCTCTCGCACGCCAAAACGGCGGCGCTCCTCCGCCGGCCCCACTCATTCGGACCCTCCCCTATCACCGCCGGCTTCGCGCGCGGAGTGGCCTCGGCCGCGGTAGCGCGCGACGTCAGCAAGAATTTGGCGCTGTGAACCAATGATAACCCCCGGCTGTTGACGTGATTAGCAAGACGTGACGTCGACTGCCAGGTTTTCGTGCGAAAGGCGGGCACCGCGCGTCGTCGCGAGGTGCGAAAGCGGGTATTTTTATAAATGTATTATAAATTTCCCGCTCGCGTTTGAGGTCTCGTACGCGGCATGGACGCTCGGTGGCCTGTACTCTACATAGCGCAAGCATTTTAAAACTAAGCTCAAACACCCCTTTCTGTGGCCATTTAAGGAAAAGACATTATGCCTGCCTCACATATTTCTGTGGACACCCGAGCCGCGCAGTAAGGAAAGGAATATTTCAGACGCGCGGCACCCACAGCATCTACTACTGCCACTACACCGACGGCAGTTCGACCGAACAAGCTGCATACGCTGTCGCGTAATAACTACTGAGGCTTAAAAAATGAGAACAGTAAATTTTAATATAGCGCGTAAGCAAGAAAAAGTTTTAAGTCGCTCTTCATGTGTCAGAGTCGACAAAATCTCTCCTTCACAGTTACCTTTTCAAACATGGTTACAATCTGAAGATTAAATTTTTTCTGCAACTGTGGTGCTGCTTGCGAGTACTCACACAGGCCGCATCGAGAACATTAAGATGCACATCAACGGGCTGTTCTTGCGAAAAACAGTCCGGCAGTGAAGCATGTGTATCAAGCTTTCTCCATGCGCGCCAGCCACCTGGAAACCTTTTCGTGAGTTGTTTCTACACGCCCCGGAAACTGCGGTCCTCTAGTTGCAGGATGCTCCTCACCTCCGCCGATGGCTCTGCGGCTGCTCGGAGGCCGCCCTCTTGCTCTGCGCTGCCTCTTCGCTACGCGCTTGGCGACGCCACTGCTTGACGATGAACTGCTTCGTAAGAGGCGTCTCCTGTAAGCGCTGCTCTCACTGCTTCGGTTGCTGCTTGTCCAACCGCTTCGCAAACCACGCTGTTTCTCAGCGCTATTGCAGCTTCCGCTGCCACCGCTACTGCTCTCTAACCAACGTTGGTTCTCGGAGGCAGGTACGCCGGTGTCGTCCGACGAACCACTCGTCGACATTCTGACTGGCCTTCTTTTCTTTCCGCTGGAGGAAGGAGCGTTGTGATCATCGTGAAGCAGCGTCGTTGTCTTCGCGACGGACTTCTTCGCGGTGGCTTTCGACGGCAATGTACGCTTAAAAGGCCTACCTCTACCCTTCGGAGCCTGCTCCGGCCGACCACGACTAGAAGTCTTCCCCGAGGAGCACAAACGCTTTTTTTCCACTGTCGCCGCCTTACGTTTCTTTCTCGGTGTATTAGTGGCTGTCGCTGAGGCTTTACCTTCGGATACGACTGGCTTGGGAGGTTTTGCCTTCACTCCAGGCCGGCGTCCAGGCGTGTCCGTTGCCGCCTGGAGATTGGATATCTTGCTGGCGAGCCTGGCGGACCTCCTCCGGGTCACGGGCGGTCCAGGCAATGTGTCGGCCGCCGCGGTCAATAATAATAATAATATTTGGTTTTTTGGGGAAAGGAATTGGCGCAGTATCTGTCTCATATAACGTTGGACACCTGAACCGCGCCGTAAAAGAGGGAATAAATGAGGGAGTGAAAGAAGGCAGGAAGAAGTGCCGTAGTGGAGGCCTCCGGAATAATTTCGACCACCTGGGGATCTTTAACATGCTCTGACATCGCACAGCACACGGGCGCCTTAGCGTTTTTCCTCCATAAAAACGCAGCAGCCGCGGTCGGGTTCGAAACCGGCAACTCCGGATCAGTAGCCGAGCGCCTTAACCACTGAGCCACCGCGGCGGGTTACGCGGCAAAAACCGATTTTTTGGGCTGTGGATTCGCTCAGCTAATCCAAAATATACAAAGCGAAAGCTGTCGGCGATCATTGTGTTCGTTGGCGTTGACAACGTTCTAGACTCCGATTTTGAGGAAAGGAAGTTCATGTAACTGGCTTCCTTGGTCAGTGGACACCTCAATCGCGCTTTGAAGTAAGTACGTACATGGCGGTGGTGAGAAAGATATGTGGGCTGCACGCATTAGCGCTGACAACGTTGTGGCAGACACGCAGCACTGCAGCTATTGTGCCCAATACAGCGCAGCGTTCATTGGGTTAGCAACCTGTCGCGATGAACCGTTAACTTAACTGCCACCTGCCGTGCTACGATGGGCTCGCTGCCTATCCAGTGTGCGGAACGTACTCAATGTTACAGACGCCAAGCCTTGTCTACTTACCCGATACACCACAGCTTTCGCTGTGTAACCTGGTTCAGCAGTAGTTAAACCGCAGCTAATTTTACGCTACAGCGTATACAGCTCGTTCTGTCGAAACGCCGTGGGCGTCGTACTAGCTCTGGACCTCTGGAAACTCTGCACCTGTATAGAATATGGGAAATGCAAACCAGAAAGAATTGTTTTATGATAATTCAAGAGGCAGCGCCCTGACGACTGAACACACATGAACACGGATGACACCGGCATTCTTCGTAGACATCATAACATAATCGGACAAATAGAACGCCTAAAATTAATATTCCCAGATCCACCCGGGGTAGTCTATACAGACTATCAAAAAATTTGCGTGACTTCTAAATTCCTCAAAGATTTTTAATCGTCTGTGAGAAGAAGGCGGCCGCCCTTGTTATAAGCCGAGATGCAAAATCTGCTTACATGTGACTGCCTCAGTTCTGATTATCAAGTCAAAATTAAAGGCACTTCCTGCGGTGACACTTCAAACGTAATTTATTTGCTGGAGTGTTCTGTGTCCAATAACGATACAGAGGAAAACCGAAACCCCTTTTCGATTACGCTTCGACAACCACAAAGCTCACTGCGCTCCTCTCCACAACCTACCGCTATTTAAACACATCAGGATTCCCGGTCGCTCATTCGATAAATAAGACTCATTATTTTACGATTATCTTATATACAAATTTGATGCTGTTTTTGCTGACTTAAACGACCGTCCCGGCGTGCTGTATTGTCTGCTACGGTAACAGTTATGCTTCCCACATGTGTGCTTTCGTCTAGGAATTCGCAATTTTTAATGTATCTTTCAGTGACATATACACGATTACCCGCGGGACTGATATCGCATCCAGTGCATGCTCTGTCTTTGTCTTGAGCCTATGAAAAAGTGGCATGTAAAGTGTAAAGTGGCCAACATCTGCTCATTCGCCATCATTGCTTCGCCAGAAATTTGAGGAACAAGATGCTTGCCTGCCTGAAGGATCCATTGTTGTCTACCTAGACGCAAGCCTACAAGACTGCAAAGCAACAACATCTATCTACTGCCCGTGCAGACCTGCCCTGAATCAAACCTCTTGGTTTCAGTCTACGGAACCCCCTTCGTCTTTTTTTGCTTAGGTCGTTGCAGTTCAAGAAGCACTATGCTCTGTGGCCGACTTAACTATGCTCCCTGCGGCCCGCGTTCTCATCCGCACTGACGCCCTTCAAGTTGCCCGGTTGCTACGACGTGTTAGCCGCTGTCCCACGATATGTCAGGACATCCACCGGCTCGCGGCACTCATCCCGCAGCCAGTAGGTATTGAGTGGGTCCCACAGGATCTGCTGGCCTATCAAAGGCAGGCAGATTTAGCGACCCGCCTTGCGAATCCAAACTCACCACCGCCTCGGCTCCTTCATTTGGACAATTTTGCCCTCCTTTCATCAAGAAAGGAACTCCTCCGGCGCCGCACACGTGCTCTCATCCCTCCGTGTGTGGTAACCCTCCCCCGCGGTTTTACCCGTGCAGAGGAGGTTGCGCTTAGGAGGATCCGTGTCGGGGTTGTCCTCACACTAGACATCACTCGGAAGTGGCCTCAGTACCGAGAATTGTTTCCTCGGCCAGGGTGTCCGGTATGTAAACACGAGGACATTGATGCCGACATCCATCACTTACTGTGGGACTTCCCAGCTCTCAAGCCTACAAGGATCCGTCACCTGATGGTAGCAGGTCTTTCACCAAGCAACCCTTCTTCATACTTTGCCTGGACGCAGGGACCGTACCATCGTTCTCTGCAGGACTTCATCAAATCAGCTAACCTTTTTCATTCATTTAGATCATTCATCACACCTTCACCCATCATTGATGCCCTGTGGC
Organism: Amblyomma americanum; assembly: GCF_052857255.1. Lineage (NCBI taxonomy): Eukaryota > Metazoa > Arthropoda > Arachnida > Ixodida > Ixodidae > Amblyomma > Amblyomma americanum. Next base: position 109,835,108 of record NC_135497.1, read on the forward strand.
AATAAATTTCGCTTAAAAAAAGACGCCAAATATTGAAGAGCTCGAGTTCACTGCCTACGAGCGGCGTGTCCTGAAGGACACCGCTAACCTTACGGTTTATTTATTTATTCTATTTACAAATGACTGCTGGCTTTATTGAGAAGACTTAAGGAGTGGTCCTCACTGTAACTTTGTTTTCCAGAATATGAACAAAATCAACGCAGTATACGTTACAAAAAACAACATTACACAGTGCGAGGACACCTCGCGTGAGAATTTCACGAAATAAGCACTAGAAATAAGCCGCCGCGGTGGCTCAGTGGTTAGGACGCTCGGCTACTGGTTCGGAGTTCCCGGGTTCGAACCCGACCGCGGCGGCTGCGTTTCCATGTAGGCGAAACGCTAAGGTGCCCGTGTACTGTGCGATGTCAGTGCACGTTAAAGATCCCCAGCTAGGTGGTCGAAATTTTTTCGGAGCCTTCCACTACAGCACCTCTTTCTTCCTTTCTTCTTTCACTCCCTCCTTTATCCCTTCCCTTGCGGCGCAGTTCAGGTGTCCGCCGATATGTGAGGCTACGCCATTTCCTTTCCCCCCAAAATAATAATAATTGGTTTTTGGGGAAAGGAAATGGCGCAGTATCTGTCTCATATATCGTTGGACACCTGAACCGCGCCGTAATGGAAGGGATAAAGGAGAGAGCGAAAGAAGAAAGGAACAATAAGGTGCCGTAGTGGAGGGCTCCGGAATAATTTCGACCACCTGGGGATATTTAACGTGCACTGAAAACGCACAGCACACGGGCGCCTTAGCGTTTTTCCTCCATAAAAACGCAGCCGCTGCGGTCGGGTTCGTACCCGGGAACTCCGGATCAGTAGCCAAGCGCTCTAACCACTGAGCCACCGCGGCAAAAACCAATTTTCATTTTTTTCACTGGAAATAAATCATCTGATTACCCAAAATTATTATTATTAATATTATTTTAAGCAACGTAGTAAACAATGCCGCATTTAAGGTCTCTGCAATTTTTTTTTTATTGGGAACATTTCATTCATTGCGACGTGGGCACTCCTTCGCTTTTAATGAGTGGTAGGATGGTTTGGGGCGACCACCGGCAAGCTCGATGTGTTTGCCGCTGTCAATGCCTAGCCTACTGTGAACAATCAAATACATAAAGTTTAGTCTTTCGTGGTAGCTTCTGAGCTCCAAAGTAGTTTTATTTTTAAGAAAAATGATAGTAGACGTCTGCAATGTTCTCTTTACTGCACCGCCTTAGAACTTTGCTAATGAAACACTTGAATGAAGAATCCGTCGTGTTGGGTGAGGAGACCTTCCTCCGCCGCTCGTCAACGAGGTTCATTGTTGTTAGCGATAGAGGTACGTCCACGCCCATCCTTCCGTGTTAGGAGGTTTGGCGAGTGTTGCTAATTGTTTCCTTCCTTGTATTCCACTTAAGCGGAAAATGAAGCAGCTTTAAGCCAGCTCGTGTAGAAACCACGGATTGTTCACTTAAATGTCATTTGTATACATGTGATGCCTGTACAATGATGGCTCATTGTGATGTCCTTGGAAACCAGGCCACTTGTATAAAGAGTCCTTAGCACTGTAGATAATTTCGGGAAAATAAAATTCTCTTAATTAAAAGGCGTTGTGACTAGTTCATGCGTGCCACAGTTAAAAGAATATTGTCTGTGGTTGTCCACACGCGACAGCGCACAAGATTGGAGCTAAAAGTATTAGGCAAAGTCAGCCGTGCTGTATGCATATGAGAACGCCCTCGAAAGAACACGTGCTCAAGAGTCCAAGCGGGCTTCTCGCTCGAGTAACCGTCAGTAACTCGGGTAGAGCAGGGTGCACTTGGGGACCTTCTTTCCGGATGCACTGCTTTTCCTTTCGCTGTGCAGTTCTTTGTACGTGGTGGATAATGCGCACGAAAACACGCGCACATGCAGCCTCTCAAGCACAGCACGACATAGTTCGTTTATTAAAGGTATGTATACGATTCCTGTGCGCTGTCGCACATGGACTAGAGAATACATATCCTAGATAACGTATTTCTACTGTATAACACTAGGCGCAGAGAAAGAAATTAGTGCTATTCGCCGGGTGGTAACGCTGACGAATCTGGTTTGCAGCGACTACGCAACTCTGTATTTGCGTACACAGCGTCGCAAGGTAAATGGTTTCGTTCGTTCCGGGCAACGACGTAAACTGACGAAAACCAGTAGCGAACGTGAGGGGTCATCCTTTGCTTTTTCATACCATGTACACCCGAACTGCACGCTGTTCAATGATGATAATAATAATAATAATAATAATAATAATAATAATAATAATAATAATATTAATAATAATAATAATAATAATAATAATAATAATAATAATAATAATAATAATAATAATAATTGGTTTTGGGGGAGAGGAAATAGCGCAGTATCTGTCTCATATATCGTTGGACACCTGAACCGCGCCATAAGGGAAGGGATAAAGGAAGAGAGAGGTGCCGTAGTGGAGGCCTCCGGAATAATTTCGACCACCTGGGGATCTTTAACGTGCACTGACATCGCACAGCACACGGACGCCTTTGCGGTTTGCCTCCATAATAACAAAGCCGCCGCGGTCGGGTTCGAACCCGGGAACTCCGGATCAGTAGCCGAGCGCCCTAACCACTGAGCCACCGCGGCGGGTCTTTTAAAATTATTATTTTTTTAATTTTCTTTCCAGTTCCTAATTTCCAAGGCCGCGCTGCTCAGCTCGGACCCGGAGGATCAACTCCGAGTCACGGAGCGGGCCGAAGAGGTCGCCGAACGACATCGTCGGTCGGCCACCTGGCGTCCGGCCTAGAAGAGCAGCCCACCGCGGGGAGGGGAACGTCACCCCAACCCGCGCCTAAGACCTCTTCTTTAATAAAGTTTACCTCCTCCTCCTTTCCAATTTTCCCCTAACCCCTGACACCGTCTTTCGGTGTTCTCAGCAAGCAACCAGGCCGAGCGTTTCTCGTGTCGACATGGGTTGCCTCTGCCATTATTCTCATAAAATATGGCAACATTCATTTGCACTACACTGAATTGCGCCATTGAAACCCATTTCGTCCGATTAACTATTCGATGTAATTTACAGAATGCATTATTATTTATTATTGGAGGAACGGTTTCCTTGTAACCTTAACAAACATATAAACTGAATATGGCAGTTAAACCATCGCATGTTGTAGCGGTGGCTGCGAAAGCGTGCTGTAGCATAGCTTATACCTGCCAGCGACATCAGCATTGCCAACGACCACTTTTGGGCCTGTTTATCTGTCTCATATATCGTTATCAAGCTTATCACGTTATCGCGCTTACCTCATCAGAACAAGCATAATTGCTTCCTTATTCTACGTCGCAAAAATATCGCGCCCTCCTCGCCGCGTCCTCCAGATGCTGGCCGCAGCGTGCGGATCTTTCTTCTTGGGTGGACACGCAGAGAGCGTCGCAAGAGTTTTTGTCCGCTTGTCCACCGACATAGGTCGCTTCAGCATCCCGGATCTAGAAGTTAAGTGCCGTGTATTGGCCTTAACGGCCATGTGGGACCTTATCTCAGACGCAGCGTACCGAGGAAGAGCACTCACCGCATATATGACGGGAACATCGCGTCGCTTCTTTGAGATCAAATTGGAAAGGCCTTGCGGCTGAAAAGTAGCCAGCTCTCTATACATATGTCGTGAGATCCTTACATTTTCTTGAAGGTGCTCTTCCTGATTGTGATTTGAAAGAATTGTCCGCGAGTGAAACTTGCGAATATGCTGCTTTTCGCACCCTGAATGTAGACCAGCGCAGGAAAGTGAGCAAATGCGGAAACAAGGAATCTTTGTCTCTCTCCCCGCTGATATATCCAATTTTACCTGGTTTCGCGAATGGGAAGCGTTACCTACAGCTGACCGCCTTGCGGAGTGGGGCGTGGCGCCCTCCGCCTCATGTCCGCAATGCGGTCGAACTGAAACTCAGAACCATGCCGTTTTTGAATGCCCAGTCGCGCGCAATTCCTGGCGCTTGGTAGCGCGCATGTTGTAGTAGTAAGTGGATTTTTATTAAAATAATAGTAAAAAGGAAGGAAAAGATTTTTGCTAGACCCGGCATCTGCCATCGACACTGAAGCCCCTGAGCTGGGGCAGCGGAAATAAAGGATAGCAGGCAGAATGGAGAAATGTGTGCGTGCGTGCGTGCGTGTGTGTGTTTTATGCCGCATTTCTTTGGGGTACATGCCTGAATAATTAAGAAAAAGTCAGCTATTGGCATCGTCTGCGGCGACGACAAAACGAAGCAGGCCGCTCTCAGTGATTCCACTGGTGGCGGCATCTCGTTGGTCGGCCGTGGAGATCAGGCAAAGGAGGGGGTGTAGGGTCTGCGAGAGGTTTGAAGACTCTTCAGACGCTGCTTTATCAATGATCACACCTTACTTAGTATGAAAACTCCATCCCGATGATTACGGCCCGGAATGTACACTATGTGGCGAAATAGCCGCCGCTGTGGCTGAGTGGTTATGGCGCTCGACTGCTGGCCCGAAAGACGCGGGTTCGATCCCTACCGCGGCGGTCGAATTTCGATGGGGGCGAAATTCTGGAGGCCCGTGTGCTGTGCGATGTCAGTGCACGTGAAAGAACCCCAGGTGGTCGAAATTATCGGAACCCTTCACTACGGCGTCTCTCATAGCCTGTGTCGCTTTGCCACGTTAAACCCCCAAAACCCTAACCCAAAACTATGTGGCGAAATAGCCACTTAACGATCACGTATTGTAGAACTGTAAAGAGGAGCGGCCACCGGATTCTCTAATACAAGTTCCTACTATTGAGCAATGGGAGGCCGCGTTGCTCAGCTTTGACATGGGCGTTCAAACCCGGGCCATTAAATGGGCTACTCAGGTCGCCATCAGTCATGTACTGACAGCCACCTAGCAAAGATCATCTGCATTTTGCCTTCTGACGAAATAAATAATTAGCAATTCAAATTAAGGATCACAAAAAACTTAACCTGGCCAAAACTGCACTAAGCTTAAATGAATGAATGAAGTTTGTTTCCGTCATTATGGGGCCTCACGGTTGGGGCGCAGCATTAGGAAGGGGTGCCTACAAGCCGGCTCTCAGCACCGGAGACCGCTGAGAGTCTTATAGTAAGCTGTCTCCGCCTGACGGATGATGAGTCTTTGCTTATCCGGGTCGTGGTTCCGGATCAGCTCTTCCCAAATGGCAAGGTCTGGGATGCTTTGTGATTTAGCTCCAGGAGAATCCTGACACTCCCAAATTAAGTGATTTTGCGAAGTCATCCTGTGGCAGCTACCGCAGAGCTCAGGCTCTCCAGTGTCTTCATCGAGTACTATAGAGTAGGGAAAGAATCTGTTGACTTGAAGTATAGGAGAATTTAAGAGAACTTCTTGTTGGGCTAGTTGGTAATTGATCATTGTACTTTTAAGGCGGCAAACACACACACACACACACACACACACACACACACACACACACACACACACACACACACACACACACACACACACACACACACACACACACACACACACACACACACACACACACACACACACACACACACACACACACACACACACACACACACACACACACACACACACACACACACACACACACACACACACACACACACACACACACACACACACACACACACACACACACACACACACACACACACACACACACACACACACACACACACACACACACACACACACACACACACACACACACGCGCGCGCGCGCGCGCGCGCGCGCGCGCGCGCCTTTTTTTAAAATGAGAACGGGAGGCGCTCTGTCCCGTTCTCTTCCTGTGTGTGTTGGTTCTCGTGTGAGTGTGTGGTTTTGGCGCCTTAAATGTATAATGGATAGGAGAAGACTCTTACTTGCACTAAGTTTGAAGACATTCATGGTACAGCATCTTCAACCCTCCCGCAGAACACCGCCCGTTTCTTCTGCCAAATCTCCAGGATCTAGGACCAAGAAACGTGATGGCGCAACCAGTGCACTCGCTGAAAAAGTGGCCTTTTTCGTTTCTTCATCGCCCTAGACGATGCGAATATCCGATTTTTCTTGTCGATTCAGGCAAGTACCCCAAATAAATCTGGTATAAAACAATTCTGCTGACCAAATGCCATTTTTTTGCGAAATTTCGCCTCGAACAATTCACCTGTTTACTTGTGAGGAGCATTATACGCGCTGCATATGCTCCCGCTGGAAGCATTTACAGGAACACTTATGTCATCTTACTACACTCTTACTGCCAGCGCCCTGTACGGTTTTCGTCGCTCCGGTGCGCAATGGGGACCACATGCTCCTCAGTATTCAAGACTTATAGTAGGGTGGCTCTTAAAGAAAATCAAGAACAATAAAATTGTCATTCGACAAGCCTCATGAAGCCAATCCGAGCTGCTCGCTGTCTATTTTGCGCCAAAGATTTCGTACTTGCCATGCGTGCATGAGGAACTTGGGGTACTTGTTACTTGCGTAAGCCCGGTTGAACGGCGCGTGAATCTCCATATCGGTCGTGGTCTGTCCCTGCAGTGTACTAACGTTTTCAGTCTGGCATCTTCGAAGAGAGCTGAAATGGCGGCAGCCAACCTGGAAAGTGGTGAGTATTCGGTTCGTCTTCCGAAAGGAGCGTGTCTCGGATCCCTCAAAGATGACGAGTCAGTGGCGGCAGTTTCGACGGCTGACGAACCGGCGTGTAGACGAATGCATCGAACTTTTGGCGTTTGCCTAAAGTGACCATATTCCTCAGACCCCAAAGCGGGACATAAGCGGGACGTGTGTGGGGGGCCCCTGAATGACACGGCTAGTAGTTTAGACATTCACTTTTTTTTTATTCTATCCATATCATGCAGCATTTCATTTCCTCCAGCTTTGGCCTAGCTGGCGCAAACATCTAATACTTCTGGCTTTAATGGATCTTCTGCACCAGTCCATTTTTGCAGATGTGCCCGTGGTATTGTTCACATGTCATGTGCCCATTCACTTTGAGCATCTGCAGCGCTTTGAGTGTCGTCACTTGAAACTGCATCTTCTCTGCAGACCACTGCTTGTTCATCAACAAAAACGCCCTCCCCACTGGTGCATTTATTCCTGGCAAGCACATGCAGTACTCAATACATAATTGCCCTAATGTTGACGCAAGGCATATCTTTTGTCTCAAAGTGCTGGAGAACATCCACCCGCCGTTCCCCATGCGGCTTCTTCTGTCTCCCATTCCTCTAGTTTCTCAGTCGTGACATCATGTGAAACGTTACAGGCTTCGTCAAATAAAGCATTCTCATCAAGACCGATGTGACAGAACTCTCAAGTCATAAGCGCCTGCCTATGGCTTGTTTCTTCCATTATTTAGGCTGGTTTAATGGAGCTAGGCAGAGCAGGTGCAGCCAGTGTAGCCAGTGCAGCGAAGGCGGGACAAAACGCTGTCCCACAAGCATGCTGGCGGGACAGCGGGACCAGACCCGCAAAACATGGACAGGTCCCGCCTAAAATGGCACGTCTGGTCACTTTACATTTGCCAGTGATGAAACTTGTCGCACTACATCTGCCGATCACCAATGTCAGCGAGTAGAAACGGATGCAACTAACGCTTGCGTTGAAGTTAATACATCCATACTCACGTTACTGAGTATGCCTTGAGACGATTTCTCGGAGGTCTGCAATGATCATCGTGCTGTGGACAGCCAGGAACATGCAATTGATACTGAACAGTATCGCGATATCGCCTGTGCCCAGTATAAGTGAATGACCCCGAAGTTACAGAGATGACCTTTCTGCATTCCTGTTCAGACTTTAACAGTGGAATCGGGCACCTCGCATGCATCCGTGACTGCTCCTCTGGGGGTGTTGCGCAAGCATTCGTGCTTTTCTTCTTTGCCACGTTCGACAAGAGCGTTGTTAGAAATGCTTAGGAAGTCCCTCGGTAGTGTACACATTGCCGGTGGAAAGTAATGCCATTTCGGCATTGCTGAACGGGTTCGCTATGCAGTGAGCCACGCCAGGGAGGTGATTGAGAGAATGCGGCTGGCACCGTGTCTATAAACAAACCTAACCAATGATACGCCGATACTCCAAAGCCTGTCATGCTTAAATCAAGTGTTGATGAGGAGATAGTCTGGAATTTTTCCCCCAGTACTGGCATATCATTTGACTCAACATGAATAAGTGTGAGTGCACATCCTGCATATGTGCATAGATGGTATTTGAAAAGTTACAGCACGGAAAATGGGGACTTCAAGGGTAGAAAACACAGGACAAGGGCTGACTCTCAACTAAAGTTTAATGACAGCAAACAGGCAAATATAAGTGAACAAGCAACAACCAAACATTAAAACCACAAGGCACGCTCCCCGTTTTCCGCGCTGTAATTTTTCAAATATGTATCACCAACTCGCCCGCCTTGCTATTGTATTGCATAGATGGTGACTGCGGGAGTGGAATATGTACTATTATAAGTGACTGTGCGCAATGCGGGGCAGGTCCGACAGGTCTTTTGGTCATTATTAACATATAAGTGACGCTACGGTGGAGCAATTGCTGGCCGACAAGCAAGGCTAATCCCACCGGTAGCATACAACAAGTCCACTAACATCGTGAGCAAGAACTTTTATGCTGATTAATAAAAATATTACTTGTGCAAGGATGGCCGTTTATGGGCTCGCTTATTTTTGCGGGCATCACTCAGCTTTTGTTAAGTACTGCATCTTTGCTGGAGTGAAGCAGGCATGTTTTTCTGCTCTTATTCCTTGTAGGGTCATATCCAGAAGACACTTCTGCTTTAAGGGGAATGTTGCATTCCTGCGTCTGTTTTACATAAAGAAACTGCTCCTGTGGCATGTGAGCCTGGACAGTTAAGTTTCTTTTTTTTTCATCTGGAAAAGCTTTCAAGCTGAAACTGTGCTTTGTGTTTATGTGTAGATTTTAGGCATTGAAATTTGATATTTCTGCAGGAAACGTGTGCACGAAATGTCCGCCCCACCTGCCAATCAAAGAAATATAAAAAAAATGTATGAAAGGCAAAATAAAAATAAGCGGGAAAAATAAAAATATAAAAATAATACAAAATATAAATAAAATGGCAATGAAAAAAGAAAAATATAAAAATTGAAGAAAATAAAAAGAATAAAAATGAAGGAAGAAAGGAAATGGAAAGGCTTTTTGCTTTCGCTTTTCCACTCATAAGCAGACTAATTGTAAATAATTTTTTTTGTTATACATTTTCAGCAATTTTGTTTTGTTTCAGAGACGGCAACTTGCAACTTTTGTTCTCCATAAGAATTGATTCTATGGCTCTTTCTGGCCATGTTGGTGTTTGTCTAACCCCAAAAGGTGTATTTGTTGCCAAGAAAAAATGGATTTGATCATTTGAGCGACTCAATTCAAACTCGTGTCATCTGCGCTGAAACAGAAAGATGTTCTCCAGTTATCACGGCGATCTGCACCGAAACAGACCCTATGATCCCAAATTTTAATCTAGAACACTGAAATTTTTATGCTCTTCAGGCAAACTAACAGGAAACACTTTGAATATTTAAGCAATTTAAAATTATACTTGCTTTTCATCTTAAAGAATAAAATTACTGTTGACATAGTTCTTGACAAATGTTGTATTGAATAATAAATTACACTGTAGAACCTAATATTTTAGCTTGAAATGCATTTTATAAGAAAACACATGCCTCATATGACTGTGTCTATGTTATGAATTATCTTGCCGAAAAATAATAACGAACAGAACTGCCCACTTTTTCCACCACAAGTAAAGAATAAGGTAGGTGTGCTTTTAGCAGAAGCAGTGATGCATTTTTGTCTGCAATATTGTGTGCATTGATTTCTGTGTGTGGATATTATTGATGGTTTTTGTATACAGTGTGCAGTCTAGGTGGGCTTGTCAAAGCAGTAAGACCACCGTGTAAAGTGTTCAATCTTTAGTCATGCAGGCCCGTGGAAAAAATGCTTTCAAGGAACAGTCTCCACATATGCCAAAGCCATTGCAAACATCATGCCTTCAGAGACACTTGCCACAAATTTCGTCCACTGGAGCAGATGTTACAGTACAACTTGTTTCATTCATTTCTGTGTTCAAAAGGTGAGCTATGGAATGTTAGGCATAGATTTTTTTCATCAGCCACTCCCATGGATTCTAACTTTTTATGGTACTACATAGTTGCTAACAGTTTTTTGAACTTAGAATTGGGACCTGAAAGAATTGTACTGTGTGGTTACATAGATTTCTTGATGCTGGTAAAAGAAGTTTAATCTGTTTTGTGTTGCATAGATCCTCAGGCATAGACATACATATGTCCGAAAATTACTGAGGAAGGTAGCTACAATTTCTTGATTCATGAATTGATCCATGATTTCATGAAAGTGTGTATCTGTCAACTTGCAGCAAATGTCTATTTTTTTAATGCACCATAAAGTTTCAATGGCATTAATATTTGTTTATTACGCCCCTCTGTATAACTCAGCTATGATGTGCTGGTAAAGTGTTAAAACCACTGCAGCCGTGTGAAGAGCCTCTTAACAACGTAAAAAAGGTAGAAATAATGAGTTTGGTTATACTGCCTGCCTCATGTGAAGGAGGACTCCTTTCAAGTGTTTGAAAACAACCACTGGTTACATAAAAAAAAATCTGTTCAGGGCTGAAATTGCACATGCTGTGCTGCCTATTCGTAATGAAACACTCAGAGGGTCAGTGAGGCTATTTTTTTATTTGTTTATGTTTTTTCGCTTGCAAGCCAACAGCACAGCACCCTACAAGGACGGTGCACCTGGCAAGAAGAGCACTACAATGCACAAAGAAGACCACTACGATACACACAGGAAGTTAAATGACACAGGGAACATAGTGTGCAAAAGAAGTAAAGATTGCAATGAAAACGTAATAATAGTGGCAGCCACCTCCAGTTATGTGCTGATAGATAGAAAAAAACATCAATGCACTACAAGAAAAATCATAATAACAAATAAGATAAATAAATGTCACAATCTGTATACTTGTAGTAGAACAGACATAGAAGTCTGTTGATGAGATTACAATGGCCAGTGTGTCTTCGTTAAAAGACAGCTTGTTTCCTCAGGCTTGTATTCGATGGCTGCCTGTCCAGATCCAACAATTCTTAGCACCTTTCGCTACATCGGAGGCATGACCGCCACCTTGGTCAGCTCATCCAGAGCCACTGGGGACTGTGGGCCGAGGGTTAACTCACAAATCCACAAAGGCGGCGGTGGCAGCCAAGTACAGTATCAATGCCCAATTCCTGTCCTGTGGAGGGAGCATGCTTATATAGCTCTTCACTTAGTGAGCATTTCTTTCATGGTTGCATCTCACTTATTTTCTATTTTTTGGTAGCGCAGAGAAAAGCAGGATATTGCTTTCCATTACAAGGTGCTCCACGGTACCACTGATTGTCCTGAAATGCTATCAGATATTTTTATAAGAGTTCCCACGAGAAACTAAATTTGTCAGTGTTCAATGCAAGAATGTTATCCAGTGAGGCTAGCCTAATTGTTATGTTTGAAGAATATCGGGCAGTGAATGGGACTTCACAGTGCTTTACAATGTTATAAGGACTGATGCAATACATACACTAAATAACAGGTACATAAGGAGGTGGTTGTCATTATAATCAAGATTAATAAAAAGCGAAAGTTGAAGATACTGCGAGCCAATGCACCAACACCCAGTAAACTGGCAAGGTGGTTAAAAGGAACTGTAAAGTTGCCATATCAGTGATCAATAAAATAGGGAAATAGAGGTCTATAAACAAATAGTATGTAAACCTAAGCTGTAACTTTCCAGCCTTATACTATGCCTTATACTTAGCCTTATACTTAGCCTTATACTTAGAGCGATGGAAAGAAAAATGATAGGTGTAACATTAATAGACCGGTAGCAGGCAGAGTGGGTGAGAGAACAAGTGCGTGTTAATGACATCTTAGTCGAAATCAAGAGGAAGAAATGGGCTTGGGCAGGGCATGTACTGCAAAGGCAAGGTAACCACTGGCCCTTAAAGGTAATGGAGTGGATTCCAAGAGAAGGCAAGCGTAGCAGGGGGCGGCAGAAAGTTAGTTGGGCGGATGAGATTAGGAAGTTTGCAGGCATAGGGTGGGCGCAGCTGGAAAAGGACAGGGTTAATTGGAGAGACATGAGAAAGGCCTTTGCCCTGGAGTGGGTGTAGTCAGACTGATGATGATGATTATGATACTAGAGAATTGTAGCGCAGGTTAACCTCTCTGCCTTGAATTAAGTAAGAATGCACTACACTGTATTGATGGGCAACTTCGAAGTCAAAGTTTGGACCATGAATATGCTGAAAGGCTGCAGCTCTGAAGCTTCTATAGCTAACTTGGGCTTGTACTCAGTGTTAACATTTCTTTTACGGTCAATATGCTATGATCATAACAGTTAAGGTAATATTAGACACTTGTGGTTCTGCTCATGAATGCAACCTAAAGGAGCCACCATTCAGACTCTTGTCTGCACAACCCACATTGTCCTTTGAATTGGAAAGGACAAAGGCTAGCATTAAAGAGGTGAACCTTACGAATTACTTGCTCTTACTATCTGTTATCATCATTCTATTACCAATGCTTAAAACTATTCTCATTATATGTTGTGTACATATTTCATTTCCTAATACAGGTAGCAAAGAGGCTTGGAATGTGGAGGAGTGCCAGATCCTGCCTAGTTCAACATAGAATCTGTGGAGTTCCAAGACAAAGCCACACCTATCAGAATGATGCAGCTGCAAGTGCTTTTACAGATTATGGCTGTGATGTGCAGGGTGTGTGCTTAAGATGGTTAAGAAACATCTTTTATCATATTAGTATCATTTTATTTCGACAGATCCCCCCATTGAGAGTTACAGCAAAACCGCGTTGATACATTCCCAGTTCGTACAATTTACCAGTTTGTACGCTCAAAATCATGGACATTAAAAATCTCCCATACAGTTTCACTGTTTTTCTTTTTCTGGTGAATATGTTAGCGGATAACATGCTTTTCCGGGTTCTGTGTTTAATATTTTGACAAATTCTGGTCGCATAATACATTTCTAGACCAACCCGCACACGTGCAAACATCTAAGTGGACCAAACATGAGGGCATGCGACATGAAAAGCTAAAATGCAGCGGCAATAATCCATTTTGGTGGCTTTTTTGCGGTGCTTAAATGCAAAGAGGCGAAGCACCACCACCACTGCCACCACCACCACCGCCGCCGCCTGCGACATGAAAAGCTGAAATGCAGCGGCAATCATCCACCCTGGTGGCTTTTCTGCGGTGCTTAGGTGCGTGAAGGCGAAGCACCATTGCCACCACCACCACCACCACCACCACCGCGACCACCGCTGCTGCCGCCGCCAACAACAACAAAAATAAAAACGTTGCGCTAGCACTCAAGAGAGCCGTTTTTGCGGGGACGCGACATAAATTATAAACTCCAGCGACACACATACATACGAGCGGGCCGGGTCTGGGAAATGCTGCTTAAAAATTGCAAACTCCTAACCAACTCTTAAGAAGCCGCAAACGACAGCATCAGAAGTCACTTAGCCCTCCTTCGCAACTCCACAAGCACAAATTGAACAGCATGTATCTGTAAAGCTGTTTGCCGATGACTGTGTTGTTTTCAAGGACAAAATAAGTGATTATAACTATACTTGTCACTACAAAAAAACCATAGTAGCAATCACAGAACGGTGCGTGTGCTTGGGTGTGGATAATAACAAAGATAAAACCATATTGTTACAAATTACAAGGAAAAAAGTTACCAGGCAACGTAGTTATATACTTTACAGCCTTTCTATTTTAGAAGTGGAGAGCTATAAATAGTTATGATTAAACCTCACTAACAAACTTACTTGGTCCTCACATCTGCTCTAATGTCTCCTCAATCCGCAATGAAAAAATTATGGTTTATTAAAAGAAAACTTAGAAATTCTCCCATCAGTACTAGAATCACGGAATACAAGTCTTGTATTAGGTCCCGACTTGAATGTGCAGGAGCAGTCTGAGATCCACATAATTAAAAAGACTGTGCTGAACTGGAGCGTGTACAGCGAAAACCAGTTCATTTTATTTATGATAAATATAGAAGGACAGATTCTTCAAGTGCATTATTTCTAAAGAATAAATTACAGTACTTAGCAGTAAGAAGAAAAGTTTCAGGTCTAGCATTACTTCAACGTTTCATTTCAGGAGACCTGAAGCCAGATCTTCCCGATTTTGCGAAATTGGGGACAAAGCTTGGCAAAGTAAAATGGATACGGTCTGTAAAGAAAATAACATCCTTAGGGGTGTGTTTTTATCTATAACTCGCACCATTGCACTCTCAAAGCGGCTGGAAAGTATCTGCCACACTCCTACAGTGCATTGTTAAGAGTTGTACTGATCTTCTCAATTGTGTGAAATTCGCTAGCAGTACAATAACTACAATTTTTCTGAGAAGCACTCCTTCACCGATTCTCTACCCCCCCAGCCAGGTCATGCACCCTGTCACATGACATGGCATGTGATTCTGAATCATACTCAGGGGTTTGCCGGGCTGGTGGGGTGCCAGCTCCGCAACAGTCAGCATGTGGAACGTTTCCACTGCTCTGTGGTTGGCGCGTCGAGTCATCTGACATGGGGCATGAACTAGCTGGGGAAGGCGGATAGAGAAGCGGCGAAGGAGCGCTTTTTAAAAAGAAAGATGCTCCGAGACGGATGCATGCGACTCGACTCTTTGGCCATGTCTGACGTCATACCTCGCTCACATTGGTTGACGTCATGAGCTATGACCAATCCTGAATTAGTGTGGCAGCGCGTATGGCTTCTCCGAACGTCAGCTCTACAAGCTAAAAGCTAAAACGCTGCGGTTAGGGTGCTTGGCTACTTATCCAGAGCACCCGAGCTCGATTCTGACCGCGGCGGCCGCGTTTCGATGGAGGCGAAAAGGAGAGGTGCCAGGCGGTCGAAATTATTGCGCAGCCCTCCACTACGGCACCTCTTTCTTGACTCAGTCCCTCCTTTATCTCATCGCTTAGGCCTTACGGCGCGGTTCAGGTGTCCGCCGAGATGTAAGACAGATACTGCACCATTTCCTATCCCAAAAACCAATTTTCAATTTTTTTCGGCCCCGCCGCGTTGGCTCAGTGGTTAGGGCGCTCGACTACTGATCCGGAGTTCCCGGGTTCGAACCCGACCGCGGCGGCTGCGTTTTTATGGAGGAAAAACGCTAAGGCGCCCGTGTGCTGTGCGATGTCAGCGCACGTTAAAGATCCCCAGGTGGTCGAAACTATTCCGGAGCCCTCCACTACGGCACCTCTCTCTTCCTTTCTTCTTTCACTCCCTCCTTTACCCTTCCCTTAGGGCGCTGTTCAGGTGTCCATTGATATATGAGACAGATAGTGCGCCATTTCCTTTCTCCCAAAAAACCATTTATTTATTAAGACTGATACCGAGCGCGTGATGCGGGCAGTTATGCTATCCATATTGGCGGAAAAGGCAGCATTTATGAGTTTTCTTTGCTACCAACATTCAGGTTGTCTATAGTCTGTCATCCTTGTGTGATAAAAGTGCACTATCGGTTTTAATACGGAACTTACTTCAATACTGAACCGCGCAACCTTCCTTCCTCAGCCTCAGAGATTCATAGCGTCCATGGAGTAAGGAAAATTCCTCCAAGGTGGCGCCTCTTGTCCTATGACGTCAACACGCTTGTACTTCCGAGATTGGCAGTGGCGGAGATACCTGTATTTTGGTTCTTGCTATTTTCTACCTTACAAGAGCTTTTTTTTCAATAAGAGTGGCGTTTTTGTGATCAGGAGCTGGTATTCTAACGATACAAGCCAACTTCAATTTCTCCTCACTGTCCCTTTAACTGCCAGTTGCAAGGCTGGCAGGGTGAGCGCGCTGCCTATGCGGAATGCACTCAATGTTACCGCCAAGCCGCGTCTACTTGCCCGATACACCACACCTTCCTAACCAGTTTCAGCAGTATACTTAAACTGCAGCTAAATTTTATTTTTTACCCGCTGCGGTGGATCAATGGTTAAGGCGCTGGTCTACTGGGCCGGAGTACCTGGGTTCGAACCCGACCGCGGCGGCCGCGGTTCGATGGAGGCGAAAGGCAAAAGGCGCCCGTGTGTTGTGCGTTGTCAGTGCAATTTCGGAGACCACTACGGAATCTCTTCTTTCACTCCTACCTTCCTCTCTTCTCTTACGGCGCGGTTCCGGTGTCCACAGCAAGCTGCCGGCCAGGGTATCAATCTACATGCCTGAACTATCGAACTCGAAGTTCGAAACTGCAGACAAAATTTGAAATTCCGCGTCTTCGCGTTGTCCCTCTCATCTCGCACGCCAAAACGGCGGCGCTCCTTTGCCGGCCCCACTCATTCGGCCTCTCCCCTACCTCCGCCGGCTGCGTCGCGCGCGGAGTGGCCTCGGCCGCGGTTGCTCGCGACGTCTGCAAGAATTTGGCGCTGTGAACCAATGATAACCCCCGGCTGTTGACTTCATTAGCAAGACGTGACGTCGTCTGCCAGGTTTTCGTGCGTAAGCCCGGCTCCGCGCGTCGTCGTGATGTGCGAAAGCGGGTATTTTTAAAAATGTATTGCAAATTTCCCGCTCGCTTTTGAGGTCTCGTACGCGGCATGGACGCCCGGAGGCCTGTACTCTACATAGTGCAAGCATTTTAAAACCAAGCTCAAACACCCCTTTCTGTGGCCCTTTAAGGAAAAGACATTACGCATGTCTCACATATTTCGGTGTACACACGAACCGCGCCGTACGGGAAGGAAAATGAAATTAAAATTGGTTTTAAGGAAAGGAAATGACCCCTGTCTCGCATATCTCGGTTACAGCCGAACCGCACCGTAAGGGAATATTTCAGACGCGCGGAGCCGACAACTGCTACTGCTACAACACCGACGGCAATTCGACCGAACGAGCTGTATACGCTGTCGCGTAATAACTATAGAGGCTTAAAAGATGAGAACAGTGAATTTTAATGCAGCGCGTTGGCAAGAAAAAGGTTTTTAAGTCGCTCTTCATGTGTCCGAATCGACAAAATCTCTCCTTCACAGTAACTCTTTCACATATGGTTACAATCTGAAGCTTAAATTTTTCCCGCAACTGTCGTGCTGCTTCCGAGTGCTGACACAGGCCGCATCGAGAACATAAAGACGCACGTACATCAACTTGCTGTTCTTGCGAAAAACACTCCGGCAGTGAAGCATGTGTATCAGGGTTCCTGCATGCGCGCCAGCCACCTGGAAACCTTTTCGTGAGTTGTTTCTACACGCTCCGGCAACTGCTGTCCTCTGGTTCTAGGACGCTCCTCACCACCGCCGATGGCTCTGTGGCTGCTCCGAGGCCGCCCTCTTGTTCTGCGCTGCCTCTTCGCAAAGCGCTTGGCGACGCCACTGCTTGACGACGAACTGCTTCGTAAGAGGCGTCTCCTGTAAGCGCTGCTCTCACTGCTTCGGTTTCTGCTTCTCCACCCGCTTCGCAAACGACGCCGTTTCTCAGCGCTATTGCAGCTTCCGCTGCCACCGCTACTGCTCTCTAACCAACGTTGGTTCTCGGAGGCAGGTACGCCGGTGTCGTCCGACGAAGCACTCGTCGACATTCGGACTGGCCTTCTTTTCTTTCCGCTGGTAGAAGGAGCGTTGTGGTCATCGTGAAGCAGCGTCGTTGTCCTCGCGACGGACGACATTTTCGCTGTGGCTTTCGACGGCAATGTACGCTTCAAGGGCCTACCTCTACCCTTCGGAGCCTGCTCCGGCCGATCACGACAAGAAGTCTTCCCCGAGGAACACAAACGCTTTTTTTCCACTGTCGCCGCCTTACGTTTCCTTCTCAGTGTATTAGTGGCTGTCGCTGAGGCTTTACCTTCGGATACGACTGGCTTGGGAGGTTCTGCCTTCACTCCAGGCCGGCGTCCAGGCGTGTCCGTTGCCGCCTGGAGATTGGATATCTTGCTGGCGAGCCTGGCGGACCTCCTCCTTGTCACGGACGGTCCAGGCGACGTATCGGCGACTTCGCTACGTCGACGCTTCGCAGGAAGAGACGCTGCCGGCGTTTTCATCGGAGGTCTCATTTTCAAGTCGCAATCAGTCCGATCGAGGCCTACACGGTCACCGATACGTTGCGCAGCAGCCGGCATTAACAAGCTTCTATCGCAGCCACATTGCCGGCTAATAATAATAATAATAATTGGTTTTGGGGGAAAGGAAATGGCGCAGTATCTGTCTCATATATCGTTGGACACCTGAACCGCGCCGTAAGGGAAGGGATAAAGGAGGGAGTGAAAGAAGAAAGGAAGAATAGGTACCGTAGTGGAGGGCTCCAGAATAATTTCGACCACCTGGGGATCTTTAACGTGCACTGACATCGCACAGCACGCGGGCGCCTTAGCGGTTTTTCTCCATAAAAACGCAGCCGCCGCGGTCGCAAAAATCAATTTTTTTTTGGCTGTGGATTCGCTCAGCTAATCCAGGATATACAAAGCGAAAGCTGTCGGCAATCATTGTGTTTGTTGGCGTTGACAACGTTCTAGACTCCGATTTTGAGGAAAGGAAGTTCGTGTAACTGGCTTCCTTGGTCAGCGGACACCTCAATCGCGCTTTGAGGTAAGGACGTACGTGGCGGTGGTGAGAAAGATATGTGGGCTGCACGCATTAGCGCTGACAACGTTGTGGCAGACACGCAGCACTGCAGCTATAGTGCCCAATAGAGAGCAGCGTTCATGGGGTGAGCAACCTGTCGCGATGAACCATTAATTTAACTGCCACCTGCCGTACTACGATGGGCTCGCTGCCTATCCAGTGTGAGGAACGTACTCAGCGTTACAGGTGCCAAGCCGTGTCTACTTACCCGATACACCACCACAGCTTTCGCTATGTAACGAGGTTCAGAAGTAGTTAAACCGCAGCTAATTTTACGCGACAGCGTATACAGCTCGTTCTGTCGAAAAGCCGTCGGCGTCGTATTAGCTGTGGACCTCTGGAAACTCTGGACCTGTATAGAATATGGGAAATGCAAACCAGGAAAGAATTGTCTTATGATAATTCAAGAGGCAGCGCCCTGACGATTGAACACACATGAACATGGACGACACCGGCATTCTTCGTAGACATCATAACATAGTCCGACAAAAAGAATGCCTAAAATAATAATTCCCAGATCCCGCCCGGGGTAGTCTATACAGGCTACCGAAAACTTTGCGTGACTTCTAAAATCCTCAAAAATTTCTAATCGTCTGTGAGAAGAAGGCGGCCGCCCTTGTTATAAGCCGAGATGCAAAATCTGCTCACATGTGACTGCCTCACTTCTGATTATCAAGTCAACATTGAAGGCACATTCTGCGGTGACACTTCAAACGCAATTTATTTGCTAGAGTGTTCTGTGTCTAATAACGATACAGAGGAAAACCGAAACCCCTGTTCGATTACGCTTCGACAACCACAAAGCTCACTGCGCTCCTCTCCACAACCTACCGCTATTTAAACACATCAGGATTCCCGGTCGCTCATTCGATAAATAAGAGTCATTATTTTACAATTATCTTATATATAAATTTGATGCTGTTTCTGCCGACTTAAACGACCGTCCCGGGGCGCTGTATTGTCTGCCATGGTAACAGTTACGCTTCCCACATGTGTGCTTTCGTCTAGGAATTCCCAATTTTTAATGTATCTTTCAGTGACATACACACATTACCCGCGAAACTGATATCGCACCCAGTGCATGCTCTGTCTTGGTCATGAGCCTATGAAAAAGTGGCATTGATAGTTGCTGGTGTAAAAGCATATACCTATGCACCACTGTGATGAAGAAGTCCCCAGTCGAAACTTCAGTAAACCCTTGTGTTTTCAAGCGTGTTAGTCTAATTTATGAGTGTATAACTTCTGGTTCGTAGTACCTTCTTCGTAACTGGTGCGTGTGTGCGTGCGTGCGTGTGTGTGCGTGCGTGCGTGCGTGTGTTTTATGCCACATTTGTTTGGGGTACTCGCCTGAATAATTAAGAAAAAGTCAGCTATTGGCATCGTCTGCGGCGACGACGAAACAAAACAGGCCGCTCTCAGCGATTCCACTGGTGGCGCCATCTCGTTGGTCGGCCATGGAGATCAGGCAAAGGAGGGGGTGTAGGGTCGGCGAGAGGTTTAAGACTCTTCAGAAACTGCTTTATCAGTGATCACACCTTACTTAGTATGAAAACTCTATCCCGGTGATTACGTCCCGCAATGTACACTATGTGGCGAAATAGCCACTTAACGATCACGTATTGAAGAACTATAAAGAGGAGCGGCCACCGGATTCTCTAATACAAGTTCCTACTATTGAGCAATGGGAGGCCGCGTTGCTCAGCTCATACATGGGCGTTCAAACCCGGGCCATTAAATGGGCTACTCAGGTCGCCATCAGCCATGTACTGATAGCCACCCAGCACGGACCATCTGCATTTTGCCTTCTGACGACATAAATATTTTGCAATCCAAATCAAGGATCACAAAAAACTTAATCTGGCCAAAACGGCACTAAGCTTGAACGAATGACTGAATGAATGAATGAATTAATGAATGAATGAATGAATGAACTTAATTTCCGTCATCATGGGGCCTCACGGTCGGGGCGCAGCATTAGGAATGGCTGCCTCACAGCCGGCTTTCAGCGCCGGATGGATGGATGGATGGAAAACTTTATTAAGCAAGCGAGTTTGGACCGTGCAAGGTCTCAGGGCCACCGCACAGCCCTCACATTACGCGCATGTGTCCAGGCCACGTAGGGCCATGGCACTGGCACCCCGGTTCACACAGCGAAGTTGCGTGTCCGGGTCCTGCGACGCAAGGAGGGCCTCCCATTCCTCCCATGTACCGATGGCGGGCTGTCCCTGCGGGGGAGGATCGGCAGGGCAGCCGAAGAGGATGTGGTCCAGGGTGGCGTGCGGAGCGCCGCAGAGAGTGCACTCTGGGGAATCATGGCGGAAGTAGGAGAGACGCTGAGGGGCAGGAAGAGTTCGGGTCTGGAGTCGCCTCCACAGGATTTATTGGGAGTGGGATAGGCGGGGGTGGGGAGGGGGATAGACTCGACGGGCAAGGCGTGCTTGTTGAGTTAATTCTGAAAACGTGTGTGCCCGCTCCCTCGAGAAATCCCGGCTGGGGTCGCCATTTGCCCGGCAAATAAGTCCTCGGGCTATGTTATCGGCGGCCTCATTTCCGGGATTGACAGACTGAGCCGGCACCCACACGAGCTCAATACGCCTATCGGGATTTAGGGTGCACATTCTCAATATCTGCCACGCGGGGGGATGGACGCGTCCGCGGGCGAAGTTAAGAACGGCTGTTTTGGAATCGCTAAGTATATAAGCCGCATTGGTTTGGGCAATGGCTATTGCTATAGCTGCTTCCTCTGCTTCTTCCGGGGTACAAGGGGGGTCTATGAAATGGGTAAATGGGGGGGGAGGGCTGCTGGATGGTAAGCCACAGCTACTGAACGGTCTGGACCACATGCGGCGTCCACCCAGCGCACATCCTCTGAAGTGCCATATTCTTTATGAAGAGCTTTGGCTCGCGCGACGCGGCGGGATTGATCGTATTCAGGGTGGACATTCTTAAGAACGGGTTTCAGGATAAGCGCGGTGTGTATGGCGCGAGGGAGAGAGATGAAGTCAGTTGTGTGGGCCGGTATGCGAATTCCCAGAGAATCCAGTATATATCGTCCGGTTTCCGTGCCAGCCAGACGAAGGTACTGTGTGTAGCGATGTGCATCTATAAGTTCTTGTATAGTGTTGTGCATTCTTAATTTGAAGAGCCTGTCCGTGCTAGTGCTCTTTGGTAGGTTTAGCGCTGCTTTGGTAGCCATGCGGATTAGAGCATTGATCTTGTCTTTATCCGCACAGGAGAGGTTCAGGTAAGGAGTGGCGTAAAGAATGCGGCTAAGCACAAAGGCATGCAGCACCTTGAGATTGTCTGCTTCGTTTAGACCGGCTCGTGAATGTGAAACCCTTCTAAGAAAATGGATGACGGAGTAAGTGGACTGTTTTAGTGCTTTCAGGGTAAGGTTGTTTTCCCCCGTGTCCTGTAAATGCAGGCCAAGAATGCGGAGGGTAGGTGTTTGCGGTATGGGAGTGTCATGCAGGTAGATCGTGATGGGGGAGGTAGGGACGCGCCGCGGGCAGATTATGAGGAGTGCCGACTTTGTGGGGGAGCATTCAAGCCCAATGTTTGCCGCGTGAGTAGCTATAGTTGTGGCGGCTTCCTGAAGGGTCGATTCTATGTCGCCATCCGAGCCGTATGTGGTCCAAACCGTTATATCATCCGCGTAAAGTGTGTTTTCTAAGTGCGGAATGCTGCTGAGAGCCTTGGCCAGGGGGATGAGGGTGAGGTTGAAGAGGAAGGGAGATAACACCGCTCCTTGCGGGGTACCAACATTACCAAGTGTGAAGGGGGGGGGGGGGGGGTCTGGATATCATCTATATGCAGTGAGGCTGTGCGACCGTTTAAGAAGGCCCGAATATAGTTGTAGGTCTTAGGCCCCAACTGCAGCTCTTGGATGCCCTGCAGGATGGCGCTGTGCGTAACTTTGTCGAATGCTTTGGTGAGATCGACTGCCAGGATTGCTCTGGTGTGATGTAACATGTCATTGAGGATAGCGTGTGAAATCTGCAGTAGGGAGTCCTGTGCCGAGAGGTGGGCTCGAAATCCTACCATAGTATGGGGATATAGTCCATGGGATTCCATGTGTTGTGTGAGACAGGTGAGGATGACATGCTCAAACAGTTTTCCCAAGCACGAAGTCAGCGAAATGGGACGGAGGTTTTGGGCGTTAATGGGCTTATTTGGTTTAGGAATGAAAATTATTTTCCCGTGCTTCCATTCAGCGGGTAGCGCCCCCATTTCCTAGCACTCATTGAGGTAGTCGGTGAGAAGGGAAATTGTAGATGACCGTTCAATTTCCCTTCAGCGCCGGAGACCGCGGAGAGAGTCTTGTAGCAAGCTGTCTCCGCCTGACGGATGCTGAGTCTTTGCTGATCCAGGTCGTGGTTCCGGATCAGCTCTGGGATGCTTTGTGATTTAGTTCCAGGAGAATCCTGACACCCCCAAATTAGGTGATTTTGCGAAGTCATCCTGTGGCGGCTACCGCAGAGCTCAGGCTCTCCAGTGTCTTCGTCGTGTACTATAGAGTACGGAAAGAATCTGTTGACCGGAAGCCTCCTCCAGGAGGCTTTGGGTTGAGTGACCTATCCGAACTGCTATGGAAGTGCCCCTGAGTGGGAATAAAGACCCACTCATAACGTATGAAGAAATAACGGAAACACCTAGACTGGATAGGAGAATTTAAGAGAACTTCTTGTTGGGCTAGTTGATAATTGATCATTGCACTTTTAACCCCACACACGCACGCACAAACGCGCACTCGCGCACGCACGCGCGCTCGCGCCCACTCCTTTTTTTAAATGTGAACGGGAGGCACTCTGTCCCGTTGTCTTCTCTTGTGTGTGTGTGTGTGTGTGTGTGTGTGTGCGTGCGTGCGTGTGCGTGCGTGTGCGTGCGTGCGTGTGTGTGTGTGTGTGTGTGTGTGTGTGTGTGTGTGTGGTTTTGGCGCCTTAAATATACATTCATGGCACAGCATCTTCAAACCTCCCGCAAAACAATCGCCCTCTTCTGCCAAATCTCCATGATCTAGGGCCAAGAAACGAGATGGCGCCACCAGTGCACTCGCTGAAGAAGCGGCCTTTTTCGTTTCTTCGTCGTCCCAGACGATGCGAATATCCGACTTTTTCTTGTCGACTCATGCAGGTACCCCAAACAAATCTGGTATAACACAAATCTGGTATAAAACAGTGTGTGCGTGTGCGTGCGTGTGTGTGTGTGTGTGTGCGTGCGTGCGTGCGTGCGTGTGTGTGTGTGTGTGCGTGCGTGCGTGCGTGCGTGCGTGTGTGTGTGTGCGTGTGTGTGCGTGCGTGCGTGCGTGCGTCCGTGCGTGCGGGCGGGCGTGCGTGCGTGCGTGCGTGCGGTTTTGGAGCCTTAAAGGTACAATGGATAGGAGAAGACTCTCACTTGCACTAAGTTTGAAGACATACATGGCACAGCATCTTCAAACCTCCCGCAAAACAATCCCCCTCTTCTGCCAAATCTCCAGGATCTAGGGCCAAGAAACGAGATGGCGCCACCAGTGCACTCGCTGAAGAAGCGGCCGGTTTCGTTTCTTCGTCGCCCCAGACGATGCGAATATCCGACTTTTTCTTGTCGACTCATGCAGGTACCCCAAACAAATCTGGCATAAAACAATTCTCCCTACCAAATTCCATTTATGTGCGAAATTTTCAGCTCGAACAATTTACCGCTTTACTTGTGAGAAGCATTCTACGCGCTGCATAGGCTCCCGCTGGAAGCATTTACAGGAACACTTATGCCACCGTACTACACTCTTACTGCCAGCGCCCTGTACGGTTTTCATCGCTCCGGTGCGCTAGGGGAAACACATGCTCCTCAGTATTCAAGAGTTATAGTAGGGTGGCTCTTACAGAAACAAGAACAACAAAATTGGCATTCCACAAGCTTCATGAAGCCAATCCGAGCTGCTGGCTGTCTGTTTGGCGCCAAAGTTTTCGTACTTGCCATGCGTACTACATGGGCAACTTGGGGTACTTGTTACTTGCGTAAGCCCGGTTGAACTGCGCATGAACCTCCATATCGGTCGAGGTCTGTCCCCGCAGTGCACTAACGTTTTCAACCTGGCATCTTCGAAGAGACTGAAATGGCGGCAGCCAACCTGGAAAGTGGTAAGTATTTGGTTCGTCTTTCTTCGGAAAGGAGCGTGTCACGGATCCGTCAAAGATGACGAGTCAGTGGCGGCAGTTTCGATGGCTGACGAACCGGCGCGTAGACGAATATGTTGAACTTTTGGCGTTTGCCTAAAGTGACCATATTCCTCAGACCCCAAAGCGGAACGTGGGTGGGGGCCCCTGAATGACACGGGTAGTAGTTTAGACATTCGCTTTTTTTTATTCTATCCATATCATGCTGCATTTCCTTTCCTCCAGCTATGGCCTAGCTGGCGCAAACATCTAATACTTCTGGCTTGAGTGGATGATCTATAGCAGTCCATTTTTGCAGATGTGTCCGTGGTATTGTTCACATGTCATGTGCCCATTCACTTTGAGCATCAGCAGCGCTTTAAGTGTCGTCTTTTGAAACTGCGTCTTCTCTGCAGACCACAGCTTGTTCATCAACGAAAACGCTCTCCCCACTGGTGCATTTATTCCTGGCAAGCACATGCAGTACTCAATACATAATTGCCCTCATGTTGACGCAAGGCATATCTTTTGTCTCAAAGTGCTGGAGAACATCCACCCGCCGTTCCTCATGCAGCTTCTTCTGTCTCCCATTCCTCTAGTTTCTCAGTCCTGACATAATGTGAAACGTTGCAGGCTTCGTCAAATAAAACATTCTCATCAAGACCGATGTGACAGAACTCTCAAGTCATAAGCGCCTGCCTATGGCTTGTTTCTTCCGTTATTTAGGCTGGTTTAATGGAGCTAGGCAGAGCAGGTGTAGCCAGTGTAGCCAGTGCAGCGTAGGCGGGACAAAGCACTGTCCCGCAAGCATGCTGGTGGGACAGAGGGACCAGACCCGCAAAACATGGACAGGTCCTGCCTAAATTGGCACGTCTGGTCACTTTACGTTTGCCAGTGATGAAACTTGTCGCTCTACATCTGCCGATCACCAATGTCAGCGAGTAGAACCGGATGCATGAAACGCTTGCGTTGAAGTTAATACATCCATACGCACGTTACTGAGTATGCCTTGTGACGATTTCTCGGATGTCTGCAATGATCATCGTGCTGTGGACAGCCAGGAACATGCAATTGATACTGAACTGCATCGCGATATCGCCTGTGCCCAGTATAAGTGAAAGACCCCGAAGTTGCAGAGATGACCTTTCTGCATTCCTGTTCACACTTTGGCAGTGGAATCGGGCACCTCGCATGCATCCGTGACTGCTCCTCTGGGGGTGTTGCGCAAGCATTCGTGCTTTTCTTCTTTGCCACGTTCGACAAGAGCGTTGTTAGAAACGCCTCGGAAGTCCCTCGGTAGTGTACACATTGCCGGTGGAAAGTAATGCCATTTCGGCATTGCTGAACGGGATCGTTAAGCAGTGAGCCACATCAGGGAGGTGCCCGGAGAGAATACGGCTAGCGCCGTATCTATAAACCAACCTAGACAATGATACGCCGGTACTGCAAAACATGTCATGCTTACATCATGTCTTGATGACAATATAGTCTGCAATTTTTCTCTCGGTACTGGCATATCATTTGACGCAACATGAAGAAGTGTGAGTGCACAAACTGAATATATGCATAGATGGTGACTGCGTGAGTGGAATAGGTACTATTATAAGTGACTGTGCACAATGTGGGGCAGGTCCGACAGGTTTTAGGTCATTATTAACATATAAGTGACGCTACGGTGGAGCAATTGCTGGCAGAACAAGCATGGCTAATCCCACCGGTAGCATACAATAACTTCACTGACATCCTGAGCAAGAACTCTTATGCTGATTAACAAAAATATTACTCGTGCAAGATTGGTCGTTTATTGGCTCGCTTATTTTTTCGGGCATCATTCAGCTTTTGTTGAGTACTGCATCTTTGCTGGAGTGAAGCAGGCATGTTTTTCTGGTCTTATTCGTTGCGGGGTCATATCCAGAAGACACTTTTCAGCTTTAATGGGAATGTTGCATTCCTGCGTCTTTTTTGCATAAAGGAACTGCTGCTGTGGCATGTGAGCCTGGGCAGTTAAGTTTCTTTTTTTCATCTGGAAAAGCTTTCAAGTTGAAAGTGTGCTTTGCATTTATGTGTAGATTTTAGGCATTGAAATTTGATATTTTAAGGCAAAAGCCTTGGCTCATGGGTGTGCGCAAGGCCTGTCCGCAGGAAACGTGTGCACGAAATGTCCGCCCCACCTGTCAATCAAAGAAATATAAAAAAATGTATGAAAGGCAAAATAAATTTAAGCGGGATAAATAAAAATATCAAAATAATACAAAATAGAAATAAAATGGCAATGAAAAAAAAGAAAAATATAGAAATTGAAGAAAATAAAAAGAATAAAAATGGAGGGAGAAAGGACATGGAAAGGCTTTTGGCTTTCGCTTTGCCGCTCATAAGCAGACTAAGTGCAAATAATTTTTTTTTGTTAAACATTTTCAGCAATTTTGTTTTCTTTAAACAGACACAGAGACAACTTGCAATTTTTGGTCTCCATAAGAATTGATTCTATGGCTCTTTCTGGCTATGTTGGTGTTTGCCCAACCCCAAAAGACACATTTGTTACCGAGAAAGAATGGATTTAATCATTTTTAGCCACTCATTTCAAACTCGTGTTATCTGCGCTGAAACAGACCCAGTGATCACTGTGATCTGCACCAAAACAGACCCTGTGATCGCAAATTTTTATCTAGAACACTGAAATTTTCATGCTCTTCAGGCAAACTAACAGGAAACACTTTGAATATTTATGCAATATAAAATTATACTTGCTTTTCATCTTAAAGCATGCAAGTACAGCTGACATAGTTTTTGCCAAATGTTGTACTGAATATTAAGTTACGCTGTAGAACCTTATATTTTTGCTTGAAATACATATTATAAGAAAGCTCATGACACATATGACTGTGTATATGTTATGAATCGTGCCAAAAAATAATAACCAACAGAAATGGCCCATTTTTTCCACCACAAGTAAAGAATAAGGCAGGTGTGCTTTTAGCAGAAGCATTGATGCATTTTTGTCTGCAAAATTCTGTGCACTGATTTCTGTGTGTGGATTTTAGGGATGGTTTTCGTATACAGTGTGGAGTCTAGGTGGGTGTGTCAAAGCAGTCAGAGCACTGCGTAGAGTGTACCATCTATGGTCATGCAGGCCCTGGGAATAAGTGCTTTCAAGGAACAGTCTCCACATATGCCATTACCATTGGAAACATCATGCCTGCAGAAACGCTTGCCGCAAACTTCGTCCACTGGAGCAGATGTTACAATGCAACTTGTTTCATTCATTTCTGTGTTCAAAAGGTGAGCTATGGAATGTTTGGCATAGATTTTTTGCATCAGCCACTCACATGGATTCTAACTTTTTATGGGACTACATATTTGCTGATAGTTTTTTGAACTTAGAATTGGGAGCTGAAAGAATTGTACTGTGTGGTTACATAGGTTTCCTGATGCTGGTAAAAGAAGTTTAATCTGTTTTGTGTTGCACAGATCCTCAGGCATAGACATACATATGTCCGATAATTACTGAGGAAGATAGCTACAATTTCTTGATTCCTACTCACAACGAGCCATGATCGCCAATACTTGCGCAAACTCAGAGCATGCAGCAGCTCGTGCTTCACATGCCTCTGCTAGGCATCATGAAAGTATGTATCTGTCAATTTTCAGCAAATGTCGATTTTTTTAATGCACTATAAAATTTCAATGGCATAATATTTGTTTATTATGCACCTCTGTATAACTCAGCTATGATGTGCTGGTAAAGTGTTAAAACCACTGCAGCCCTGTGAAGAGGATCTTAACAATGTGAAAAGATAGAAATAATGAGTTTGGTCTCTACAATGTCGAAGCAGCAACTAGTGTATAAATTGCTCTGTAATGGATGGCTCTGGATTATTTTAGGCTTCCTTAGCTGTTTTAATGTTCACTTGATATCACCTTGCACCGGTTAGAGCGCCGGCTATGTGAAGGAGGGACTGCTTTCAAGTGTATGAAAACAACCACTGGTTAATTAAAAAAAAGTCTGTTCAGGGCTGAAATTGCACATGGTGTGCTGCCTATTCGTAATGAACAACTCAGAGGGTCAGTGAAGCTATTTTTTATTTGCTTATGTTTTTTCACTTGCAAGCCAACAGCACAGCAGCCTACAAGGACAGTGCACATTACAAGAAGAGCACTACAATGCACAAAGAAGACCACTACGATTACACAAAGGAAGTTAAATGACACAGTGGACATAGTATGCAAAAGAAGGAAAGATGGCAATGAAAACATAATAATAGTGGCAGCCGCCTCCAGTTATGTGCTTAGAGATAGAAAAAACATCAATGCACTACAAGAAAAATCATCTGTATACTTGTAGTAGCATAGACTCAGAAGTCTGTTGATGAGATTACAATCTCCAGTGTGTCTTCGTTAAAAGACAGCTTGTTTTATCAGGCTTGTATTCGATGGCTGCTTGTCCAGATCCAACAATTCTTAGGACCTTTCGCTACATCGGAGGCATGACCGCCACCTTGGTCAGCTCATCCACAGCCACTGGGGACTGAGGGCCGAGGGTTAACTCACAAATCCACAAAGGCGGCGGTGGCAGCCAAGTACAGTATCAATGGCCAATTCCTGTTCTGTGGAGGGAGCATGCTTATATAGCTCTTCACTTAGTGAGCATTTCTTTCATGGTTGCATCTCACTTATTTCCTATTTTTTGGTAGCGCAGAGAAAAGCAGGATATTGCTTTCCTTTACAAGGTGCTCCACTGTACCACTGATTGTCCTGAAATGCTATCAGATATTTTTATAAGAGTTCCCACGAGAAACTAAAGTTCTCAGTGTTCAATGCAAGAATGTTATCGAGTGAGGCTAGCCTAATTGTTCTGTTTGAAGAATATCGGGCAGTGAATGGGACTTCACAGTGCTTTACAATGTTATAAGGACTGATGCAATACATACACTAAATAACAGGTACATAAGGAGGTGGTTGTCATTATAATCAAGATTAATAAAAAGCGAAAGTTGAAGATACTGCGAGCCAATGCACCAACACCCAGTAAACTGGCAAGGTGGTTAAAAGGAACTGTAAAGATGCCATATCAGTGATCAATAAAATAGGGAAAAAGAGGTTTATAAACAAATAGTATGTAAACCAAAGCTGTAACTTTCCAGCCTTATACTATGCCTTATACTTAGCCTTATACTTAGAGCCATCGAAAAAAAAATGACAGGCGTAACATTAAGAGACCGGAAGCGGGCAGAGTGGGTGAGAAAACAAACGTATGTTAATGACATCCTAGTCAAAATCAAGAGGAATAAGTGGGCTTGGGCAGGGCACGTACTGCAAAGGCAAGGGAACCACTGATCCTTAAAGGTAATGGAGTGGATTCCAGGAAGTGGCGGATAGTTAGGTGGGCGGATGAGATTAGGAAGTTTACAGGCACAAGGGGGGGCGCAGCTGACAACGGACTGAGTTAATTGGAGAGACATGGGAAAGGCCTTTGCCCTGCAGTGGGTGTAGTCAGGCTGATGATGATGATGATGATACTAGAGAATCGTAGCGCAGACTAACCTCTCTGCCTTGAATTAAGTAAGAATGCACTACACTGTACTGATGGGCAGCTTCGAAGTCTAAGTATGGAAGTTCGAAAGAAGCAGGCTTGCAAACAAGAAATAAACATAAAAGAGACTGAGTGGGGAGACAAATAATGAAATAGACTTCACAATGAATGCCCTTCATGGCACCATGCAGGATGTAGAAGGACTAGAGGAGGTGAGGCGTAGTGACTGTACAGTCGTGATGTCTACAATCAGCGTGGATTGAATAGAGACTGGAGGAAAGTTGTCATGAAGAAGTTAAATGTGATGACCTTCCCAGCATAATTCCGCAGTGCTCAGTTGAAGTAGGAGGTTCGCTAGCTAGGTAGGATATTGGCAAGCTCTCCAAGGTAACAAGATGCATCATACTATGAAGTGGTAATGCATGAAAGTCTCAGACCTCTCAGATAAGGTAGAACATGCAAAACCATCAAAATTTTTAAGTGCAAGGTAATTATGCAAAGTAGAAAATTGTACTAACATGAAGAGAACTCAGCAAGCACTAAAGCATCCAGAAAGCCTGAAAGGTGCAAAGACTGGATTAGGCGTGTGCAGAGATTCATGTTTGTAGAAGGAATAAAGGCAATAGTGTCGTGAGAAATTTAAATTTGGTAGGTAAGGCAGCAGAAAAATTCTGTGTGCATTTCTAGATGTGTGCTGCTCTTACAGTTTGATGCTGACATTAATCAGTTTGTATCCCAGAAATGCTTGTGCTCTTGATCAAGGATTCAGGAAAGAGGCTCACTGCAATTCATATGGCAGAAGCGATTTTTTGTACCATTTTCCACGTGAACTTAAATGGTAGCCAAAATAATAGCACTAGTGCAGGAAATGGTACAAACAATAAAATAGAAATTTTCATTTAAACTGAAGCGATTATAGAGGATATGTCACAAACAGTGCATGAGGGAAAGGTGCAGGAGATAAGCAACTCGAGATTTTTGGAAGGACGGGGGAGATTTGTTATACAAGAGTGCTTCACGACCTCACGTATGCGGAAGAATGCTTATATTGTATTAACCCAGCACAGAGATGTATGGAAAGGAGAGTAAGTGATGCGGGTGACATTAAGAGAAAAGCAGCAGATTGTATTAGAGATTGATCTTGAGTTATCGACATCCTAGTGGTATGAAGAGGAAGATATAGGCTTGGACCAGAGATAGGTAACGTCCAGAACAGATAAACGATGATCTATTAATGTAACAGAGTGGATTCCAGGGCTAGGCAAACAGTCAAGTACGGTAAAATGAGATGGGCAAATGTGATCTGAACGTTCGATGGTGTGGCCACATCTTCCACGGAACAATGTAAATTGGGGATTTGTGGAAGAGTCCTTTTCCCTTCAGTGTATGTAGCCTGCTGATGATTGCGGTGAATGTAACATATACATTGATATCTTTGTGTTTCACCTCGATGAGAAAGATAGCTTCTGCTGCCTAGTTTTGAACCATGGACTTTTGATTTTAACAGCTAATCTCTTTAGCTGCTCTATTACTATGATGGACCATGAATATGCTGAAAGGTTGCAGCTCTGAAGCTTCTATAGCTAACTAGGGCTTGTACTCATTGTTAACATTTCTTTTACAGTAAATCTGCTATGATCATGACAGTTTTGGTAATATTGAGGCACTTGTGGTTCTGCTCATGAATGCCACCTAAAGGAGCCACCATTCAGACTCTTGTCTGCACTACCCACATTGTCCTTTGAATTGGAAAGGACAAAGGCTAGCATTAGAGAGGTGAACATTACGAATTACTTGCTCTTACTATCTGTTATCATCATTCTACTTCCGATGCCTAAAACTATTCTCATTATATGTTCTGTACATATTTCATTCCCTAATACAGGTAGAAGCAGGCTTGGAATATGGAGGAGTGCCAGATCCTGCCTAGTTCAACAAAGAATCTGTGGAGTCCCAAGAAAAAGCCGTATCTATCAGAATGATGCAGCTACAGGTGCTTTTACAGCTTGTGGCTGTGATGTGCAGGGTGTGTGCTTAAGATGGTTAGGAACTATCTTTTATCATATTAGTATCATTTTATTTCAACAGATCTCACCATTTAGAGTGCACCAAACATGAGGGCATGCGACATGAAGAGCTGAAATGCAGCGGCAATCATCAACCGTGGTGGCTTCTCCGCGGCTCCTAATTGCTAGGAGGCGAAGCACCACCACCACTACCACTGCCACCACCACCGCCGCCAACAACAACAAAAATAAAAACGTTGCGCTAGCACTCAAGAGAGCCGTTTTTACAGGGACGCGACATAAATTACAAACTCCAGCGACGCGCATACATAGGAGGAAGCCGGAACTGGGAAGTGCTGCTTAAAAATTGCAGCAAACTCCTAACCAACTCTTAGGAAGCCGCAAGCGACAGCGTTAGAAGTCACTTAGCCCTCCTTCGCAACTCCACTAGCACAAATTGAAAAGGATGCATCTGTAAAGCTGTTTTCCGATGACTGTGTTGTTTTCAAGAACATAATAAATGATTATAACTATACTTGTCACTACAAAAAACCATAGTAGCAATCACAGAATGGTGAGTGTGCTGGGGTGTGGATATTAACAAAGGTAAAACCATATTGTTACAAATTACAAGGAAAAATGTTCCCAGGCTACGTAGTTATTACTTTACAACCTTTCTATTTTAGAAGTGGAGAGCTATGAATACCTCGGAGTAACCAACTTGGTCCTCACATCTGCTCTAACGTCTCCTCATCCGCAATGAAGAAATTATGGTTTATTAAA
The DNA here is from genome assembly GCF_052857255.1 of Amblyomma americanum. Lineage (NCBI taxonomy): Eukaryota > Metazoa > Arthropoda > Arachnida > Ixodida > Ixodidae > Amblyomma > Amblyomma americanum. Next base: position 109,868,229 of record NC_135497.1, read on the forward strand.
AGAAACTTAGAAATTCTCCCATCAGTACTAGAATCACAGTATACAAGGCTTGTCAAGGGTGCAAAGTTGGGCGAGTCGGTATTGATCCATGAGAAAAGGAGCGCGAGGACGGACAAAGACAGAACACACAGCACGAGCGCTAACTTCTGACTAAAGGAAAAACACAAAACCGTGTCGACCGCGACCTGAGCCTAACCACCGAGCGCATGTGCCAAGTCTGGGAAGTGGAAAAATATTCAAAGGAAAAAAGCATAAGAAGATAAAGGTTATTCAAACCTAGGGATCTCAATTCACGTTTCAATAAGAATATAGAAGGCTTGCTGACACACAGATCACGCAAACTAGCTATCTGTGTAGCTTTAAAGATTTCTCTTGTCAATTTATCTCTGCTTCTGGCAATGACAGAGCATTTATCCAGAAATGGCACACACCCGCACTCCTTGCAGTGCACGGCAATGTTGCTGCGCGTTAACGACTTCATGTTGTTATTGTGTTCACGAAGCCTTTCGTTGAGGCACCTACCGGACTGTCCCACGTACTGCTTCCCACAGGACAGCGGGATGCTGTACACACTGCCCTCAGTGCATTTAACAAATTTTTTCCGGTGACGAATGTTACATTGCGGATAATAGGGAGCACGTTCCATTGCCTTTTGCATCCACTCTGGCATCCTACCTGATGATGTCGGATGACTTTTCTTCGTTTTCAATCTCTCCTCAGGGCATTACTGTAGGGTCTGCAAAATCGAGTCTGAATGCCACCGTTACGCACGCCTTCTGAGAGTGCTACTACCTGTGCAACTGCAGCGTCCACTGGACCCTAGCGCAGCTCCGCGCCAACCACGTGAGCATCTGTAACTGGCTGACCGAACAACTGAGGTCCTTTGGCAAGTTCACCTGAAGTTTCTTCGCTCTCGTTTCCCTCCTAAGTACTCCAACAAAGTCAATAAAGTGTGCATCCCTGACAGTGCATCGCTTCCCCAAGACATCAATCAGGTGTTCTTTCTCGGCCCCCAGTTTGCTACAGAGTCTCCGAAGTCTCCGCATGTACCGCTCTCCATGGTGCGCTGTGTTTCCCGCCTCACCTACAAAGAGGACTGCAGCCGTTGCACCGCCGACAGAGTCGACGTCCTTTCCTTCTGTAAGCCTCGACCTTCAAAAATTAATGTGAATCGCGTAGTGTCCGTGCTAAATGAGCAGTCGCTTTCTGTCCTCCCCTCCGGCAAAAAGGGAGGTTTTGCTGTTTTCAGCCATGATTCCTTTAATGATAAAGCCCACCTTGCTGTCACACAGGTTTTTAAGAGCCGTAAAACTGTTTGTGTACAAAATCTTAAGGCTCAAGCTAAAAAGCTCTGTGAAAATCTCAATCTTGATAAAGTGGCAAAAAGCATTGATAACAGTAAGCGCCTCTTCCTACAAGTATTTTCCAGCACAAAGACTCATAATATTGACATACCATTTAAACTCATCATTCCTGAACAAGATACTTGGCAGAAGTCTATTGCTGTTTCTTAAAGAAAAGCTAAATGTATTGTCCGTTAATGACCCATTTCTTGTAAGAAGTTCAAACGAGGTTGTTAATGCTGTGAAATTTCTGAATAACAGGAGTTTTCTTGGTTTTTCCATTGATGTCAAAGATCTCTATTTCTCTTTGCCCCATGATAACCTACACAGCATTGTTGAAGAATCCATCCTTCATCATGGTGCGGTTGCTTTTCAAAATGAATCTGGCCTGTCTGTTGAGAGATTTTTGGAATTGCTTTTGTTCTATCTCCACTCCACCTTAATTAATTGGCAGGGCACTCCTCATATTCAAAAACAGGGAGTGTGTATTGGGTCCTGCTTGGCCCCTGTACTCAGTGACCTATACCTAGCACATTGTATATGGGGAGCGCAAAAACGGCACAAGGGACAAAGAAAGACGGACAACACAGGCGCCAACTTCCGACTGAAAGAAACCTAGGCGACCAAAACGAACGTGGACCGTGAGGGGAATCAGGCGCATGTGCTTCGAAAGATAAAGAAAACCAGGTGAACGAGGAACAAGAGACGGAACAACGGAGCGCTCCCCATATACCATGGATCATCGTTACCGACTCGCCCAAGTTTCCACCCTTGTGAAATACCTAGCACACTTGGATAGGATTCTTCAATATTAACTTGCCACTTCATGCGTGGTAAAAGTTTTTAGATATGTTGACGATTCTTTATTCCTTATTGACTATACACCTTCGCTCCTTGAGCAAGTCTCAGTGGACCTTTTTGCCATTGTACAAGGGTGCTTTCTCCCGCTAACGCCAACTATATTCTCCAGATTTAGGAAAAAAGGTACCTGAAATAAGGGGCAGTCTCTGTCCCAGTTTGTCATTGTGTTCATTGTGTCACTGCCTGTTCAAAATGAATTACTCTACTTATGATTGCTGTACAAAGTGCATGAGCCTCAGATTGAGTTGGTACATGCGAAGTAGCACCTGTGAAAAGTAGCTGTTTGCTGTTGGAAACAACATTCTGCCCATAGTTTCTTAATGCAAGAAAGGGTTTTCTTTTGGATGAGTTAAGTAGCTTTCTATTTCTCTCCATGAATGAGGATTTTTGCCTCAGCAAGAATGGCTGTCTGCTTCCTTATAGTCTGGGGTGCACCTGACCCTTATCATCGGAGGGTGCCTGAGAAGAGCCTTCGGGAGAATACTTGCAGCCACTCTTGAATACTACATAATATGGCTTGTTCACTGCCTTTCTCGTGTGCAGCCTGATTTTCATGGAAGCTGTCTGCCAAGATTACATATACTACCTTGTGCTTCCAAACGCAATTTTCTCTTGGAACAAAGGGAGCAATAACGCTTTTTCCAGTTTTTTTTGTTTTTGAGTGGTGTTTATTGCTTCATGTCATAAATAGGGACAATTATACGAAATGGAAAAGCTTTTCTGATCTAATGAAGTCCAGAAGAGACCAATGATGGGATCTCTGTATCCAAACAGAATAGGATGATGCGCTTTTCAACAAAATACCTGCTGTTTCCAGGTGCCTGATTCTCATTGGCATCAGTGCTGGGCAGACTAACGAGAGTTTTCAATTATTCTTACTCTATGCTGCCTGTGCTGGTTTATTGGTTTGTGAGTTGCTGTTCTGCCATTGTGATGTCTTGTACTGAAAATCTGTGTCTCATAAATCTCTCTAATCCTTGTAACGTTATATAGGTTTCTGTCGAGACCATTCGCATGTGATGCAGAGAGGAGGTAACCAATGGTTTCTAAGGGTAAAGAGGTGGATTTCTAGAGAAGGCAACCATGAGTGGGACAGAAGAAAATACCTTGTGTCATGGCACTCTTTGTCCACAGACGCCTTTGTGCCAATAAAATCCATCATCATCAGGAAGTTTGCTTGGCCAAAGGGGGTCACAGCTGGATCAGGACAACTTTAATTGGAAATCAATGTGAGGAGCCTTTGTCCTGCAGTGGACATAAGTACGCTGATGATGATGGGAGGCCTTTCCAAAAAGCACTCCCAACTAGAGCACTACACGGGCTCAGGCTCACCCGAAAGCCCGGGCTGTTCTCGGGCCTGTATACTGACTGGCCTGAGACAGGCTCAGGCTTGCGTAGTGAGCACGTACTTTCACTTAGCGCCCGCTTCTTATGTTCTCATGGGGTTGACTAACTGCAGGTCAAGATGATATTGTAGATATTTTTTCTGCTTTTTCCAGAGTACGAACTTGTTAATCTTCAGTAATATAACATGTGATAGGTTGAGCATGCAAAAAATGAAAATGATGCAGAAAACAATAATTCAGGCTAAACAGCATATATACCACTCTTTACAAAGCTAAAGTTTTGAAGCAACGAAAGCCACAAACACAGTACTTTTGCTTGCCACCTTCTTAGCTTCGCAAAATCGTTAACCATGAAGCATACGTACGGCATCCACACACAAAATAAAGCAACATTTTGCTTTACTCATTCGGATATAGCCTGAGAGGAACAGGAACTGTGAGGCTGTCTTCGCCTTTTGCTGCCAGATGTTCAGCTCTGAATGCATCACACTTATCTCCTCTCCAGCATGCGCCTTGTCTCTTTAATGTTCTGAGATCGATACTACCGAGCCTTGTATTTCCTGATAACTGTTGTATTATTTGTTTTGTTTAGTTGAGGTATTCCCGCGGGTTTCCCGGACCATTGGGTAGACTGCAGATGCGGGCAAATCTTGGCCTCTGAGGGTGCATATAATAATTGCACCCATGTAGTGTAATTTCTCTATTTTGGTCTCAGTATTTATGCTGATCACTTTTTACATTGTATCGCATAATAATTATGAGACTTCATTCCTTTGTCTGTCAAGTCCTTCCTTTTTTTCGATTTTTGTGGCCGTTAATTCTACAAAAGCTTTCTAAACGAATTGTCTAAGATGACCGCATTAACACTCGGTTTCAGTGAAGTGTGGGACCTTAAGAAGTTGACATCTTCATTGTGTAATATATCCAAGCCCAGTTGATCTTCCTGCATTTTGTTATTGCTGGATGGTAAGAGAGAAGCGACAGTGGGAGAAGCAGCTGTTTGAACAGACACAAGCGGACACCTCACTGCTTTGTGGTCTCGTGTGACCTTTTCCGTTTCGGTGGCGAACCGATTGCAACGTTACAGCCTGTTCGACGTAAGCTTGCAAATATTAAATCCGAAGCTAAGATACGGAAAACGGCTTGAGTTGATTATATTCACCAAATTGGTATGTGTGGCATTCAAGGCACTGTACTCTGTTCTGGGCAAAAAAAAAATAAGTAACAACTCAAACAGAAGCAGACACTAGAGAATTTTAGACCTCTGTTCTAACAACCACTAATGTTTTTTCACTGAAATTCATAATAACAACAATGTTTGTGCTTCTGTAGCAGGCTTACAGCTTTTGTGTTGTTTTGGGCCTGAGCCGGGCCCACCGACTTGTTGGGACAGGCCGGCCCTGGTAGCCGAGAGCTTCCTCGGGCTCGGGCCAGGTCCGGGCATTAGAGAAACCGGGCTGGGCTCCAGCTGGTAGCGGTAGAAGGTATCAGGCCCAGGCCGGGCCCGGGCCAATAATTATGGCCCGTGCAGTGCTCTACTCCCAATATTCAATCAATATTCTTCTCACTGGACTGTTGTACGCATCTGGTGCAAGCATAGAGAATGTGGTGGTGCGACGGTTTTGCATGTGTCGCCAACAGTTCATGGAGTTTATTTTGACTGCTATGTATAAACAATGAAATGGTCTGTGAGGCTGCATGTTCTGATTCATCATGTGGTCCAGCAGTGCATATTCGTCAGTAGTCGGGTCAGCTCTTACTGAAGTAGTATTTCCTTGCTGTAGCCTGCCATGAAAGTGAAATGCGTGTACACTTTGTGGCGCAGCTGGAAGAACTCTTTGCCACTACCTTGCTTATAAACTGTCATCCTGTCTGATTGCTTGTTTGTGAATATAGTTCTCACAGCTGCCACGCCTGGTGCGTCAGCAAAACCTTGAGTTTCTCCCACGCTTGCTGTATGTCGGTGCCTCTTTTAAGCTTTACATTCTGGATGCAAACCCTGCTGATAAAACAAAAGGCAACAAGTAGTTTTGCCTTAACTACACAACACGCCATTTGCTCAAATGCACGTGCATATTATTGGCATAGTTGGCATGGCACATTTGGTGGCATATAGTAAAATTATTTAGACTGTAGGCAACTTTGGGGTGAACTGTTTTCTCTTCTTTGTTAATTCATCTGTAGAATACTTAGGAAGTAACTGTTGCTAACAGTTGTATGACACTTTTTGTGATGCTGACAATATCAATAATGCTGATTACTGCACTGAAAGGTCATTGCAGTATTTATGCTTTCAATACATCTTTTGTTCAATTTTCAACTACTACACTTCCCAGCATATGGTTTCAGTTTCCCTGACATGGATAAAAGCTATGAAAAGAAGCATTCCTGCCTGTTCATGAAGACAATCAGTGCAATGAATTCGAATTTCTTCACCTGCAGGAGTATTAGCCCTGAAAATATTTAGAGGTGTGTAAGCACCAAATTTTTCTTACGAGAGTACTGGTTACCACTCATGTTCTTAAGGCAATCAACATGAAGACAGTCTGGCATCTGGTTAAGCAACTGATGAAATCTAATAAAGGAGAGGTGGTTGCTGCATTTTACAAAGCTTGTTGCTGCGCAAATTGATTCCATTCTGAAGGAAACATGTTACAACTTTACACTGACAGCATCAGCACTCATCTTGTTCATTTTCTTTCTTGCTCGTGTCTTACTAAAGTATTGGTGCTAACATTTTTTCCTCAGATGGCAGTGGTGCTGTTGTGTAGTCTGGTGCAACACAATTCTGATTGCCTCTGTGGTGAGACCTGCATTTATCTCATGATTGGAATCACATTACTTGAGTTGCTGCTTTGTTTTAGACTGCAGGTATACAAGGAGGACAGTGTTGCTTCTCATGCAACTGCATACAAATCACTTCACTTTGTGCTTCTTTGTGCAAAGTTTATGGTCAAACAAAGTGATACTGTCATGTGAAAAAATGGAAGCAAACTTGCTTGTTGCATGAGCACAATGCAAAAAACCGGTTTCTTCATTTGCATCATATATAATATACATGCAACAGACACTGTGCAGCCACATAGCTAGCTAAAGAAAAATTGCTTTTGAAGGTGCATTTTAAGTTTTCTTGGCAGTAATCTAGTGCTATGGCAAGACAACCAAAAATGTGGTCCTGTTCCTTGATAGATCTGTTTTGCTGATAAACCCATGTTCATGTGCCATTAGCTGAGCATTGAACATCTGAACCCAAGAAAGAGATAGCGAATAATGGAAAGGCAGGGAGGTTAACAAGGCAACGCCCTGTGAAACTGACATTTTAAAGAAGCACACCTAGACACCTAGCTTTTGGATGCGAGTTTTCTTGTTTGTCATGATGTGTAAGGCATTATTATACCTGGATTACGATGTGATATTCTCCTATGACCGATAAATAATTTATAAGTGAATTTGTTTCTCGTGCTGTTTTGGTTTCGCTTTCAACAGCCGACTGATGACTGTATCTTCAAAGTGTGCTCATAGGCCATGTGAGGAATGAAAAACTGCAATATAATCACTGCTTCTACATTTATTGTCATTCCGGCTGATGAGGAAGGCTGGCTTCAGCACTGTAGTGAATTAAAATGATGAAGCAGCGATTATATCGACGTTTTTCCATGCCTCACGTGACATAGAACCAGACTGACGTAAGGCTATTATTTGAAACCAAAAGAGCATGACAGAAAAATTCTACTGTAATTTATTTTAGTGGTCGTAGGCGAATACCTCATGGAAATTCATGCATAGTAGTGTCTTCCACATCATGGTAGAGCATGAAAATGGCACCGAAATTAGGTGTCTATAGTCCTTTAGGTTCTTGTATTGTCAAAGATCTTGTGATGGACATCAGGGTCTCCTTGCTAGTATTTGGGCATCGCAAAGAGATTAGTCAAGATGGCTGTGACAGGAAAGAGCAAACGCATTTAATGACTGATGAAGATCAGCACTGCTGCAGGAGAAGTGCAGCACCATGCAAACCTGTTGTGATGATGGTGACGGAGACTTCTGGTGTTGGCAACATGAATTTCCTCCATTTTAATCCCACCAGATAGGTTGCGCTAAGAGATTTCCATAGGATATAAGTGTTGTGTGAGACGTTTCACAGTGGTTCTGCAGGGGAGTCAGAGCAAGCACGATCTAACTTTTCCGTCTTGACCACGATGTAGAACCTGTATTCGCACTGATGTCTGAATACCTGAGGCATTTGTTATTAACTAGCATGACACAACCCCATTTTATGAGATCGAGGTGTTCCGAGTCGTTCACAGAAATGTTTCTCAACTTAATCAAGTATTCTCTAACCCAGTGGGACCAAAAGGCTTGTAATTGGTTGGTTCTGTCTGAATGTCCAAAAGTTCCTCAGTTGGTCTGATGGGGAGCAGGGAGTGTTTGACATGCTAAACAAAGGGAATGATGTGAGCCGTTGTCCAGCCAGAAAACTCGGTAAGAAGAAGGCAGGGTCCATCAACACTGCTGAAAACAAAAGTGAGGGGATGAGAGTTCAACATTGCCTCCAATTCTTCAAGAATGATAATGAGGTCATTCTCTCTGACCACGTGTCTTCCAGCACCCTTTACTGACAGCACAAGTCTTTCATAAAACCCTACCCACCACGGGGAATTTGAGCAAATAAACTTCCATTGTATATTCTAAATCATGAAGAAGGAGAGAATGTCAGGATCTTGAACCATGCTCTATATTCAGTTGCATGAAAGATTTCATGGAAGTTCGTGCATTGTCAGTGTAGACTAACGCAGTCCCCACCTGGCCACAAATCTATAAAAGCCATGATGGAAATTGACAGCCGTCATGTCATCAACTGGTTTGAAATGTACAGCCATTGTAACAGTACAGTCAAAAACGGGGAGGTATACTTTCTTCTGATCTTCTTTTCGGAAAAGAAGACATCCTGCAAATTAAGGTCAATGCCAATGATGAGGAAATAGGTTGCAGTCTTGTAACTTTTACAAGTAGCCAGATAAGTGTACTCAACGACGAATCCTTCGGAAGCAGAATAGGACAACTGGCTGCATACATTTCGCTTATGTTCGGTGCTCTTCCTAGGACTCGTAATAAGCCCTTGTTGAAACTCGGTCTGAGTTGTCGTATCAAGCGTCCCGGAGGGAAAGCTCTCTGTTCCAACAGGCAGTTAGCTTCCACTGCAAAGTGGCGCTTTTGCTCGACGCCATTCAAATGCCTTTCAGCATCGACATCTTCAGATGAACGTTTCCCTGTCTTTTTGGGCCCGTTTTCTAAGTTGTGCAGGTATCTGAAAATCTATGCTGTTATTCACGGTAGCCTCATTAAAGAGCTGAAGCTCTTAATGTCGAGTAGAGGCTCATCCTGGATCTTGATTTCGAATGTATGTATTACAGTAGCCAATTCTTGAATGGGCATGTCACACTGTACAGCTTCTTTTGAAATTTGGCCCGGCCAACCTGTTTATCCGTTATCCATTGTGGATCTAGATTGCAACAGCTTGTCTAAGAGATGCCTCTTGTAAGTAGATCATCTGGGTTCTCCTTGCCAGGGCAGAATCGCCAGAGTGAAAGATCGGTCAGAGTGCATGTCTCTTGAACTCTGTGGCACACAGATGTCTTCCACATATGTGGATTTTTCCGAATCCAGCTGAGAACTATTTGCGAGTCCATTCAAAAAGGTCACATTGCTGAATCCAAGGTCACAGTTATGAGAAACATAGCTGTACATTCACATAGCCATAAAAGCTGACATCAACTCTAGCCTTGTTAGAGTTACTGTTTTGAAAGGTGCAACGCTTGCCTTCGAGAGCAGCAAAACTGTGTCAACTCTTCTGCAAGCTCCATGTGTGCATAAATACGTTGCCACACCATAGGTACTCTGACTAGTATCTGCAGAAAGATGAAGCTCAGCTTGGCAGATAGGGCCTTTATGCTATTGCAGCTCTTAGATTCTTTGGAATGCTGAAATCCTCAAGTGTATCTATATCTTCACTCCATTTAAGCCAGGTGTCAGCCAAATGGGCTGGCAAAGGGCCATCCTTTTGATCATTCGCTTCCAATAGGTCTTGAAGAAGAATCTTTGCCTGCACCAAAAAAGGTGCAAGGAAACCTAATGTGTCATAAAGCCCTGCGACAGCTTTGAGTACGAAGTGCTTCGTGGCTTGATGGTATTCGAGGAAATGAATCTTCAGGGCTTAAATGAAAAGTAGTCTGTCCACACATTCCAAGACAGCCCTAAAACCTCGGACATTCGTTGGATAGGGCACGGGTCTCTCATCTGAAGCAGAATTTCTGAACTTGGTGCTTATGGCAGGGTTATTGCTAGTCCATTAACAAATGTTCATGTATGCATGCTGAAAAATTCCATTATTTCTGGTGCATTCTGCAGGTGCTGACACATGGTTTCTGCTTCTGCAGTAAATGGATTTTTAGAATGTATGGCATGTGAGCATGGCTCTTCTGTCTGTAAGTGACGGCTCGTTGGTTTCTACATAAGGACTGTGTATGGGTGACTTATGTAGTGGTTCCAGTCGTTTAAGGTATGATGGCCTCGCTGACCCATACACTATCGATCCATAATGCAGGGTAGAGTGTACTACAGAGCGGTAGATAGATAGATAAAGAGGAGGAGGGAAAGACAGGGATGTTAACCAGAAAGGGTTTCCGGCTGGATACCCTGCACTGGGGAAGAGGAATTAGGTGGCTAAAAGGAGGAAGAGAGAAGGGGAAAAAGGCATAACACACACACACATGCACAACGCTGTCACAATTTGTCACTCAATCCAGTCGCTCTCAAGTACGCAAAGAGTGCCTTGTATGCCTTGAGGGCAGTCTACTGCTGTGGCCACAGACCGAGGATCTTTTGCTCTGTTAATGGGCGAGGATTGAGGCGGTCCAGGGCACAACAAAGTGTACAGAGCGGTAAATTTGTATGAGACATGTCCTGTCAGCACCCCAAATGTTTTCGTGACATTCCTTTGAGTATATTAAGAGATTGGGAGGCTTTCTTCTTGTGCATTTATATGAGGCACGAAAGTGAGTTTTCTGGAAAAGGTTGTGCCTAGAAACTTGTGTTCATTTTTTACAGGTAGCTATGTTTCGTTCAGGTGTATGTATGGGTCAGCCTGTAGGCCTCGTTTGAGCGAGAAAAGAATATCCATAGTTTTGTGTGTGGAAAACTGGAAACCGTTCCTATCTGTGCATGTCACTAATTTATTTATTGTCAACTGTATTTGTCTCTCGCATGTTACTAGGTTTGAGGACATGCATGCTATTTGAAGATTGTGAACATTGACTGAATACATAATGAACTTGGGGATTACTTTGGCTGTGGAATTCATTTTTATAACGAAGAGCGTTGTGCTTAAAATGCACCCCTGGGAAACTCCATTTTCTTGGACGAAGTTTCTTAAGAGGGATGAGCCTAGACGTATGTGAAAAGAACGGTTGGACAGGAAATTATTTAGGCAGTTTATCATCCTGTGACCAATGCAAAGCTCTGCTCAGTCGCGAAGAATACCAACCCCCCAGTTTGTGTTGTATGTCTTCTCGGTGTCGAAGAAGAGGGCAAGACAGTGCTGTTTGTGTATAAAAGCTTCTCTGACAGTATTTTTGAGGCAAACTAAATGGTCTGTTATTGAGCATGCCTTTTTAAAACCGCAGTGATGGATGTCAAAAAGTTTGTGGGATTCAAGGACAAATGTTAGTCTTATATTCAGGACACTTTCAAATGATTTGGCGAGACAGCTTTTAAGGGCTGTAGCTACTAGGGGAAATTGATGGTTTTCAAAGTTTCAGGAACCGCACTATCACAGCTGTTTTCCACACTTTAGGCATGTTTCCTTCTATGAATATTTTGTTAAAGAAATTCAACAGTGCCTCTATGGCACACTGAGAAAGGCTCCACTGTTTTTATTTGTTTTTTGGCTATATTTTTGTTTTTCAGAAATGACTGGATAGTGAGATAAATTGGAAACTGCAGCAAAATGTTCCACCAAGATGTCTACCTGTTTCCTTATGCTTCTTTGTGTTCCAGGTGTTGTCAGAAAAGGAATTGTGAATGGTGAGAAGTTGTCATTAAATTTTTAAACCTGCTGCCACATTTTAAAGATTTAATTGGACTTTTTATAGATGAAATGTAACTCTGCCATGAGGCTTTGTCGGCACTGCGATGGACATACCGAGCTTTATCTCCTACCCTTATAAAATTTGCGAGATCCTCCTGTGTCGGATGCCGGAAAAATTTACCCCAAGCTCTATTTCGTTGTTTTCGGCTTCCTTAGTCTTTTGTCCACCACACTTTGTGGCTTTGCAGCACCACTCCTGAAGACTGAGGAATAGCTAAGTGTGTGGCATTGATGAATAATTCGCGAACATTTCGTTTATCTGATCGATGATGAGATTTCTTAAAACTATATTTTCTAAACTGCCTTTTGCTCTAAAAAGCTGCCAGCCTGCTAAATGCAACTTCCGACGTCGCGGTTTTGTTCGAATGACTTCTGGTGGAGATGTTCACTACAGAAGTTCCAAAAATGCCCATCTAGAACGCTCTTTAACAACAAACCGCAAGCTACCCGGCCACTGCTCTTGCGATTTGAGATGTGCCAAAACCTCAGTGTACTAGACACATTGCCAAACAGTGCTCGCAGGCGAGATCCGCTGCCGCCATGGTACAGGTTTCCTGCGATCCGTGATCTAACTCTTACGCAGTTCCGCAAAACACATTCTACATCAAGCTATAATACAAGAATTCCATACACTTCAGCAAAAATACAGTACTTTCATAGCTTTTTATTTAGATGGTTCAAAAAGAAATGCTTACATTGGAAGCCCAGTAGTATAAGGAAATTGGAATAAAATATTAAGACTTCCACAATGTGCATCCATCTTCACTGCCGAGTATTATGCTATCTGTGTAGCCATGGAAAAAATTGTAAATGAGAACCTTACCAACAGTATTATTTGCACAGTCTTGCTAAGTGTGCTTACTGGCCTTCATTCTAGAAATACAATAACTCCACTGCTTGACGACATCATACACAACATTACAACAGCCATTGCTCAAGGACAAAACATAAGACTGCTGGGTGCCAAGTCATGTCAGCATAAAAGGCAACGAAAGAGCAGATTTGCTGCTCAAGCTTATGACAAGCAAATTAAGAAAGTAAATGTACCATATAATGTTTGCATAAACTTAGTACATCGTAAAGCAAGAGAAAAATGGCAATCTGCTAGGAACAATGCAATAAATAACAAAGTGCACTTGGTAAAGCCAGTTTTAGGCGAATGGATGTTGTGTCCACCAGGAACGTTTCAAGGAAGTCGTCTCCGTATAGGCCACGCACATTACGTACAACTTTCTGCTAATGAAAACACACAAACTAGTTTGTACATGTAGAGATGAACTTACAGTAAATCACATTTTAATTTCATGCTCGAAACTGGAAAAGCTGCTTTTTTCCATTTTATATTCAACGCATTGCTTTTTACCTAGTGCTGCTCTTAGGTGATATTGCAATCGTTGATATGTCTTGTGTTGTTAGATTTTTAACGGACGGAGGTTTTCTTGAAAAATGTAAATCATGAACCAGTGCTTCGCATGATACACCTGAGCCGTTTCTTATTCCGGAGAAAAGGACTCAGGCATTTATCTGCTTGGTTGGGGGCCCTCAAGATCCTTTCCCGGGCAAGGATGGCCACTGAGGTTACCCAACCCCCTTTAAAGCTTTTAATAGTACCAATTTATGATATTTTTTTCCTTTGTCATCACGAGGTTAATTGTAGCTTTTTAAGCACTGTAAAGCACCAAAGTTTTTTCAAATTTCTATAAAATTATCCAGAAAATTTCTCCTATACCTCGATCTTGGTGCGTGATGGCCTTAGTTTCTTATGTGCCATAAAGCCCACCACAACAAACTGGTTTCTGTAGCAGTGAGAAGGTCATATGTATACATTAAACTTTTGTCCATAAAGTTCCAAGACTGATTTATTTTCTTTCCTAGAAGTGATTGGACAAAGCAGATGTTGATGCGTGTGTTTAGCACCATCTTCTAGTATTGATATTGGCTGTTGTTGTTAGTTGCTGTGGCAGCCGCTAGCGGGAGTGGTGAACACTTTTCAGGAACTCAAGGAAGCCCATCTCACAAATCAATCCATGAGGCTAGCCCAAACGAAGTTGGGTCGGCACTTGCTAGCCCGCCTTCACATCCAACATGATTTTCACATTCAGGAGCGGGTCCGAGTGCCCGAACTCTGGAGACGCGCCGTCAGAGTTCGACCCCTCCCCAATAAGATGGACAAGGAGGATCATAGTGGTCGTCGTCAGGCTAGGGCGGAAGCCTTAGCGCACCACTATGGCAACAAACATGGTGTCTTTTACGTAGATGTAGCTGGGCCTACCCACGGGGGGTGGTACACGGCCGCGGTCATACATCAAGAAATACAGGTGGATGGGCTTTCCTTTCGAGCCCCAGCACAACACAAGCTGAAGAGGTTGCCATCGCCCTAGCTGCTTCTGATTCAAAATCCAAACACATAATAACAGACTCGCGTTCGGCATGTCGCAATTATGAGGCTGTGGGGAGGTGGCTGACACCTACCACATGGTTTGGGCTTGCCAGCGCAACTCAGCTCTCTCCCCCCACCCCAATCCTACCAGAGAGGAATGGGAGGCGGCCCTGTTTGGCTGTTCGGACCTTCAGTCCCAAAAGGCTTTGGTCAAGAGGGCTAAGCTGGCGGCTTCGACCAATGGGGTCGCGGAATAAGGATTCCACCCATTGCGGGGCTCTTTAAAGAGCCTCACCTCTTTCATTAAATAAAGGCTTTTCACCACCACCACCGCTAGATGGCACCACGTCTTCGGAAAGACTGTCGCCTCTAGTCATTGGCACATTCTGCTGTGAGTGACTGTGGAGAGATGGACGACTGTCTTGAACAGCATATTAACATAAAATTCTGCGTTAAACTTGGCAAGGCCGGCACACAGACATATGAGCTTCTTCATGATGCTTACAGCAAAGAGATGTTATTGGAGAGACGAGTATTCGAATGACGTAAGAGGTTCTTCTCAGGCAAAGTGGTGGTGGAAGATGACACAAGGCAGAGGTGCCCTTGAAATGAAGACAACATGGCTTGGATCACGGAATTGTGCAGCAAGACCGCACCGTTACAGTTTGCATGCTTTCAGATACCCTCGACATCAGCAAGACAGCATGCAGTCAAATTTTGTGTGAGGACCTGGGGAAATCAAAGCTGAATGCCAGCCTTGTGCTGCACTCCTTCACACAGCACCAGGAGGACACATGCATCTGTATGGGCTGAATAACTCAGATGCACACAAGGATGCTGCATTCGTCAACATCTATGGGAATCTGGAGAATGGAGCCTTCTTCACTATTAGGCAACGCTTGTGATAACATTCTCCTGTAGTTCAACCTTGATGCTATGTCCAATTGGTTTATCAATTGGTTTATGACTTTAAATGGTAGTAAATGCAAAAGTATGACAATACTTTTACTATTCGTACTAAGACACCTATACCCTACTGGTACAGAATTAACTCTACAGCTCTCAACAATGTCACTTCCTATAAATACCTCGGAGTTTACCTAACAAATAAATTTTCATGGCATGTTCATGCAAAATATATCAGCAACAATGCTAATCTTGCACTCGGTTATCTGCGTAAAAACTTATCTCAAGCGCCATAGCATCCCAAACTAATTTTGTATCAAACATTGAGTTTCAAAGTTTATTTCCCGTATAACAATACAGATGGAGGAACTGTAGAAAAATGCTGCCCTTGCCCAGGTTGACGGGTCTACGATCGTAATGATCGGTATGGAGGCAGCATAAGAGTTTATACATTTTAAAAAGCAGCACAGCAAGGAAACACCAAAGAATACACGAAACAGCAATATGTATACTTAAGGAAACTTAGAATTTGACATAAACTAGAATATGCCTCCGCAATATGGGATCCCGCTCATTGTACACTAACTGAAGACATTGAAGCAATCCAACATTGATCAGTGCGCTTCATTCCATTATGCCTGAACTGCGCGTGTTTCTCTAACAAAGGCACAACTACGTCTACCGAACTTACACACTAGAAGGAAACCCTCCCATTTGTGCCTGCTTCACTATTTATTTCTCTATCTCCTCACTGAAAAATTTAATATCTGAACTAACTTATCAATACGTGTCGATTTGCAAAAACAAAATTTGCTCCCCACATTGCTGTAATAAGAATAATAATTGGCTTTGGGGAAAAGGAAATGGCGCATCACCTGTCTCTCATATCGTTCGACACCTGAACCGCGCCGTAAGGGAAGGGATAAAGGAGGGAGTGAAAGAAGGAAGAAGGAGGTGCCGTAATGAAGGGCTGGGGATCTTTAACGTGCACTGACATCGCACAGATCGCTGGCGCGTGTGCGTTTCACCTCCATGGAAACACGGCCGCCGCGGTCGCGTTCGAACCCGGGTGCTCCGGCTCATTAGACAAGCGCCTTAACCAAAGGCCGGAGGCATGTCGGCGTTTCCGGCAGCGTTTAGAATTGTTCGTTATATGACCAGATTACCATGAAACACGGGTAAAATTTTTCTTTCATTTTTATTTCGTTTTGGTACAGCCTTCAGATTGGGTACACGTTCAGAATTAAGATCAACAAATCAGATTATTTCCTACTATATACAACCTGAATTCACTGCACCGTAAAAGCATCACGATTTGCCGACTCAGGCGCCCCGCTGCCTGGGGGTCGGCGGCAGTGTCTCGCGGTCGTGAGCCGCCTCTTCACGTGTCCGTGATGCTCGGCCGTTGCGACTTGGCCAAGGCCTGTCGACGACTTCACAACGACACGAACCGGCAGCACCTCAATCGCGAATGTCTGCCTTCACCTTGTCCTTCACTCAGGCTGCTGTTTGGCTCCACTGATGGCGGGTTGAATTCCGGTATGAGGTCAGCGACAGACTGATACGGCGGGGTAAGATTGGCACGCGACGAGAGCACAGGCTCGGCGATGCCATCCTCGATTTCAATCCGACAGCAGGATGCAAGGCTACCCATTTTGCCTGGGCTCGTTTGCGGTGACGTCGTAGACAGTGAGTGGCAGATGTTACCTTGTGCTGATCGGGGCTTAAAGACCGCCGTCCTCTTAAAATGTGTCTACGCTCCCTTGGTGCACATTGGGTACCAACGGCAAATGACTGAAGTTCTACGACGCAGCGACGATTGCAAGCTCCGACATTCGAATGGAATCACGCGTGGCGCCCCGTTTGCCGCGTGGGGTTCTTCGTCGTCGTCAGCTAAGGGAAGATGAGAGTTTGGTTCCACGATGCTTACCAACTAATAAGCCAAGTGACCGAACAGCAACCTATTGAAACGCATGTTGTCATTCTTGTACACGTTTTAGTGCTGTAATCGGCATCTATTGTTTTCATTGTTGCGTAAATTTGAGACATCTGATTTAACCGAAGAACTTCCTATGCCGGATTCTGCCGGGCGACGAAACAATGACTCGTGCGAGTGCACGAGGAGTCTGGATTGCTCGCTGCGCGCGAGGCTCTTGCTGGCCTTACGCGGCCGACGGAACGTAAAGTAGAAAGAAGAGGTTATGGAGAATGGGAAGGCGTTGTAATCCTGCTAGGCGCCTTAACTGCGCAGTGATGGCAGGGATGAAAGGAGGAATAAAGGGGGAGGCGATTGAAGTCCAGGAGCCTACCACGCAGTGAGGGATGGAAGCTGAGTGCAGCCGTCGCAGTGGTTCAGTGGTTATTGCGTTCGGCTGCTGAGCAAAATTAGGTCACAGAATCAATGTTGAGTTAAGGTGTTGAATGCTACAGGTGGGATTAGCCTTGCTTATTCTGCCTGCAATTGCTCCACCGTAGTGTCACTTCTATGTTAATGATGTCCTAAAACCTGTCGTATCTACCTCACTATGCGCACAGTCACTTATAATAGCACATATTTCTCTCCCGCAGTCACCATCTATGCACACATTCACTCCACAGAGTCCTATTCACAGTACACTCGAAGTCAACATCTATGCACATATTCAGTCACAGTAGAACATATTCCATTGCAGTGCCACAATCCATACAAACATTCAATCACAGTGTAGCATAGTCCACTCCAGAAGACACCATTTACGCATACATTCAATCACAGTAGACCATAGTTGCTGTAACCATTTAGAAACAAGATCAGTGTCCTGCAGAAATGTTAAAAGAAGGCGTGCAGCCTCCCTTCTGCATGTCTGCTTTCCACTCGGGTAACCAATGTCCTGAACTGTACTGTGAAGGGTTCCTGTCTTCTTGAAGGAAGCGAACATCACATACCTTTCTGCGTTGTACTCTGGGCGGTACATAATATTATGTTCGATATCCCCGCGCACACTAGATAAAGAACATAGCGGAGACGATGCTATGCCCGTCTTATGCATCCAGGCAGGAGTGCGAGCAGAGGCCGTGCGAATTCGACGTAGTGAGTGGCCTGGGATCTTCTCAGTCCCTTGTCACACATGGCTTGTGGGGCGCACTCCACAGGGTACTGAAATGGTCGATCACCGTTTTTCTGTAGAAACATTTTCCATCTTGAGGTATTTTTTTCATGAATTCCTTCACAGAGCTTTATGGGCGAGGCTGTCTGCCACCTCATTGCCTCTGGCTGCTATGTGAGAAGGCACCCATTGGAAATATAGAGTAAAGCATCTGCGGTGCAGATTCTGAACCAAGAGGTTAGAGGCAAAACAGCAGTATAGAATCCGCGCTGTAACCTCTGAATGGAGGATTTTGAACCAGGATGACAAGAGGTTGAGCCGGAAAGGACCCTAACTTCCGTAAAGCCGCCTCAATAGCAACACTTTCGACCGTTGTGGAGGATACGACAGCAGTAAAGCGTACAGACCACTTACGGTCCAAAGAAGGAATATAAAAAAAAGCCGCTGCGCTAGCTTGTTTGACCTTGTCTACAGAACCATCCGTGAAAATTTGAAGGTGACGGGCATACTCTGTATCCAAATGCTCAAGTACGAGCGAACGCGTTGCTGCCAAATGAGAGCTGCGCTTTGCGCTCACATGGGGAATCGCGACCTTACAGTCGAGGGTCGGAAAAGACCGAGGCGGTTTCAACTGTTTCCTTTGCCTTCGGACATTAAGGCGTAAAGAACTAAGAGCCAAGTATGCTTTCGACTCATATCTTGCAGACGCGGACGAGAAGGGAACGCCCAGCTACCGTCTCTCCTAGGCGGCCAAGATGCATTAGTAGTCTCTGAGAAGCGACAACGCTAAGAGGTTTTGATAGACTCATGAAGTGCGGCTTTGTTCGCAGCTGCCTGAGGAATTCCAGTGGCTCTTCTTAGGCTCTTTCTGTGGACAACTTCGAGACGTTCAAGCTGTGATGCCGAGGTTGAAATTAAAGTTGATACATTATGCGACTGACCCCCAGTGCTTCATGAAGTTTGACCATTGAAGAAGGATGGTTTCCCCGTTGCTCACTAGCAATTCTTCGGATCACATTGAGACGAGGAGATATAGATAAACAATCGCGTCTACAGCTTTTCGCCACTGCAGACGGCAGTCAATAATGACGCCCAGGAAACGCGTGAGGTTGAATTTTACGGATGCAAGAGTGACAGAGGTCTATCTTCAACCGCGCTTGACGTCTTCCCACTCCTGGAAACAGAACAAATCATAATTAAATAATTTTTAGGCGCAAAAAAGGGCAAGACACATAGGGTAGGTGACAGGACGAAGCGCCAACTTCCAACTGATTTTATTGCATGCGTGAAACGTACTTAAATAGCTTGTCGTCACATGTGCAGATGGGTCACCTAAAGCTCAAGTACGACTTGATAAGGCGCGCTCCAGGAATTTCTTTTCACAGTCGTACAATACTATCGATGTGACACTTACGCACAGGTCGCCTTTCTTTTTGATAAAAAACGCTTCTACCAACTCCCTAGCATTAGTATTCTAGCTTTTGCCCAGAATGCGCACATCAGTGAAGCAAGGCTCACAATTGCGGGACGGGCACTTACTAATGTGCTTAGTTAGATGTGTGACTTCCTTTTTCTGCTCTACGTTTCTCTCATGTTCCCTCGTTCGCTCATTCAGGCACCTGCTAGTCTGGCCTATGTAGGAGTGCCCGCAAGACATGGTGATTTCGTAGACCACCCCTTCAGCACATTTTACGAAAGCTCTCCTGTGCTTTGTTGCGCAGCCTCGTTCCTTGCTGTTCTCTTTATCAGTACGGGAGCAAAGGCCACCTAGCTTTCTCGGTGCCGAAAAGGAGAGCCGTACAGCATGGCGGCTGGCAACTTTTTTCAAATTATGGGCCACACGATGCACGTATGGCACCACCACTGGTCTTACCTCTTCTCGAGGGACCTCTGGCCTAGCTCTACCAGTACCATTCTTTGTCTTGTTTAGGAGACATTCAACCACCGCAGTCACCGCAGTAAAAGCTGGAATACTAATGCTAGGGAGTTGATTGAAGCGTTTTTTATCAAAAAGAAAGGCGACCTGTGCGTAAGTGTCACATCGATAGTATTGTACGACTGTGAAAAGAAATTCCTGGAGCGCGCCTTATCAAGTCGTACTTGAGCTTTAGGTGACCCATCTGCACATGTGACGACAAGCTATTTAAGTACGTTTCACGCATGCAATAAAATCAGTTGGAAGTTGGCGCTTCGTCCTGTCACCTACCCTATGTGTCTTGTACTTTTTTTGCGCCTAAAACTATTTAATTATGAACCAAAACCAACTAGCCCAGCAGCAAGTGCTCTTAAACAGAACAGAGCCGGGTTTTTCCACTGATAGAGACAATCGCACACTTTGAAGGTATGCTTGTACCGAAAGTAGAGCCTGTCGAGCTATCAGGGCCAATCGCTGTGGTTGGTAGCCAGTAACTCATATACAGATGTCGTCAGCATATATTGACATACGCACTTTCCTGCAATTTTTTAGCAACGAATTGGGAAGGCCAGTCATTACGACGTTGATGAGCGTGGGGGTAAGAACATTTCCTTGAAGCACATCTCGTGATAAAACCCTTTCGGTGCTTAAGGTACTCCCTAACCGTACACAAACCGCACGATCACTTATAAACTTGTAAATTAATCTAAACATATGGCTCTGTATGCCCATGCCTTGCAAATTGGTTAGAATTGAGCTCTGAAGCACGTTGTCATATTCTTTTGCAATGGCCGCCGCGGTGGCTGAGTGGTTACGGCGCTCGTCTGCCGGCCCGAAAGACGCGGGTTCGATCCCGGCCGCGGCGGTCGAATTTCGATGGAGGTGAAATTCTAGAGGCCCGTGTACTGTGCGATGTCAGTGCACGTTAAAGAACCCCAGGCGGTCGAAATTTCCGGTGCCCTTCACTACGGCGTCTCAGCCTGAGTCGCTTTGGGACGTTAAACTCCCATAAACCATAAACCAAACCATCTTTTGCAACGTCAAGAAAAATGGCTAAGGTGGAAAGGTCGAAACCTCTGTGGTGTTCAGCGTGACTCGCCAAGTGTAAGACGAAGACAGGATCAAATGCGGTCCGAGTTTAGATGGGGACTGGTACGGCCCCTCTTTCTTCCTTTTTTCTTTCTCTTCCCCTTTATCCCTTCTTTACGGGGCGGTTCGGGTGTGTACCGAAATATGTGAGAGTTTCTGCGCCATTTCCTTTCATCAAAAACCAATTTTCATTTCTATAACGCAAAACGTGGTCTTCCTTTTTTGCTCTCTCACCTTTTGCGTAATGATGTGTTTAACTTGTGGGAGGGAGAGTGCGAACGCAATCGCGATTTCCTCTGCGTGTGTTGTGCTGTAGCCGCGGAAAGTGAGTCCTACCACTGTAGTGGTGTCGTGGACCACTGCTGCAGTGAACCACCCCCCACGGTGGGGAATGGCAATGTCCACGTATTACACGTGTTGTTGTCGACCATAATGTCCCTCCAGTGCTTCTGCACGTGCAACGCGACGGCCATTGTGGTCAGAATGTGACATGTTGCGGGGATGAATCGAATCCTGAGGTCGCGTCCCCAGGCTTCTGGCGCTGGTACCCGTTCCTCAAAGGTGATGGTGTGTTGGATGTGGAGTCGGTCAAGAACGCGTTGACCGGATGGCGTTCGTGATAGGTTGACGAGATGGACGTCTCGGAGTTTCTGATAGGTGTTGACCACCCCCCAGGTGCAGAAAACGCTGGTTGGATATGGTAATGGGAAGGTCATGAGCCGGTTTGATGATTTTGCGGTGCATGACCTCGAGTTGGTCCTCGTGTTTGCGCATGCGAAGGTAGGGGGTTGAGTATAGAATTCTACTCGTTACCAAGGCATATGCCGGCCGCAAGGCACCTTTGCTTCGTAACCCCCCACACTTGCTAGAGACTCGGCGGACCCTACGGCCCACCAGATCACCATGCATGGGGAGTTTTGCGAGTGCTGTGTCCGGTCTGCGTTGCTGGTGAATAAAGAGACCGATCTCCTTGGCCTCTCTAATCGGACCCGAAGGGAGTGTGAGGTGAATTGAAGTGTCGTCCGGAGGAGAGGGTCGAATATGGACAAATTCTGATTTGGTGGGAGCACACTGGAGACCACAGTATGCAGCGTAAGTGTCCGCTGCCTGTTGTAGGCAGGTCTCCATGTGTCCTAGATTGCGTTGTGTTGCCCAGATAGAGATATCCGCATATAGGGCATACCAGATGCCGGTCATGGCTCTTAGTTTTGCGAGGTTGAAGAGGAGGGAAGATAAAACAGCACCCTGTGGTGTATCCCGGGATCCGATGGTATAGGGTCCATGTCCTTTGTCTTGAATTCGAATGTAGGCCTGTCGACCTGTGAGCAATTGCCAGATATATATATCGGTATATATTCTGACCACAGTTGGTATTTTGGAGGTGGTTGAGTATTCATGTTTCACATTATCAAAGGCTCCTGACAAATCCAAGGCCAGGACTACCTTGTCATTATGAGGGAGTTCTTTGGGCTCTAATATGCCATTATGGAGTTGTAGAAGGATGTCTTGTGTGGATTTCTGTAATCGGAAACCAAACATAGTGTCTGCAAAAGTGTTATGTGTTTCGAGGCAAGTGGAGAACCTGTCTCGCACCATAGTCTCCATCAGTTTGCCGACACAAGATGTGAGGGAGATAGGGCGCAGGTGCTCCACATCAATTGGCTTGCCTGCCTTAGGAATAAACGTCACTAAGGCTGTTTTCCAATCCGGGGGGAGAGGAATCTCTCCAAGTCAGATATATATGGTTGATGAGTTCAAGGAGGGTACGATAGGCTGCATCCGGAAGGCTCGCCAGAAGTTTGACGGTGACCCTGTGTCGGCCCGTTGCAGTACCGCGTTTCATTTTGGCTAGGGCCTCCAAATCATGGAGATTGAAGGGTGCGTCCAGCTCCAGATTTGTTTGCCTTATGTATGAGCATGGAGAAAGGCGAGGGTCCACCGTGGTACAGAGATATCTGTCACACAATATTCGGGCCAGTTGTGTTGTAGTATCGGGAAAGTTATGCATTAGAGGTTGGAGATGCCGCGGCGTTTCTGCACGCGTTTGATTGGGGTCAATAAGTGCACGAAACATACGCCAGGTGTTGCAGCCAGACATCTGGTGCGCAGCAGTGTTGCATCGATCCACCCAGTTAGTGTCGCTTAACTGAGCTGCATAGTCGGCAGTCTTGTGGGCGAGTTAAAGAATGTGGTGTCTGAGTTTCTTGTGTTTCTGCTTTTTCCATCGTTTGGTGAGACTGCTGCGGGCGTCCCAAATATGGAGAAGATGGTTGGCTACTTCGGAGGAGGAACCAGTGAGGTGAATGCATTGTTCATTTTTGCGGAGGGTTGTCATTAGCGAGGCCACCCATTCTTGATATCCCGAGAGAACAATGTCGACAGAGGGAAGTGTCGAGCGGAACTTAGTCCAATCGGGAATATGTGCGGCGTTTAAGGGGCCGTGTGTAAATGGTAGTGTTAATGATGTAGTGGTCACTGCCAAGAGTTTCTTGGGCGTTAAGCCAGTCTGCGTGCCGAATATTGCTTGTAAGGGTCAAATTGACGACATGGAGCGTTGAAATCTCCTACAATGAGTAGGGCGTCGCGTCCAGCCACACGCATTGCTTCTGTAAAGAGCTTAGAAAAAGTTACGTCTTTAATTTTTGGGCGCAGTATATATTAAGCGCACGAATCGAAGGGTCTTTGCTCCGCAAAGGTAAGACCGTGAACATGACATGGGAGTATTCGGGGTCGATGGGAGGGTGACCTCTTGTGCTGTGTAGTCTTTGTGAACTAGGATGCAGGTTTCTGTGTCCCTCTGGAAAGTCTGATAAATAGTGAGTTTGGTGTTGGCTCCGGGCTCCTGAAGGGCGACCACGGCCACGAGGAACTCAAAGGTTTCAAGGTAAAGGCGAAAGTGGGCTCGCTTCTGCCGGTCCTTGAAACCCCTGCAATTCCACTGGGTTACTGTGAAGGAATGTGTTTTTGTCGATGCTCGAGATCTAGGATTGGGGGCCATGATCAGAGGCTGAGGGGGCGAAGGATGCTGCTGTGGTAAGCAGGTTCGATCCACTGCAGCCCGAAGCCATGCGGATGGCACATTCCTCGTTATCGGAATCGACAATACGACGAGAGAGTTTTGTGGGGCGTGTGGGAAACCTACGGGGTCCTGCACGTATAGATAGACGTGGGTGTTCGAGAATCCATTTTGGGGTTAAGACTGATCCCCGCCGCGGTGGCTCAGTGGTTAGGGCGCTCGACTACTGATCCTGAGTTCCCGGGTTCGAAGCCGACCGCGGCGGCTGCGTTTTTATGGAGGAAAAACGCTAAGACGCCCGTGGGCTGTGCGATGTCAGTGCACGTTAAAGATCCCCAGGTGGTCGAAATTATTCCGGAGCCCTCCACTACGGCACCTCTCTCTCCCTTTCTTCTTTCACTCCCTCCTTTACCCTTCCCTTACGGCGCTGTTCAGGTGTCAATTGATATATGAGAGAGATACTGCGCCATTTCCTTTCCCCCCAAAAACCAATTATTTATGAAGACTGATACCGAGCGCGTGATGCGGGCAGCTATGCTATCCATATTTGTGGAATAGGCAGCATTTATGAGTTTTCTTTGCTACCAACATTCAGGTTGTCTATAGTCTGTCATCCTTGTGTGATTAAAGTGCACTATTGGTTTTAATACGGAACTTACTTCAATACTGAACCGCGTAACCTTCCTTCCTCAGCCTCAGAGATTCATAGCGTCCATGGAGTAAGGAAAATTCTTTCAAGGTGGCGCCTCTTGTCCTATGACGTCAACACGCTTGTACTTCCGAGATTGGCAGAGGCGGCGATACCTGTATTTTGGTTCTTGCTATTTTTTACCTTACAAGAGCTTTTTTTCAGTGAGAGTGGCGTTTTTGTGATCAAGAGCTGGTATTCTAAGGATACAAGCCAACTTCAATTTCTCCTCACTGTCCCTTTAACTGCCAGTTGCCAGGCTGGCAGGGTGAGCGCGCTGCCTATGCGGAATGCACTCAATGTTACCGCCAAGCCGCGTCTACTAGCCCGATACACCACACCTTCCTAACGAGTTTCAGCAGTATACTTAAACTGCAGCTAAATTTTATTTTTTACCCGCTGCGGCGGATCAATGGTTAAGGCGCTGGTCTACTGGGCCGGAGTACCTGGGTTCGAACCCGACCGCGGCGGGCGCGTTTCGATGGAGGCGAAAGACAAAAGGCGCCCGTGTGCTGTGCGTTGTCAGTGCGATTTCGGAGACCACTACGAAATCTCTTCTTTCACTTCTACCTTCCTCTCTTCTCTTACGGCGCGGTTCCGGTGTCCACAGCAAGTTGCCGGCCAGGGTATCAATCTACATGCCTGAACTATCGAACTCGAAGTTCGAAACTGCAGACAACATTTGCAGACAAAATTTGAACTTCCGCGTCTTCGCGTTGTCCCTCTCCTCTCGCACGCCAAAACGGCGGCGCTCCTTCGCCGGCCCCACTCATTCGGCCTCTGCCCTACCTCCGCCGGCTGCGTCGCGCGCGGAGTGGCCTCGGCCGCGGTTGCTCGTGATGTCTGCAAGAATTTGGCGCTGTGAACCAATGATAACCCCCGGCTGTTGACGTGTTTATCAAGACGTGACGTCGTCTGCCACGTTTTCGTGCGTAAGCCCGGCACCGCGCGTCGTCGCGATGTGCGAAAGCGGGTATTTTTAAAAAATATATTGTAAATTTCCCGCTCGCTTTTGAGGTCTCGTACGCGGCTTGGACGCCCGGTGGCCTGTACTCTACATTTGATGTAACAGTAGCTTGGTTTGGGCTAGTTGGTAACAGTTCTTAGAAAACATAGCGCAAAATGCGCCTGTCCTGTCCACTTCTGTGTCGTCCGTGTCCTTTTTGCGCTATGTTTTCTAAGTACACTACATAGTGCAAGCATTTTAAAACCAAACTGAAACACCCCTTTCTGTGGCCCTTTAAGGAAAAGACATTACGCATGTCTCACATATTTCGGTGTACACACGAACCGCGCCGTACGGGAAGGAAAATGAAATTAAAATTAGTTTTAAGGAAAGGAATAGACCCCTGTCTCACATATCTCGGTTACAGCCGAACCGCGCCGTAAGGGAATATTTCATACGCGCGGAGCCGACAACAACTGCTACTGCTACAACACCGACGGCAATTCGACCGAACGAGCTGTATACGCTGTCGCGTAATAACTATAGAGGCTTAAAAAATGAGCACAGTGAATTTTATTGCAGCGCGTTGGCAAGAAAAAGGTTTTTAAGTCGCTCTTCATGTGTCCGAGTCGACAAAATCTTTCCTTCACAGTAACTTTTTCGCACATGGTTACAATATGAAGCTTAAATTTTTCCCGCAACTGTCGTGCTGCTTCCGAGTGCTGACGCAGGCCGCATCGAGAACATAAAGACGCACATCAACGTGCTGTTCTTGCGGAAAACACTCCGGCCGTGAAGCATGTGTATCAAGGTTCCTACATGCGCGCCAGCCACCTGGAAACCTTTTCGTGAGTTGTTTCTACACGCTCCGGCAACTGCGGTCCTCTGGTTCCAGGACGCTCCTCACCACCGCTGATGGATCTGTGGCTGCTCGGAGGCCGCCCTCTTGCTCTGCGCTGCCTCTTCGCTACGCGCTTGGCGACGCCACTGCTTGACGACGAACTGCTTCGTAAGAGGCGTCTCCTGTAAGCGCTGCTCTCACTGCTTCGGTTGCTGCTTGTCCAACCGCTTCGCAAACGACGCTGTTTCTCAGCGCTATTGCAGCTTCCGCTGCCACCGCTACTGCTCTCTAACCAGCGTTGGTTCTCGGAGGCAGGTACGCCGGTGTCGTCCGACGAACCACTCGTCGACATTCGGACTGGCCTTCTTTTCTTTCCGCTGGAGGAAGGAGCGTTGTGGTCATCGTGAAGCAGCGTCGTTGTCCTCGCGACGGACGACTTTTTCGCTGTGGCTTTCGACGGCAATGTACGCTTCAAAGGCCCACCACTACCCTTTGGAGCCTGCTCCGGCCGATCACGACTAGAAGTCTTCCCCGAGGAGCACAAACGCTTTTTTTCCACTGTCGCCGCCTTACGTTTCCATCTCAGTGTGTTAGTGGCTGTCGCTGAGGCTTTACCTTCGGATACGACTGGCTTGGGAGGTTCTGCCTTCACTCCAGGCCGGCGTCCAGGCGCGTCCGTTGCCGCCTGGAGATTGGATATCTTGCTGGCGAGCCTGGCGGACCTCCTCCGGGTCACGGGCGGTCCAGGCGACGTGTCGGCGACTTCACTACGTCGACGCTTCGCAGGAGGAGACGCTGCCGGCGTTTTCTTCGGGGGTCTCATTTTTCAGTCGCACTCAGTCCGAACGAGGCCAACACGGTCACCGATACGTTGCGCTGCAGCCGGCATTAACAAGCTTCTATCGCAGCCACATTGCCGGCTGCCGATTTGGATTTGGATTTGTATACGTGGCTTTTCCTTTGTGTCGGGTGCCGAGTGGTGGCACTGATGTCGTTTTTGTCGCGACTGGCCAAGCAGAGAAGCGCACCTTTGCTTCCTTCTCTCTTCTCTTTTTCGACTAGCCAGCTAACTTCCGTCCATGAAAAGATTTATCTGAAAAACTCTCTGTGCCCCCCAATCCTTGGCCAATCCCCATATATCGTTGGGCAGGAACCGCGCCGTAAGGAAAGGGATAAGGAGGGAATGAAAGAAAGGAAGATAGATGTGCCGTAGTGGAGGGCTCCGGAATAATTTTGACCACCTAGGGATCTTTTACGTGCAGTGACATCGCACAGCACGCGGGCGCCTTAGCGGTTTTTCTCCATAAAAACGCAGCCGCCGCGGTCGCAAAAACCAATTTTTTTGGCTGTGGATTCGCTCAGCTAATCCAGGATATACAAAGCGAAAGCTGTCGGCAATCATTGTGTTCGTTGGCGTTGACAACGTTCTAGACTCCGATTTTGAGGAAAAGAAGTTCGTGTAACTTGCTTCCTTGGTCAGTGGACACCTCAATCGCGCTTTGAGGTAAGGACGTACGTGGCGGTGGTGAGAAAGATATGTGGGCTGCACGCATTAGTGCTGACAACGTTGTGGCAGACACGCAGCACTGCAGCTATTGTGCCCAATACAGCGCAGCGTTCATTGGGTGAGCAACCTGTTGCGATGTACCATTACTTTAACTGCCACCTGCCGTCCTACGATGTGCTCGCTGCCTATCCAGTGTGAGGAACGTACTCAACGTTACAGGTGCCAAGCCGTGTCTACTTACCCGATACACCACAGCTTTCGCTATGTAACCAGGTTCAGCAGTAGCTAGACCGCAGCTAATTTTACGCGACAGCGTATGCAGCTCGTTCTGTCGAAAAGCCGTCGGCGTCGTATTAGCTCTGGACCTCTGGAAACTCTGAACCTGTATAGAATATGGGAAATGCAAACCAGGGAAGAATTGTCTTATGATAATTCAAGAGGCAGCGCCCTGACGATTGAACACACATGAACACGGACGACACCGGCATTCTTCGTAGACATCATAACATAATCGGACAAAAAGAATGCCTAAAATAATATTCCCAGATCCCGCCCGGGGTAGTCTATACAGGCTACCAAAAAATTTGCGTGACTTCTAAAATCATCAAAAATTTCTAATCGTCTGTGAGAAGAAGGCGGCCGCCCTTGTTATAAGCCTAGATGCAAAATCTGCTCACATGTGACTGCCTCACTTCTGATTATCAAGTCAACATTAAAGGCACATTCTGCGGTGACACTTCAAACGCAATTTATTTGCTAGAGTGTTCTGTGTCTAATAACGATACAGAGGAAAACCGAAACCCCTGTTCGATTACGCTTTGACAACCACAAAGCTCACTGGGCTCCTCTCCAGAACCTACCGCTATTTAAACACATCAGGATTCCCGGTCGCTCATTCGATAAATAAGAGTCATTATTTTACAATTATCTTATATATAAATTTGATGCTGTTTCTGCTGACTTAAACGACCGTCCCGGCGCGCTGTATTGTCTGCCATGGTAACAGTTACGCTTCCCACATGTGTGCTTTTGTCTAGGAATTCCCAATTTTTAATGTATCTTTCAGTGACATATACACATTACCCGCGAAACTGATATCGCATCCAGTGCATGCTCTGTCTTGGTCTTGAGCTTCTGAAAAAGTGGTATTGATAGTTGCTGGTGTAAAAGCATATACCTATGTACCACTGTGTTGAAGACCTCCCCAGTCGAAACTTCCGTAAACCCTTGTGTTTTCAAGCGTGTTAGTCTAATTTATAAGTGTATAACTTCTGGTTCGTAGTACCTTCTTCGTAACTGGTGCGTGCGTGCGTGTGTGTGCGTGCGTGCGTGTGTTTTAAGCCACATTTCTTTGGGGTACTCGCCTGAATAATTAAGAAAAACTCAGCTATTGGCATCGTCTGCGGCGACGACGAAACAAAACAGGCCGCTCTCAGCGATTCCACTGGTGGCGCCATCTCGTTGGTCGGCCGTGGAGATCAGGCAAAGGAGGGGGTGTAGGGTCTGCGAGAGGTTCGAAGACTCTTCAGAAACTGCTTTATCAGTGATCACACCTTACTTAGTATGAAAACTCTATCCCGGTAATAACGTCCCGCAATGTACACTATGTGGCGAAATAGCCACTTAACGATCACGTATTGAAGAACTATAAAGAGGAGCGGCCACCGGATTCTCTAATACAAGTTCCTACTATTGAGCAATGGGATGCCGCGTTGCTCAGCTCATACATGGGCGTTCAAACCCGGGCCATTAAATGGGCTACTCAGGTCGCCATCAGCCATGTACTGATAGCCACCCAGCACGGACCATCTGCATTTTGCCTTCTGACGAAATAAATATTTTGCAATCCACATCAAGGATCACAAAAAACTTAATCTGGCCAAAACTGCACTAATCTTGAACGAATGACTGAATGAATGAATGAATGAATGAATGAATGAATGAATGAATGAATGAATGAACTTTATTTCCGTCATCATGGGGCCTCACGGTCGGGGCGCAGCATTAGGAAGGGCTGCCTCACAGCCGGCTTTCAGCGCCGGAGACCGCGGAGAGAGTCTTTTAGCAAGCTGTCTCCGCCTGACGGATGCTGAGTCTTTGCTGATCCAGGTCGTGGTTCCGGATCAGCTCCGGGATGCTTTGTGATTTAGCTCCAGGAGAATCCTCACACCCCCAAATTAGGTGATTTTGCGAAGTCATCCTGTGGCGGCTACCGCAGAGCTCAGGCCCTCCAGTGTCTTCGTCGTGTACTATAGAGTACGGAAAGAATCTGTTGACCGGAAGCCTCTTCCAGGAGGCTTTGGGTTGAGTGACCTATCCGAACTGCTCTGGAAGTGCCCCTGAGTGGGAATAAAGACCCACTCATAACGTATGAAGAAATAACGGAAACACCTAGACTGGATAGGAGAATTTAAGAGAACTTCTTGTTGGGCTAGTTGGTAATTGATCATTGTACTTTTAACCCCACACACGCATGCACACATGCGCACTCGCGCACGCACGCGCGCGCGCGCCCGCTCCTTTTTTTAAATGTGAACGGGAGGCACTCTGTCCCGTTCTCTTCTCTTGTGTGTGTGTGTGTGTGTGTGTGTGTGTGTGTGTGTGTGTGTGTGTGTGTGTGTGTGTGTGTGTGTGTGTGTGTGTGTGTGTGTGTGTGTGTGTGTGTGTGTGTGTGTGTGTGTGTGTGTGTGTGTGTGTGTGTGTGTGTGTGTGTGTGTGTGTGTGTGTGTGTGTGTGTGTGTGTGTGTGTGTGTGTGTGTGTGTGTGTGTGTGTGTGTGTGTGTGTGTGTGTGTGTGTGTGTGTGTGTGTGTGTGTGTGTGTGTGTGTGTGTGTGTGTGTGTGTGTGTGTGTGTGTGTGTGTGTGTGTGTGTGTGTGTGTGTGTGTGTGTGTGTGTGTGTGTGTGTGTGTGTGTGTGTGTGTGTGTGTGTGTGTGTGTGTGTGTGTGTGTGTGTGTGTGTGTGTGTGTGTGTGTGTGTGTGTGTGTGTGTGTGTGTGTGTGTGTGTGTGTGTGTGTGTGTGTGTGTGTGTGTGTGTGTGTGTGTGTGTGTGTGTGTGTGTGTGTGTGTGTGTGTGTGTGTGTGTGTGTGTGTGTGTGTGTGTGTGTGTGTGTGTGTGTGTGTGTGTGTGTGTGTGTGTGTGTGTGTGTGTGTGTGTGTGTGTGTGTGTGTGTGTGTGTGTGTGTGTGTGTGTGTGTGTGTGTGTGTGTGTGTGTGTGTGTGTGTGTGTGTGTGTGTGTGTGTGTGTGTGTGTGTGTGTGTGTGTGTGTGTGTGTGTGTGTGTGTGTGTGTGTGTGTGTGTGTGTGTGTGTGTGTGTGTGTGTGTGTGTGTGTGTGTGTGTGTGTGTGTGTGTGTGTGTGTGTGTGTGTGTGTGTGTGTGTGTGTGTGTGTGTGTGTGTGTGTGTGTGTGTGTGTGTGTGTGTGTGTGTGTGTGTGTGTGTGTGTGTGTGTGTGTGTGTGTGTGTGTGTGTGTGTGTGTGTGTGTGTGTGTGTGTGTGTGTGTGTGTGTGTGTGTGTGTGTGTGTGTGTGTGTGTGTGTGTGTGTGTGTGTGTGTGTGTGTGTGTGTGTGTGTGTGTGTGTGTGTGTGTGTGTGTGTGTGTGTGTGTGTGTGTGTGTGTGTGTGTGTGTGTGTGTGTGTGTGTGTGTGTGTGTGTGTGTGTGTGTGTGTGTGTGTGTGTGTGTGTGTGTGTGTGTGTGTGTGTGTGTGTGTGTGTGTGTGTGTGTGTGTGTGTGTGTGTGTGTGTGTGTGTGTGTGTGTGTGTGTGTGTGTGTGTGTGTGTGTGTGTGTGTGTGTGTGTGTGTGTGTGTGTGTGTGTGTGTGTGTGTGTGTGTGTGTGTGTGTGTGTGTGTGTGTGTGTGTGTGTGTGTGTGTGTGTGTGTGTGTGTGTGTGTGTGTGTGTGTGTGTGTGTGTGTGTGTGTGTGTGTGTGTGTGTGTGTGTGTGTGTGTGTGTGTGTGTGTGTGTGTGTGTGTGTGTGTGTGTGTGTGTGTGTGTGTGTGTGTGTGTGTGTGTGTGTGTGTGTGTGTGTGTGTGTGTGTGTGTGTGTGTGTGTGTGTGTGTGTGTGTGTGTGTGTGTGTGTGTGTGTGTGTGTGTGTGTGTGTGTGTGTGTGTGTGTGTGTGTGTGTGTGTGTGTGTGTGTGTGTGTGTGTGTGTGTGTGTGTGTGTGTGTGTGTGTGTGTGTACATTCATGGTACAGCATCTTCAAACGTCCCGCAAAGGATTCTACCTCTTCTGCCTAATGTTCAGGACCTAGGGCCAAGAAACGAGATGGCGCCACCAGTGCACTCGCTGAAGAAGCGGCCTTTTTCGTTTTTTCGTCGCCCCAGACGATGCGAATATCCGACTTTTTCTTTTCGACTCATGCAGGTACCCCAAACAAATCTGGCATAAAACAATTCTGCCTACCAAATTCCATTTATGTGCGAAATTTTCAGCTCGAACAATTTACCGCTTTACTTGTGAGAAGCATTCTACGCGCTGCATACGCTCCCGCTGGAAGCATTTACAGGAACACTTATGCCACCGTACTACACTCTTACTGCCAGCGCCCTGTACGGTTTTCATCGCTCCGGTGTGCTACGGGAACCACATGCTCCTCAGTATTCAAGAGTTATAGTAGGGTGGCTCTTACAGAAACAAGAACAATAAAATTGTCATTCGACAAGCCTCATGGAGCCAATCCGAGCTGCTGGCTGTCTGTTTGGCGCCAAAGTTTTCGTACTTGCCATGCGTAGTACATGGACAGCTTGGGGTACTTGTTACTTGCGTAAGCCCGGTTGAACTGCGAATGAACCTCCATATCGGTCGAGGTGTGTCCCCGCAGTGCACTAACGTTTTCAGTCTGGCATCTTCGAAGAGAGCTGAAATGGCAGCAGCCAACCTGGAAAGTGGTAAGTATTTGGTTCGTCTTTCTTCGGAAAGGAGCGTGTCACGGATCCGTCAAAGATGACGAGTCAGTGGCGGCAGTTTCGATGGCTGGCGAACCGGCGCGTAGACGAATATGTTGAACTTTTGGCGTTTGCCTAAAGTGACCATATTCCTCAGACCCGAAAGCGGGACGTGGGTGGGGGGCCCCTGAATGACACGAATAGTAGTTTAGACATTCGCTTTGTTTTATTCTATCCATATCATGCTGCAATTCCTTTCCTCCAGCTATGGCCTAGCTGGCGCAAACATCTAATACTTCTGGCTTGAGTGGATCATCTATAGCAGCCCATTTTTGCAGATGTGTCCGTGGTACTGTTCCCATGTCATGTGCCCATTCACTTTGAGCATCAGCAGCGCTTTAAGTGTCGTCTCTTGAAACTGCGCCTTCTCTGCAGACCACAGCTTGTTCATCAACGAAAACGCTCTCCCCACTGGTGCATTTATTCCTGGCAAGCACATGCAGTACGCAATATATAATTGCCCTCATGTTGTCGCAAGGCACATCTTTTGTCTCAAAGTGCTGGAGAACATCCACTGCCGTTCCTCATGCAGCTTCTGTCTCCCATTCCTCTAGTTTCTCAGTCCTGACATAATGTGAAACGTTACAGGCTTCGTCAAATAAAACATTCTCATCAAGACCGATGTGACAGAACTCTCAAGTCATAAGCGCCTGCCTATGGCTTTTTTTCTTCCGTTATTTAGGCTGGTTTAATGGAGCTAGGCAGAGCAGGTGTAGCCAGTGTAGCCAGTGCAGCGTAGGCGGGACAAAGCGCTGTCCCGCAAGCATGCTGGCGGGACAGAGGGACCAGACCCGCAAAACATGGACAGGTCCCGCCTAAACTGGCATGTCTGGTCACTTTACGTTTGCCAGTGATGAAACTTGTCGCACTACATTTGCCGATCACCAATGTCAGCGAGTAGAACCGGATGCAACTAACGCTTGCGTTGAAGTTAATACATCCATACTCACGTTACTGAGTATGCCTTGTGACGATTTCTCGGAGGTCTGCAATGATCATCGTGCTGTGGACAGCTAGGAACATGCAATTGGTACTGAACTGCATCGCGATATCGCCTGTGCCCAGTATAAGTGAAAGATCCCGAAGTTGCAGAGATGACCTTTCTGCATTCCTGTTCACACTTTGGCAGTGGAATCGGGCACCTAGCATGCATCCGTGACTGCTCCTCTGGGGGTGTTGCGCAAGCATTCGTGCTTTTCTTCTTTGCCACGTTCGACAAGAGCGTTGTTAGAAACGCCTCGGAAGTCCCTCGGTAGTGTACACATTGCCGGTGGAAAGTAATGCCATTTCGGCATTGCTGAACGGGATCGTTAAGCAGTGAGCCACATCAGGGAGGTGCCCCGAGAGAATGCGGCTAGCAACGTATCTATAAACCAACCTAGACAATGATACGCAGGTACTGCAAAGCATGTCATGCTTACATCATGTCTTGATGACGAGATAGTCTGCAATTTTTCTCTCGGTACTGGCATATCATTTGACGCAACATGAAGAAGTGTGAGTGCACATCCTGAATATGTGCATAGATGGTGACTGCGTGAGTGGAATAGGTACTATTGTAAGTGACTGTGCACAATGTGGGGCAGGTCCGACAGGATTTAGGTCATTATTAACATATAAGTGACGCTACGGTGGAGCAATTGCTGGCAGAACAAGCATGGCTAATCCCACCGGTAGCATACAACAACTTCACTGACATCCTGAGCAAGAACTGTTATGCTGATTAACAAAAATATTACTCGTGCAAGATTGGTCGTTTATTGGCTCGCTTGTTTTTGCGGGCATCATTCAGCTTTTGTTAAGTACTGCATCTTTGCTGGAGTGAAGCAGGAATGTTTTTCTGGTCTTATTCGTTGCGGGGTCATATCCAGAAGACACTTTTCTGCTTTAATGGGAATGTTGCATTCCTGCGTCTGTTTTACATAAAGAAACTGCTGCTGTGGCATGTGAGCCTGGGCAGTTAAGTTTCTTTTTTTCATCTGGAAAAGCTTTCAAGATGAAATTGTGCTTTGCGTTTATGTGTAGATTTTAGGCATTGAAATTTGATATTTTAAGGCAAAAGCCTTGGCTCATGGGTGTGTGCAAGGCCTGTCCGCAGGAAACGTGTAAATGAAATGTCCGCCCCACCTGTCAATCAAAGAAATATAAAAAAATGTATGAAAGGCAAAATAAAAATAGGTGGGAAAAATAAAAATATAAAAATAATACAAAATAGAAATAAAATGGCAATGAAAAAAAGAAAAATATAAAAATTGAAGAAAATAAAAAGAATAAAAAATAGAGGGAGAAAGGACATGGAAAGGCTTTTGGCTCTCGCTTTGCCGCTCATAAGCAGACTAAGTGCAAATAATTTTTTTTTGTTAAATATTTTCTGCAATTTTGTTTTCTTTAAACAGACACAGAGACAACTTGCAATTTTTGGTCTCCATAAGAATTGATTCTATGGCTCTTTCTGGCTATGTTGGTGTTTGCCCAACCCCAAAAGGCACATTTGTTGCCGAGAAAGAATGGATTTGATCATTTTAGCCACTCATTTCAAACTCGTGTCATCTGCGCTGAAACAGACCCAGTGATCACTGTGAGCTGCACCAAAACAGACTCTGTGATCGCAAATTTTTATCTAGAACACTGAAATTTCCATGCTCTTCAGGCAAACTAACAGGAAACACTTTGAATATTTAAGCAATTTAAAATTATACTTGCTTTTCATCTTAAAGCATGCAAGTACAGCTGACAAAGTTTTTGCCAAATGTTGTACTGAATAATAAGTTACAATGTAGAACCTTATATTTTTGCTTGAAATACATATTATAAGAAAGCTCATGACACATATGACTGTGTCTATGTTTTGAATCTTACCAAAAAATAATAACCAACAGAAATGGCCCATTTTTTCCACCACAAGTAAAGAATAAGGCAGGTGTGCTTTTAGCAGAAGCATTGATG
Organism: Amblyomma americanum; assembly: GCF_052857255.1. Taxonomy (NCBI): domain Eukaryota; kingdom Metazoa; phylum Arthropoda; class Arachnida; order Ixodida; family Ixodidae; genus Amblyomma; species Amblyomma americanum. The sequence goes on from NC_135497.1 coordinate 109,904,192, forward strand.
CATTTTTGTCTGCAAAATTCTGTGCACTGATTTCTGTGTGTGGATTTTAGGGATGGTTTTCGTATACAGTGTGCAATCTAGGTGGGTGTGTCAAAGCAGTCAGAGCACTGCGTAGAGTGTACCATCTCTGGTCATGCAGGCCCTGGGAATAAGTGCTTTCAAGGAACAGTCTCCACATATGCCATTGCCATTGCAAACATCATGCCTGCAGAAACGCTTGCCGCAAACTTCGTCTACTGGAGCAGATGTTACAATGCAACTTGTTTCATTCATTTCTGTGTTCAAAACGTGAGCTATGGAATGTTTGGCATAGATTTTTTGCATCAGCCACTCCCATGGATTCTAACTTTTTATGGGACTACATATTTGCTGGCAGTTTTTTTAACTTAGAATTGGGAGCTAAAGGAATTGTACTGTGTGGTTACATAGGTTTCTTGATGCTGGTAAAATAAGTGTTATCTGTTTTGTGTTGCACAGACCCTCAGGCATAGACATACATATGTCCGATAATTACTGAGGAAGATAGCTACAATTTCTTGATTCCTACCCACAAGGAGCCATGATCGCCACTACTTGCGCAAACTCAGAGCATGCAGCAGCTCGTGCTTCACATGCCTCTGCTAGGCATCATGAAAGTATGTATCTGTCAATTTTCAGCAAATGTCGATTTTTTTAATGCACTATAAAATTTCAATGGCATAATATTTGTTTATTATGCACCTCTGTATAACTCAGCTATGATGTGCTGGTAAAGTGTTAAAACCACTGCAGCCCTGTGAAGAGGATCTTAACAATGTGAAAAGATAGAAATAATGAGTTTGGTCTCTACAATGTCGAAGCAGCAACTAGTGTATAAATTGCTCTGTAATGGATGGCTCTGGATTATTTTAGGCTTCCTTAGCTGTTTTAATGTTCACTTGATATCACCTTGCACCGGTTAGAGCGCCGGCCATGTGAAGGAGGGACTGCTTTCAAGTGTTTGAAAACAACCACTGGTTAATTAAAAAAAAAGTCTGTTCAGGGCTGAAATTGCACATGGTGTGCTGCCTATTCGTAATGAACAACTCAGCAGTGAAGCTATTTTTTATTTGCTTATGTTTTTCACTTGCAAGCCAACAGCACAGCAGCCTACAAGGACAGTGCACATTACAAGAAGAGCACTACAATGCACAAAGAAGACCACTACGATACACAAAGGAAGTAAAACGACACAGTGGACATAGTATGCAAAAGAAGGAAAGATGGCAATGAAAACATAATAATAGTGGCAGCCGCCTCCAGTTTTGTGCTTAGAGATAGAAAAAACATCAATGCACAACAAGAAAAATCATAATAACAAATAAGATAAATAAATGTCACAATCTGTATACTTGTAGTAGCATAGACTCAGAAGTCTGTTGATGAGATTACAATGGCCAGTGTGTCTTCGTTAAAAGACAACTTGTTTTATCAAGCTTGTATTCGATGGCTGCTTGTCCAAATCCAACAATTCTTAGGACCTTTCGCTGCATCGGAGGCATGACCGCCACCTTGGTCAGCTCATCCACAGCCACTGGGGACTGAGGGCCGAGGGTTAACTCAGAAATCCACAAAGCGGCGGTGGCAGCCAAGTACAGTATTAATGGCCAATTCCTGTTCTGTGGAGGGAGCATGCTTATATAGCTCTTCACTCAGTGAGCATTTCTTTCATTGTTGCATCTCACTTATTTTCTATTTTTTGGTAGCGCAGGGAAAAACAGGATATTGCTTTCCTTTACAAGGTGCTCCACGGTTCCACTGATTGTCCTGAAATGCTATCAGATATTTTTTTACGGGTACCCACTAGAAACTAAAGTTATCAGTGTTCAAGGCAAGAATCTTATCCAGTGAGTCTAGCCTAATTGTTCTGTTTGAAGAATATCGGGCAGTGAATGGGACATTACAGTGCTTAACAATGTTATGACGACTGATGCAATGCATACACTAAATAACGGGTACTTAAGGAGGTGGTTGTCATTATAATCAACATTAATAAAAAGCGAGAGTTGAAGATACCGCGAGCCTATGCACCAACACCCAGTCACACTGGCAAGGTGGTTAAAAGGAACTGTAAAGATGTCATATCCGTGATCAATAAAATAGGGAAAGAGAGGTTTATAAACAAATAGTATGTAACCTAAGCTGTAATTTTCCAGCATTATACTATGCCTTATACTTAGCCTTATACTTAGAGCCATCGAAAGAAAAATGACAGGCGAAACATTAAGAGACCGGAAGCTGGCAGAGTGGGTGAGAAAACAAACGTATGTTAATGACATCCTAGTCAAAATCAAGAGGAAGAAGTGGGCTTGGGCAGGGCACATACTGCAAAGGCAAGGTAACCACTGATCCTTAAAGGTAATGGAGTGGATTCCAGGAGAAGGCAAGCGTAGCAGGCGGCGGCGGATGGTTAGGTGGGCGGATGAGATTAGGAAGTTTACAGGCACAAGGGGGGGGGCGCAGCTGACAACGGACTGAGTTAATTGGAGAGACATGGGAGAGGCCTTTGCCGTGCAGTGGGTGTAGTCAGGCTGATGATGATGATGATGATGATGATACTAGAGAATCGTAGCGCAGACTAACCTCTCTGCCTTGAATTAAGTAAGAATGCACTACACTGTACTGATGGGCAGCTTCGAAGTCTAAGTATGGAAGTTCGAAAGAAGCAGGCTTGCAAACAAGAAATAAACATAAAAGAGACTGAGTGGGGAGACAAATAATGAAATAGACTTCACAATGAATGCCCTTCATGGCACCATGCAGGATGTAGAAGGACTAGAGGAGGTGAGGCGTAGTGACTGTACAGTCGTGATGTCTACAATCAGCCTGGATTGAATAGAGACTGGAGGAAAGTTGTCATGAAGAAGTTAAATGTGATGACCTTCCCAGCAAAATTCCGCAGTGCTCAGTTGAAGTAGGAGGTACGCTAGCTAGGTAGGATATTGGCAAGCTCTCCAAGGTAACAAGATGCATCATACTATGAAGTGGTAATGCATGAAAGTCTCAGACCTCTCAGATAAGGTAGAACATGCAAAACCATCAAAATTTTTAAGTGCAAGGTAATTATGCAAAGTAGAAAATTGTACTAACATGAAGAGAACTCAGCAAGCACTAAAGCATCCAGAAAGCCTGAAAGGTGCAAAGACTGGATTAGGCGTGTGCAGAGATTCATGTTTGTAGAAGGGATAAAGGCAATAGTGTCGTGAGAAATTTAAATTTGGTAGGCAAGGCAGCAGAAAAATTCTGTGTGCATTTCTAGATGTGTGCTGCTCTTACAGTTTGATGCTGACATTAATCAGTTTGTATCCCAGAAATGCTTGTGCTCTTGATCAAGGATTCAGGAAAGAGGCTCACTGCAATTCATATGGCAGAAGCGATTTTTTGTACCATTTTCCACGTGAACTTAAATGGTAGCCAAAATAATAGCACTAGTGCAGGAAATGGTACAAACAAGGAAATGGAAATTTTCATTTAAACTGAAGCGATTATAGAGGATATGTCACAAACAGTGCATGAGGGAAAGGTGCAGCAGATAAGCAACTCGAGATTTTTGGAAGGACGGGGGAGATTTGTTATACAAGAGTGCTTCACGACCTCAAGTATGCGGAAGAATGCTTATATTGTATTAACCCAGCACAGAGATGTATGGAAAGGAGAGTAAGTGATGCGGGTGACATTAAGAGAAAAGCAGCAGATTGTATTAGAGATTGAACTTGAGTTATCGAAATCCTAGTGGAATGAAGAGGAAGGTATAGGCTTGGACCAGACATAAGTAACGTCCAGAACAGATAAACGATGATCTATTAATGTAAAAGAGTGGATTCCAGGGCTAGGCAAACAGTCAGGTACGGTAAAAAGAGATGGCCAAGTGCGATCTGAACGTTCGATGGTGTGGCCACATCTTCCACGGAACAGGGCAAATTGGGGATTAGTGGAAGAGCCCTTTTCCCTTCAGTGTATGTAGCCTGCTGATGATTGTGGTGAGTGTAACATATACATTGATATCTTTGTGTTTCACCTCGATGAGAAAGATAGCTGCTGCTGCCTAGTTTTGAACCATGGACTTTTGATTTTAACAGCTAATCTCTTTAGCTGCTCCACTACTGTGATGGACCATGAATATGCTGAAAGGTTGCAGCTCTGAAGCTTCTATAGCTAACAAGGGTTTGTACTCATTGTTAACATTTCTTTTACAGTAAATCTGCTATGATCATGACAGTTTTGGTAATATTGAGGCACTTGTGGTTCTGCTCATGAATGCCACCTAAAGGAGCCACCATTCAGACTCTTGTCTGCACTACCCACATTGTCCTTTGAATTGGAAAGGACAAAGGCTAGCATTAGAGAGGTGAACATTACGAATTACTTGCTCCTACTATCTGTTATCATCATTCTACTTCCGAAGCCTAAAGGTATTCTCATTATATGTTCTGTTCATATTTCATTTCCTAATACAGGTAGAAGCAGGCTTGGAATGTGGAGGAGTGCCAGATCCTGCCTAGTTCAACAAAGAATCTGTGGAGTCCCAAGAAAAAGCCGTATCTATCGGAATGATGCAGCTACAGGTGCTTTTACAGCTTGTGGCTGTGATGTGCAGGGTGTGTGCTTAAGATGGTTCGGAACCATCTTTTATCATATTAGTATCATTTTATTTCAACAGATCCCACCATTTAGAGTGCACCAAACATGAGGGCATGCGACATAAAGAGCTGAAATGCAGCAGCAATCATCAACCGTGGTGGCTTCTCTGCGGTTCCTAGATGCTAGAAGGCGAAGCACCACCACCACTACCACTGCCACCACCGTCGCCGCCAACAACAACAAAAATAAAAACGTTGCGCTAGCACTCAAGAGAGCCGTTTTTACAGGGACGCGACATAAATTATAAACTCCAGCGACGCGCATACATAGGTGCAAGCCGGGTCTGGGAAGTGCTGCTTAAAAATTGCAGCAAAGTCCTAACCAACTCTTAGGAAGCCGCAAGCGACAGCGTTAGAAGTCACTTAGCCCTCCTTCGCAACTCCACTAGCACAAATTGAAAAGGATGCATCTGTAAAGCTGTTTTCCGATGACTGTGTTGTTTTCAAGAACATAATAAGTGATTATAACTATACTTGTCACTACAAAAAACCATAGTAGCAATCACAGAATGGTGAGTGTGCTGGGGTGTGGATATTAACAAAGGTAAAACCATATTGTTACAAATTACAAGGAAAAATGTTCCCAGGCTACGTAGTTATTACTTTACAACCTTTCTATTTTAGAAGTGGAGAGCTATAAATACCTCGGAGTAACCATCACTAACAAACTTACTTGGTCCTCACATCTGCTCTAACGTCTCCTCATCCGCAAAGAAGAAATTATGATTTATTAAAAAAAAACTTAGAAATTCTCCCATCAGTACTAGAATCACACAATACAAGGCTTGTCAAGGGTGCAAAGTTGGGCGAGTCGGTATTGATCCATGAGAAAAGGAGCGCGAGGACGGACGAAGACAGAACACACAGCACGAGCGCTAACTTCTGACTAAAGGAAAAACACAAAACCGTGTCGACCGGGACCTGAGCCTAACGACCGAGCGCATGTGCCAAGTCTGGGAAGTGGAAAAATATTCAAAGGAAAAAAGCATAAGAAGATAAAGGTTATTCAAACCTAGGGATCTCAATTCACGTTTCAATAAGAATATAGAAGGCTCGCTGACACACAGATCACGCAAAGTAGCTATCTGTGTAGCTTCAAAGATTTCTCTTGTCAATTTATCCCTGCTTCTGGCAACGACAGAGCATTTATCCAGAAATGGCACACACCCGCACTCCTTGCAGTGCACGGCCATGTTGCTGCGCGTTAACGACTTCATGTTGTTATTGTGTTCACGAAGTCTTTTGTTGAGGCACCTACCGGACTGTCCCACGTACTGCTTCCCACAGGAGAGCGGGATGCTGTACACACTGCCCTCAGTGCATTTAACAAATTTTTTCCGGTGACGAATGTTACACTGCGGATAATGGGGAGCACGTTCTATTGCCTTTTGCATCCACTCTGGCATCCTACCTGATGATGTCGGATGACTTTTCTTCGGCTTCAATCTCTCCTCAGGGAATTGCCGTAGGGTCTGCAAAATCGAGTCTGAATGCCACCGTTACGCACGCCTTCTGAGAGTGCTACTAACCGTGCAACTGCAGCGTGCACTGGACCCTAGTGCAGCTCAGCGCCAACTACGTGAGCATCTGTAACTGGCTGACCGAACAACTGAGGTCCTTTGGCAAGTTCACCTGAAGTTTCTTCGCTCTCGTTTCCCTCCTAAGTGCTCCAACAAATTCAATAAAGTGTGCATCCCTGACAGTGCATCGCTTCCCCAAGACATCATTCAGGTGTTGTTTCTCGGCCCCCAGTTTGCTACAGAGTCTCCGAAGTCTCCGCATGTACTGCTCTCCATGGTGCGCTGTGTTTCCCGTCTCACTGACAAAGAGGACTGCAGCCGTTGCACCGCCGAGAGAGTCGACGTCCTTTCCTTCTATAAGCCTCGACCTTCAAAAATTAATGTGAATCGCGTAGTGTCAGTGCTAAATGAGCAGTCGCTTTCTGTCCTCCCCTCCGGCAAAAAGGGAGGTTTTGCTGTTTTCAGCCATGATTCCTATAATGATAAAGCCCACCTTGCTGTCACACAGGTTTTTAAGAGCCGTAAAACTGTTTGTGTTCAAAATCTTAAGGTTCAAGCTAAAAAGCTCTGTGAAAATCTCAATCTTGATAAAGTGGCAAAAAGCATTGATAACAGTAAGCGCCTCTTCCTACAAGTATTTTCCAGCGCAAAGACTCATAAGATTGACATACCATTTAGAGTCATCATTCCTGAACAAGATACTTGGCAGAAGTCTATTGCTGTTTCTTAAAGAAAAGCTAAATGTATTGTCCGTTAATGACCCATTTCTTGTAAGAAGTTCAAACGAGGTTGTTAATGCTGTGAAATTTCTGAATGACAGGAGTTTTTTCGGTTTTTCTATTGATGTCAAAGATCTCTATTTCTCTTTGCCCCATGATAACTTACACAGCATTGTTGAAGAATCCATCCTTCATCATGGTGCGGTTGCTTTTCAAAATGAATCTGGCCTGTCTGTTGAGAGATTTTTGGAATTGCTTTTGTTCTCTCTCCACTCCACCTTAATTAATTGGCAGGGCACTCCTCACATTCAAAAACAGGGAGTGTGTATTGGGTCCTGCTTGGCCCCTGTACTCAGTGACCTATACCTAGCACATGGTATATGGGGAGCGCAAAAATGGCACAAGGGACAAAGAAAGACGGACAACACAGGCGCCAACTTCCGACTGAAAGAAACCTAGGCGACCAAAACGAACGTGGACCGTGAGGGGAACCAGGCGCATGTGCTCGGAAAGATAAAGAAAACCAGGTGAACGAGGAACAAGAGACGGAACAACGGAGCGCTCCCCATATACCATGGATCATCGTTACCGACTCGCCCAAGTTTCCACCCTTGTGAAATACCTAGCACAATTGGATAGGATTCTTCAAGATCGACTTGCCACTTCATGCGTGGTAAAAGTTTTTAGATATGTTGACGATTCTTTATTCCTTATTGACTATACACCTTCGTTCCTTGAGCAATTCTCAGTGGACCTTTTTGCCATTGCACAAGGGTGCTTTCTCCAGCTAACGCCAACTAGATTCTCCAGATTTAGGGAAAAAGGTACCTGAAATAAAGGGCAGTCTCTGTCCCAGTTTGTCATTGTGTTCATTGTGTCACTGCCGGTTCAAAATGAATTACTCTACTTATGAATGCTGTACAAAGTGCATGAGCCTCAGATTGAGTTGGTACATGCGAAGTAGCACCTGTGAAAAGTAGCTGTTTGCTGTTGGAAACAACATTCTGCCCATATTTTCTTAATGCAAGAAAGGGTTTTCACTTGGATGAGTTAAGTAGCTTTCTATTTCTCTCCATGAGTGAGGATTTTTGCCTCAGCAAGAATGGCTGTCTGCTTCCTTATAGTCTGGGGTGCACCTGACCCTTATCATCGGAGGGTGCCTGAGAAGAGCCTTCGGGAGAATACTTGCAGCCACTCTTGAATACTACATAATATGGCTTGTTCACTGCCTTTCTCGTGTGCAGCCTGACTTTCATGGAAGCTGTCTGCCAAGATTACATATACTACCTTGTGCTTCCAAACGCAATTTTCTCTTGAAACAAAGGGAGCAATAACGCTTTTTTCCAGTTTTTTTGTTTTTGAGTGGTGTTTATTGCTTCATATCATAAATAGGGACAATTATACGAAATGGAAAAGCTTTTCTGATCTAATGAAGTCCAGAAGAGACCAATGATGGGATCTCTGTATCCAAACAGAATAGGATGATGCGCTTTTCAACAAAATACCTGTTGTTTCCAGGTGCCTGATTCTCATTCGCTTCAGTGCTGGGCAGACTAACGACAGTTTTCAATTATTCTTACTCCATGCTGCCTGTGCTGGTTTATTGGTTTGTGAGTTGCTGTTCTGCCTTTGTGATGTCTTGTACTGAAAATCTGTGCCTCATAAATCTCTCTAATTCTTGTAATGTTATATAGGTTTCTGTCGAGACCATTCGCATGTGATGCAGAGAGAAGGTAACCAATGGTCCCTTGGGGTAAAGAGGTGGATTTCTAGATAAGGCAACCATGAGTGGGACAGAAGAAAATGCCTTGTGCCATGGCACTCTTTGTCCTCAGACGCTTTTGTCCTATTAAAATCCATCATCATCAGGAAGTTTGCTTGGCCAAAGGTGGTCACAGCTGGCTCAGGACAAAGTTAATTGCAAATCAATGTGAGGAGCCTTTGTCCTGCAGTGGACATAAGTACGCTGATGATGATGAGAGGCCTTTCCAAAAAGCACTCCCAACTAGAGCACTACACGGGCTCAGGCTCACCCGAAAGCCCGGGCTGGGCTCGGGCCTGTATACTGACTGGCCTGAGCCAGGCTCAGGCTTGCGTAGTGAGCACGTACTTTCACTTAGCGCCCGCTTCTTATGTTCTCATGGGGTTGACAAACTGCAGGTCAAGATAATATTGTAGCTATTTTTCTGCTTTTTCCAGAGTACGAACTTTTTAATCTTCAGTAATATGTCATGTGATAGGTTGAGGATGCAAAAAAATGAAAATGATGCAGAAAACAATAATTCAGGCTAAACAGCATATATACCACTCTTTACAAAGCTAAAGTTTTGAAGCAACGAAAGCCACGAACACAGTACTTTTGCTTGCCACCTTCTTAGCTTCGCGAAATCGTTAACCATGAAGCATAAGTACGGCGTCCACGCACAAAATAAAGCAACATTTTGCTTTACTCATTCGGATATAGCCTGAGAGGAACAGGAACTGTGAGGCTGTTTTCGCTGTTTGCTGCCAGATGTTCAGCTCTGAATGCATCACACTTATCTCCTCTCCAGCATGCGCCTTGTCTCTTTAATGTTCTGAGCTCGATACTACCGAGCCTTGTATTTCCTGATAACTGTTGTATTATTTGTTTTGTTTAGTTGAGGTATTCCCGCGGGTTTCCCGGACCATTGGGTAGACTGCACATGCGGGCAAATCTGGGCCTTTGAGGGTGCATGTAATAATTGCACCCATGTAGTGTAATGTTTCTATTTTGGTCTCACTATTTATGCTGATCACTTTTTACATTGTATCGCATAATAATTATGAGACTTCATTTCGTTGTCTGTCAAGTCCTTCCTTTTTTTCGATTTTTGTGGCCGTTAATTCTACAAAAGCTTTCTAAACGAATTGTCTAAGATGACCGCATTAACACTCGGTTTCAGTGAAGTGTGGGACCTGTAGAAGTTGACATCTTCATTGTGTAATATATCCAAGCCCAGTTGATCTTCCTGCATTTTGTTATTGCTGGATGGTAAGAGACAAGCGACAGTGGGAGAAGCAGCTGTTTGAACAGACACAAGCGGACACCTCCCTGCTTTGCGGTCTCGTGTGACCTTTTCCGTTTTGGTGGCGAACCGATTGCAACGTTACAGCCTGTTCGACATAAGCTTGCGAATATTAAATCCGAAGCTAAGATACGGAAAACGGCTTGAGTTGATTATATTCACCAAGTTGGTATGTGTGGCATTCAAGGCACTGTACTTTGTTCTGGGCAAAAAAATATAAGTAACAACTCAAACAGAAGCAGACAGTAGAGAATTTAAGACCTCTGTTCTAACACCCACTAATGTTTTTTCACTGAAATTCATAGTAACAACAATGTTTGTGCTTCTGTAGCAGGCTTACAGCTTTTGTGTTGTTTTGGGCCTGAGCCGGGCCCACCGACTTGTTGGGACAGGCCGGCCTTGGTAGCCTAGAGCTTCCTCGGGCTCGGGCCAGGTCCGGGCATTAGAGAAACCGGGCTGGGCTCCAGCTGGTAGCGGTAGAAGGTATCAGGCCCAGGCCGGGCCCGGGCCAATAATTATGGCCCGTGCAGTGCTCTACTCCCAACATTCAATCAATATTCTTCTCACTGGACTGTTGTACGCATCTGGTGCAAGCATAGAGAAAGTGGTGGTGCGACTGTTTTGCATGTGTCGCCAACAGTTCATGGAGTGTATATTCACTGCTGTGTATAAGCAATGAAATGGTCTGTGGGGCTGCATGTTCTGATTCATCATGTGGTCCAGCAGTGCATATTCGTCAGTAGTCGGGTCAGCTCTTACTGAAGTAGTATTTCCTTGCTGCAGCCTGCCATGAAAGTAAAATAGGTGTGCACATTGTGGCGCAGCTGAAAGAAATATTTGCCACTAGCTTGCTTATAAGCTGTCATCCTGTCTGATTGCTTGTATGTGAATATCATTCTCACAGCTGCCATGCCTGGTGCGTCAGCAAAACTTTGCTCACGCTTGCTATATGTCAGTGCCTCTTTGAAGCTTTAGATTCTGGATGCCAGCCGTGCTGATAAAGCAAAAGACAAGTAGTTTTGCCTTAACTACACAACACGCCATTTGCTCAAATGCACGTGCATATTATTAGCATAGTTGGCATGGCACATTTGGTGGCATATAGTAATATTATTTAGACTGTTGGCAAATTTGGGGTGAACTGTTTTCTCTTCTTTGTTAATTCATAGGTAGAATATTTAGGAAGTAACTGTTGCTAACAGTTGTATGACATTTTTAGTGATGCTGACAAAATCAGTAATGCTGATTACTGCACTGAAAGGACATTGCAGTATTTATGCTTTCAATACATCTCTTGTTCAATTTTAAACTGCTACACTTCCCAGCATATGGTTTCAGTTTCCCTGACATGAATAAAAAATATGAAAACAAGCATTCCTGCCTGTTCATGAAGACAGTGCAATGAATTCGAATTCCTTCGCCTGCAGGTGTAGTAGCCCTGAAAATAATTATAGGTGCGTAAGCACCACATTTTTCTTACAAGAGTAGTAGTTAGCACTCATTTTCTTGAGGTTATCAACCTGAAGACAGTCTGGCATCTGGTTAAGCAACTGATGAATTCTAATAAATGAGAGGTGGTTGCTGCATTTTACAAAGCTTGTTGCTGGGCAACTTGTTTCCATTCTGAAGGAAACATGTTAAAACTTTACACTGACAGCTTCAGCACTCATCTTGTTCATTTTCTTTCTTGCTCGTGTGTTACTAAAGTATTGGTGCTAACATTTTTTCCTCAGATGGCAGTGGTGCTGTGGTGTAGTCGGGTGCAAAACAATTCTGATTGCCTCTGTGGAGAGACCTGCATTTATCTCATGATTGGAATCACATTACTTGAGTTGCTGCTTTGTTGTAGACTGCAGGTATACATGGAGGACAGTGTTGCTTCTCATGCAACTGCATACAAATCACTTCACTTCGTGTTTCTTTGTGCAAAGTTTATGGCCAAACATAGTGATCCTGTCGTGTGAAAAAATGGAAGCAAACTTGCTTGCTGCATGAGCACAATGCAAAAAACCGGTTTCTTCATTTGCATCATATATAATATACATGCAACAGACACTGTGCAGCCACACAGCTAGCTAAAGAAAAATTGCTTTTGAAGGAGCATTTTTAGTTTTCTTGGCAGTTGTCTAGTGCTATGGCAAGACAACCAAAAATGTGGTCATGTTCCTTGATAGATCTGTCTTGCTGACAAACCGATGTTCATGTGCCATTTGCTGAGCATTGAACATCTGAACCCAAGAAAGAGATAGCGAATAATGGAAAGGCAGGGAGGTTAACAAGGCAACGTCCTGTGAAATTGACATTTTAAAGAAGCATACCTAGACACCTAGCTTTTGGATGCGAGTTTTCTTGTTTGTCATGATGTGTAAGGCATTATTATAAATGGATTACCATGTGATATTCTCCTTTGACCGTTAAATAATTTATAAGTGAATTTGTTTCTCATGCTGTTTCAGTATCACTTTCAACAGCCGATTGATGACTAACTTCAAAGTGTGCTTATAGGTCAAGTGAGGCATGAAAAACTGCAATATAATCACTGCTTCTACATGTATTGTCATTCCGGCTGATGTTGTTCTTGGCGCATGATGGCCTCAGTTGCATATGGGCCATAAAACACAACACAACACATTCCGGCTGATGAGGAAGGCTGGCTTTTTAAAACTCCCTTGATGGATATCAAAAAGTTCGCGGGATTCCAGGACAAATGTTATTCATATTCAGGACGCTTTCAAATGATTTGGCGAGACAGCTTGTAAAGGCTGTAGCTAGTAGGAGAATTGATGGCTTTCTAGGTTTCAGGAACCGCACTATCACGGCTGTTTTCCACACTTTAGGCATTTTTCCTCCTATGAATATTTTGTTGAAGAAATTCAACAGTGCCTCTATGGCACACTGAGAAAGGTGGGCGAGCATTTCATAGCGTATCTGATCGGGTCCTTGAGCAGTTTTTCTTCCGGCAGACTGTACTCTATTTACTTCTTGGAGAGTAATTAAATTGTTGTGTTGTTGCTTTCCACCTCCACTTATTGGAATTTTGTTTTTTGGCTATATTTTTGTGTTTCAGAAATGACTGTGTATAGTGAGATAAACTGGAAACTGCAGCTTAATGTTCCCCCAAAATGTCTGCCTGTTTCCTTATGCTTCTTTGTGTACCAGGTGTTTTTAGAAAAGGAATTGTGAACGGTGAGAAGTTGTCATTAAATTTTTGAACCTGCTGCCACATTTTTAAAGATTTAATTTGGCTTTTTATAGATGAAACGTAACTCTGCCATGAGGCTTTGTCGGCACTGCGATGGGCATACCGAGCTTTAGCTCCTACCTTTATAAAATTTGCGAGATCCTTCTGTGTCGGATGCCTGAAAAATTTACCCCAAGCTCTATTTCGTTGTTTTTTGCTTCCTGTCCACCACACTTTGTGGCTTTGCTGCACCACTCCTGAAGACTGCCCTAGCAAAAATGTCCGATAGAAAAAACCAGTAGCCTACTGGGTTATTGACACCAGTAAGCATATTGGTCCAGTAAGCATATTGGTCCAGTAAGCATATTGGTCCAGTAACCATACTGGACCAGTAAGCTTAATGGTCCAGTAAGCATATTGGTCCAGTAACCATAATGGTCCAGTAAGCATACTGGCCCACAAGTTTTGGTCTCTGGCAGCAAAACAAACAGGTGCAAGGGATTCGAACAATGTATATACTTTATTTGCAAATTCCCCCATCTTCATGGCATATGTGATCAAAGGCTTTGTTCAGACGCTGCGTCGTCTTGCCAATCCTAAGGCCCACTCCATGCAGCTCGAAATGGCAGCATCTGAAAAAAGCTGCACGAGAAAGACATGTTATACTGACACCATGCCAACAAAGACATTATTAGAAGGTCCCAACTGGATCATTTGCCTGCACACACTTTAGCCAGGCAGAGCACATCTGGAATATAAGCAAGCAGAAACAATGTAAAGACTGCACTTTATTTAAACATCTCGCCTCTGCATTTTCATGACGTCGGCAAGCTTGCCCGCCACAATCTTGTTCAGGCTACGATGCCGCCGCCTGGCTTCGTCGGCTTCATACCTTGCTTCCAGATAGTGCTGGAAGAATGCTGTAAGAGCAAAGAAACCCAAATCAATCACATCCACAGGAAAGAAGAAATTATTGCACTTAAAATCACCATGAACCAACTGTAGGAGCAACTGTGCAGATAAATGGCCTGTTACAGACTAAGCTGCATTCACTACAAAATATGTTGATTACTGCAGCGTAGCTCCTGCACAGAAGCATAGTGACAAAAAAACGAGCCATATTACTTAATAATTCACTTCAGTAAGGTCCGTCTGGAATATCTGCTGTCAAAAATTGGGCACATACCACTGAGTGCAGCATATTTCTGCTGGTCCAAGGGGGGTTTGGGGTCTGCCTTTGTCCTGTTGCACATGTTCCCTGTGATGCTTTTGCCCACAAGGCCTGCAGTGGAGAATATTTGAACGCAGGCCTCGCGAACAAAAACCGAATCTTTTTGCCTCGACATCAAATGGTTGAAACCTTCTCTGGTCAACGACACTCCATGCCCCAAGAACACCTGAAAAACAAAAGTAGTAGGTGACATGTACAGCTTAATTTTCTACCAAGCACTGTTTTTAAAAAACGTTACAAACAAACGGTAAAAAAAAACGATGATGAACACCGCTTGTATGACCCACGGACTGATATGGAACTGGTTCAGTGCATCTGGCCCCAGACAGCTGCGAGAAAGTGCCTGCCCTAATCATGCTCTTTTCATGCACGCAGTGCGAATGCCCATTCGACATCAGTGTGAAGACTGAGGTTTTTACTTTCATCATAATCTCTAACATCAGAATGTTCTTGTGCAGAAAAAGAACACACCTGTGTTTATACCGATGGTCTGGTATAAACGCAGAACACTGAGATGAAAAGGATGTCAGGAAACTGGAAGATTACACTGTGCCAACAGGATATCCAGATTGAGGTCAATTCAGTAGTTACCTTTCCAGAGCACTACTAGACTAACAGTGTGGTGTTTAGTAGAAAGAAGGAAGACATAACCAACTTTGATTTCTACACTAAACACCTACTGACAATGAAAACAAAATAGAGATTTGCACATTCGCTATGGTGTCATACAAACTGTGCTACAAAAATATGCCCGAATAGCACATGCAAACGGATTAGTTATTAAACAGCAGATGAACAATTTTGCTAACAAAGCTAAGTCTTCAACAAATCAAAAGAAAAGAATAATGTACTTCTGCCAAGCAAATTCTGTTCCCGTCATTAAAGGGGCACTGCACAAGGTCTCCCAGTACAGTGACCACAATAACCTGCAGCAGTTTTTTTTCCATACCTTGCTGCCAGTCGCTTGAAATGGCAACCCTTCAAGCTGGTCAGCTGCACACTCCTCTGGTGTGGCTGGATTGTGGCCTAGTGATGGCTGAGGTGGGGCCAGCACTGCCACAGGCCTTTGTGACTCCCTTGCAGGCGGGTCAGCAGGTTTGGCCTCTGGTGCAGCTGGGGGCACTTTCTCTGGTCCAGCTGGTGCAGATAATGCGGGCATCCTTTCGACGG
The DNA here is from genome assembly GCF_052857255.1 of Amblyomma americanum. NCBI lineage: Eukaryota > Metazoa > Arthropoda > Arachnida > Ixodida > Ixodidae > Amblyomma > Amblyomma americanum. Next base: position 109,919,718 of record NC_135497.1, read on the forward strand.
CACCCTTTGCGGGCACCCTTTCAGATGTACGGATTTCTGGCCTTTTTTGCTTGCAGGAGCAATGCCTGCTCATCAGTTGTTCTAGGAAAAAAATAATAAGGGGACTACATAAAAGTGCCAAACATAACAGACCATAATATGCCTCATTCACTTCAATATACCAACGCTAAGAGGTGTTGCATGCATAAAAACGCACGACAGATAAATGCATATAGGCATTTTGTTGTTCCTTTTTTTGCCTTTTCCTTCAATGCTCTATCAGTCTAACTAGTGCCTAACACAAAAGCATGACACAAACCTGCATCAAAAATTTTAGAGCATAGCGCTTTCTCCATCGTCTTGAGCCTTTCACGAAGGTCTTTATTTTCGCGCCTGAGCTGCTCCAGCTCATGTGCCTGCTCGTCAGGCTCATTTTCCATGAGCTGCTGCAACTGCTTTTCTCGCAATATCCGCTGAGAATTATTCTTCTTTTTCTTCTTCTCAGCTGCAGCTTTCCTCATCACCTGGGAAAATGACAGTATTAGAAAAATGTCACAATCAGTACCCATCAAGCAAACATGCAGTGAGAATTTTACACAGTGCGGGCATGCTACACAGTTGCACGACCACAAGGCCTAAATATGCTTTGTCACGACGTGTAATACGGGCTTGTAAGCATATTATGCGCCTCCTAGTTCAAGGCAGTGGCAATCAGCCGCCCAGGAGATCAAAGCGGAGAGCTTAGTGGTGCTTTTCCGGCAATACATGCCGGTACCATGCCGACAGTCGCCGACAGCGGCATGGCATAGTTGGTCATGCGCCCGACAATACAGCGCAATGTATACTCAAACTAGCGGCCTGATTTCGATAAAATATCAGGCAGCGAATGTTAAATGTGCGCGCGCTAAACACGCACTTACCTCGCGCAAAGAATCATCACTCGACGGCGTCGTTAATTCCGTCTCTGTATCCGACGGCCTCGGCGGCACCGGAATCCGTTTCTGGCGCTCGGCCTCTTCTTTTGTGTCTGCGAGATAAGCAAATAAACAAGCTTTATCTAGGCTTGCAAATCACTGAACGCGGCACATATTCTAGCTCACTTACCAAACAGTCGCACGATCTGGGCTTGGTAATAACCGCTTTGCTCATTATCTTCCCAGAAGACCTCGTACCACTTGTTTGTAGCGAAGTCTTTCAGGCCTTTTGGCTGGAAGCTGCGGAACCGACTGATCGGAAGAACAGTCTTCATGTCGTCGTCACGAAATCTTACGTACGCGAACATCGCGATAACACGCACTACGCCAAATGAACTAGATCTAACGACTGCACCCACGTAGCGCTGACAACAGAAACGTGCACTGCGTCTTGGGCGGTCAGGCGGAAGGAAGGCAGGCCAGGCAGGCCTCGGGCCCTCGGGTGGCTAGCAAACGTGGTGGCGTACTGATGATGATGATAGCCACGCATGCAGTTCTATATTTATTTTATATTTTTGTCTTAGTGTATTTAAAAACTCAAAATATGCATAAATACAAATGATAATTTTTGCAATAAATTTTACTATAAGTGAAATGTTATTATCAGTATAGATATGTGTAAATATATGGTGCGTATACATTGGCCGCAACGTCATGGCCATTCCTTAGCTGACTGTTATCCAATCCAATCCAGTTGCTGTTATGATCGCTGCAAGGAAGGTTATGGATGAAATGCAAAGCACACGGCGAGCGAAGAAAAGAAAAAGGTATTTAGAACCGGGCGAAGAATACGCTGTGCCAAGGACAACGTTGCTCTACCAAAAGAGGCGTGATGAAGAACGTCAACCTCCTGCAACACCGAACACCTTTCCGAAAACGGGCATCCAAAACCACTCGCCTCCAACTGCTAATCCCGTCATTGATCAGCAGTCTTCAGAAATCGCAACTCCATATGCCTCTGTCAGTGATCTTCGAGAGCAACAAAACTGCCGCGAAGATCACGAAGTCCACATCAACGACGATTGCTACAGAAAACCGGATGAAGAGAGCATTTACGCGGACAGTTGTTCTGCGAACGAAGACAACGTGCACAGCTGTTCTGCGGGCGAAGACGACTTCAGCGATGATCGCTGCAGAAATGCGGACCAAGAAAACTCTGATAGTTGCCACTCTGCGGACGAAGACGATGTCGCTGACCATTGCAACAGAAACGCGGACGAAGACAACACGCACAGTTGCCGTTGTGCGGACGACGGCGACAGTGATAGAGAGTTCAGTGATTTTTTTTTCCATTGAGCGTCTGCCGAACTCAGACGTAACAGTTAGAGACGCCATGTTCATTTTGATGACGTACACATCATCATCTGGGTTAAACTGGGTCGACATGGAGAAGCTTGTGGGGGTGATAAACCTCTTTCTGGGGAAACCAATCCTACCCACTTCTCAGTATTTATTGAGGAAAGTGTGGAAGCGCTGGGAGGCGGACATGGTAAAACGACACTACTTTTGCGAAGAATGTGGGGCAATTATTCCCAATCCCGAGAAGCGCGAATTTTTATGTCCCAGCTGCAACACATCAAACTCGGCGCAAAATTTCTTCGCCACTGTAAGCATTGAAAAGCAGCTCGAGGTGATGCTCACAAATGACACTGTGGCCCAGACCCTGCTGACATCATTAAAAAAGAAACGGGCCACTGCATCTGATCCTGGTCCATCAGAAAACAAGGTTATTAGAGACATAACGGATGGGAAGCTCTACCAGCGGCAGATGGGGAAGGCTGCATGGTCTGATGTATCGCTTACATTCAACACGGATGGAGCTAGAGCATTCAAATGCAGTAAATCATCACTGTGGCCCATCCAAGCCGTAGTCAATGAGCTACCAGTACCACTTCGCTGGAAACATGTACTCTTGTGTGGCCTCTATTTTGGCAAAAGCCACCCAAACATGGCGTCCTTCCTGGAAGTTTTCACAGAAACTGTGCGTAGAACAGTGAATTGGGAATGTGACGGGGAAAAGTATTCATCAAATATGAAGTTTACCTGCTGCTGTGTAGATGCTCCGGCACGAGCAGCTGTACTAAATATCAAGCAGTTCAACGGCTACTACGGATGCAGCTACTGTCATCATAAAGGTGTTCTTGTGAACCGTAAGTATGCTTCTAGAACTTAAATTTTTGTTTACCAGAATGTGGACCAGCATTTTTGGGCTTTCATTTAAACTTGTATTTGTATAGCCATCAACTCAGAGCGAAGCTGAAGTTACTGCCGTGTTTATATGAGAAAATATGTAAGCCTTGTATAGCCTTGCCACATTACATCAAATAGTTTTGCAACAAGCCCATGTAATAAAGCATGCATCAGCTTGTTCTTGGCTTTAAAAGCCTGTTGCCATAGGTTTGTGCAGGTCTCTCCATAAGGATAGTCAAAGTTCATGTAGTGCCTGTTTGTCTTCTGGATAGCAGGGCACAAAATATGGCACAAAATTTGTGTCCTCCTTCCCTATGTCGTTTGGGGGGCCACTGCTCCCTTGCCCTCCCCACTGTGCATGCCTGTGCCTGTTACCTTCACTTTTCTGGGCCATGTTGGCCAGTTAGTCATGGGCCTGGAAATACAACCGAGGCTAGCCAAAAATAAACTCCGTTAAGGTTTATGCTGCTCACAATTGCACGAAACCTGCCAGCCAAATCAAATCTTTCTACTGTCCTAATTACAGGGTCTGTGAAGTACCCAGTGGCAGATGATGGGGGTCATCCTGAGCCAAGGACAAACAGAAGTGTGAGGAGTGATATGAAATCACTGATATCTGGAGAGCCATCACGTGGTGTGAAGGGCTTTTCACCACTAGCCCGCCTACCTGACTTTGACCTTGTCTGGGGAGTCTGCCCGGATTACATGCATTGTGTGCTGGAAGGCGTGACAAGGCAGCTTGCAGACACGTGGTTTGGCTGTGTCCAGTCTGCTTCATACATTGGAGTTCCTGCCACACTCAGTCAAGTCAACACAAGGCTATTGAGCATAAAGCCCCTTCAGTGGTTTTCAAGGCTGCCATGTAGCATTGGGGAAAGAGCGCTATGGAAAGCAAGTGAGTGGAAATGGTGGCTTCTGTTTTATTCTGTTCCCTGTCTAGAAGGCATCTTGCCAGAGGAGTATTTGCACCATTTCTGTTCGCTCGTGGCAGCGGTCTACATCCTGCTCAAGGACGAAATGACGAAGGAGGACATCCATGAAGCTATGGATAAACTATCATGCTTTGTGCTTAGTATGGAGGAGTTGTATGGTCGTGAGGCAATGACTTTCAACGTGCATCAACTCCTGCATCTGCCAAAGAGCGTGTTGGAGCTTGGGCCGCTGTGGTCGCACTCGGCCTTTGTTTTTGAGTCCGGAAATGGCATGCTTCTCAAGCTCATTAGCGATGCTAATGGTGTACCACTGCAAATCCTTGAGCGGTTTGCCATGAGACTCCAAATAACAAAGCTGGCAAATACTCTCAATCCAACATCTCAAGTGCAAGCTGTGTACGACACGTTAATGCCTTCCTCATGTGCAGGCAAAAGCTCCACTGAAAAGCCACTGGGAAGAGGCACTCTGTTAAATGAAATGGATGAGCAGGTGCGCTGTGCTGTCCAGGAGAAGCTTGGACAGGTTCTTCCATTAATGAAATTTAAACGCATGGATGTTCATGGACAACGTCTTCATGTAGAAGGTTACAGGCGCGCAAAAAAGACACGGAACTGTATATTCAGATGTGTGCAGGGAAAGTACTACATTCTGGAGAGTGTATTTCAGTTGCCGGACAGCACTTGTTTGTTGTTGTGTACATGCCTGGCTTCTGAAAGTTATAGGGATCTGCCACATATCCACAAATGTGCCAAAACTTCCAAGAAGGTAGTGCTGGCTGCTGACAAGGTTAGCAGTGTTTCAGTCGCCATGGATGTTGGCCGTGTGTGTTATGTTGGAGACATGCCAAATTTATTTGAGGACTGAATGAATGGCTTTCTTGTTATTTTCACTTCTATTATTTCTCTTTATTTTTTATTCTTTTGGTTTGCATCACACTTTAGCTGGTACAGCCCTTACTAAGACTGCAAATGAGCTGGGTTCTTGCAGTGTATTTACTGTCAGTGAAATGAAAATGAAAATTGGTTTTTCCAAAGGAAATGGTGCAGTATCTGTCTAGCATATCTGGGGACACCTGAACTGTGGGATAAGGGATATTGGTTGTGATATTTTTGTATATTTATCTTTTGTGTTTGTTCAGTGTCAATCATCTCTTCATTGTAGTGTGTGGTATTTCCTGTTTGCATCTTGTTTTTCTTCAATCTCATTCACCTTTTGTCATTGTGTGATGTTTTTTTTCTACTATCTTCATCTTGTGTTTCTTCACTGTGAGTGGCCTGTTCTTGTTAGTGTGTTAATTTTTCTGCTGTTTTCATCTTGTGGTTTTTCACTGAGAGTCTCCTTATATTGGTAGTGTGTGATATTTTTAGTGCAATTTGGATTTGTTTCTTCATTGCATATAGTTTGTTTTTAGTAGTCTTGATAGCTTGTTTGCTGTTTTCACCTTTCTTGTGTTTCGTGCCAGACTCATAAGTCGTAAACATTCACTGTTTATCTCTGGCCTCACATGTGCATTATTGTATTCCTATGTGTTTACAACTTCAACTGCGACAATTTGTCATGCTCTGCCAAATCATTACAGTGCATTCTGTAATTTTTTGAAAACATAGTGCAAAAAAGACACGGACGACACAGATGTGGACGGGGCAGGCGCTAACTTGCAACTTTATTTTAGAAAAGCCACCACGTTGAATATACAATGTGCCTTTTTTGCGCTATGTTTTCAAAAAACTTATCGTCTAGCCCAAACTAAGCCACTGTTGCATTCTGTAAAATTTCAGTTTTGAGTGGGTGTCATGCAAATGCATACAAAATTGGTACCACTGCCTCTTAGGAGAAATAAAGCGATTGGATACCAGTTTAAACTATATTAAGTCTGTGCCTGATAGGCATCTGAGTAGATCTAGTACAGCATGTCCAAACCAGTGTGCATGCAGATAGACCAATATCAGTCTCTACTGGGCCCATAAAGATTCAGATACAACCAATACAACCATGTCTACTTGACCAGTAAAAGCCAATATGTACCAGCTATGGGACCAGTTCAAGTTTCTACTGGTCATGTAGAAATCCAAATACAACCAGTAGAAATCCAAATACAACCAGTAGGTATACCAACAAAACCCATAAAATATTGTATTGGACCAGTACACATTTCTATGGGACATTTTTGCTAGGGTGAGGAATAGCTAAGTGTGCGGCCATTTTGATACAATTCGCGAACATTTCGTTTATTTGATGGGTGATGAGATTTTTTAAACTTGATTTTATAAACTGTCTTTTGCTCTAAAAAGCTGCCAGTCTGCTAAATGCAACTTCCGACGTCGCGGTTTTGTTCGAATGACTTCTGGTGAAGATGTTCACTACAGAAGTTCCAAAAATGCCCATCTAGAACAATCTTTAACAACAAACCGCAAGCTACCCGGCCACTGCTCTTGCGATTTGAGATGTGCCAAAACCTCAGTGTACTAGACACATTGCCAAACAGTGCTCGAAGGCGAGATCCGCTGCCGCCATGGTACAGTTTCCCTGCAGTCCGTGATTTAACTCTTACGCAGTTCCGCAAGAAACATTCCACATCAAGCTATATTACAAGATTTCCATACACTTCAGCAAAAATACAGTACTTTCATAGCTTTTTATTTAGATGGTTCAAAAAGAAATGCTTACATTGGAAGCCCAGTAGTATAAGGAAATTGGAATAAAATATTAAGACTTCCACAATGTGCATCCATCTTCACTGCCGAGTATTATGCTATCTGTGTAGCCATGGAAAAAGTAGTAAATGAGAACCTTACCAACAGTATTATTTGCACAGACTTGCTAAGTGTGCTTACTGGCCTTCATTCTAGAAATACAATAACTCCACTGCTTGACGACCTCATACACAACATTACAACAGCCATTGCTCAAGGACAAAACATAAGACTGCTGGGTGCCAACTCATGTCAGCATAAAAGGCAACGAAAGAGCAGATTTGCTGCTCAAGTTTATGACAAGCAAATTAAGAAAGTAAATGTACCATATAAAATTTGCATAAACTTAGTACATCGTAAAGCAAGAGAAAAATGGGAATCTGCATGGAACAATGCAATAAATAACAAACTGCACTTGGTAAAGCCAGTTTTAGGCGAATGGATGTTGTGTCCACCAGGAACGTTTCAAGGAAGTCGTCTGCCGTCTCCGTATAGGCTCCGTACACTGGTCAGAGGGCGCTACGGAGCAGTGCCGCGTAGGGTGCCTGGATGCGCGCCCTCGCCCCCGCTCCGTTCAGGGTGAGGACAACCGCGTCGTCTGCTACGGCGTCCGCCATTGCATAGCCCTCTCTCAGGGAGCGCGCTGCAAGCATACGACTATGCCCCTAGTTTCTCGCCCGCGTGCACGTTTCGTGCTGATAAAATTACTTGAAGAGGGGGCAGGACAAAACAATAGACCAAGGAAGCTAACTTTTTCATGATACAGTTTTGCTCAACCCATGCTGCGACATGATATCGTTCACGAATGCAGCGTGTTTTGCTTCGAAACACAGTGCAGTAGTTGTTCGCTTAGAAAGTATGCGACGTGAATCGCTCTGTTCTCGCGGTATGGGAGATGCTGTAGTTCACTGATTTTTACTGGCGTGGTGTGAGCTTCTCTTTAGCCTATGCGAGCTCTAGGTGTTGCACCTCCCCAAGGCAAGGCGGGCTGACAAAATTTTATTTTTGCTAAACTGTCATTATGGGACATTAATTAAGATATGAACTTCAATTGCTGAAAGAATGAATGGAAGTAACCTAATGAACGAAAACTCTGGCATTTATGTAAGACTTGGGGAATAAATTTAAGCAGCGAATTTCACACTAGCTTCGAATACACAGTTTAAAACAGACACATTGAACACACCGAGCAAACTTTTGAAGAATTTTATTCGGATGCTGTTGTAGTATGAAGGGGAAAATGAGCTCTGCAGCGTAAAAATACAAGGTAATACACTACAGAAAACAATTAAAAATGCAGGTCGAGATGGTATTGAAGAAAGGAGCAAAAAAATACCACTGTTACTAAGGTAATATGAAAGGGAATATGTTGCGGCGATGTACAGGGCACTGCAGGGCAATTTCAGAGTTCACGCAGGCTTGCTCCTGCACATGTCTTACTTGCGTTTCCACTGACGGTTCTTGCTCCAACCTTACGAAGGTGTATGCGCAGCCGCAGCCGTGCGTAGCTTGAGATCAGCATCTTCTGGACGGCTTCCTTGTGCTGCTCGCAAGTTTCGAGATTGGGTCGCAACATTTTGTTCAGATATGCAGTTACGACCTGCACTGGCGATTTCATGGTGAGCGCGTTATCCGTCCAAGTGGTGATTCCCCTGAAATGCTCCTCACAAGACTGTAGAGTGCTCATGACTGCATTGCTCGGATAGTGAAGGTTGTTGCCATCGCAAACATATTCCTTGAGCGCAGTTAAATATGCATGTTCGCTGCTGCTGGACCCCAAGACTGCGGCCTTGCACTGGCCACACGAGTTAACCGCTTTGATGATGCTTTTTACCAGAAAGCCACCAATGTGAAACAGGATGGCACAATCAGCTGATGATAGCGCCTCAATGAAAGGTATTTCCGCGTCGTCAATGTCTTCCACTTCGGCTTCGGTGTGCTCCTTCAGGCCTTTCGACAGCATGTCAACAAGGTATTGGCCATCGTCGACTTCATAGTTCGTTGTCGTTGGTGTGTTCAAAAACTGACTCACGCAAATAAGCTTCAACGCACACTTCATATCATACGCATTCGGAACCGGCTTCCTTATGCGTACGACAGAAAATAGGTTTTCGAGGCAGTCCTGCAGAATCCTGCTAGTTAAAAAAAACTTATAGCCTTCGCTCTTTAGGAGAGTATCGTGAAGTCGAACAACGACTGTTGTTGATATTACGAGGCCTGCTTGAGACGGTTTCCACTGAGGCGTGCTACCTGCTTTCATACCTTGAAAGGTTTCAAGCGCCAACATAAGTGTGCCGATGGCTGAATGGTATTTCTCCATGTTTTCAAGGCTTAGAGCGGTTGATGGGTGTCGTAAAGACATAATTGTGTACCACTTAGATACCAGTTCGAGGAACCATGTGGTAGTCTCCGCTTCTGGACCCAGATTTTGATGCCTCACCAAATGTCGGATTGCGGCAGGAGCCTCCCTGAAGAACTGCACAGCTACTCCCACTTTCATTTTGGTGAAGTGACCCCTAGTAACATGCGCCTCTGAGAGCTTTGGCGCGACTTTTAGCTCTTTGTCACTGTCGTACTCTACTACAGCGCGTACATGACCCATTCTTACTTCGTTAGATGACAAGCCATGTTGACATACAGTTGCATCACTAAGAGTAAAAACAGATGAATTCAGAAGCTGGCCCCTGATATTCTTCAGCACGTGTGCTGCGTCCGCAGTAAAAAATAGCTCTTTACCTTCAAGGAAAGGATGTGGTATTGAGCAAAGTGTTCGAGAATTTCTGTGACTCGTAAATCCAAGATCTCGCCACATCGCCCGGTTTGAAGCTCCCATGTCCGAAGTCACGACGCGGATTCTCAGAGAAATGTCGGCACAAAGTTCAACAATCTGCAGAACGCACTCCTTGAGGGTCGGACCATCTACGTGACTACCAGTGAAATGGTATGCAATTACTTGCTTCCATCTCTGAGTTAGGCCGCCCACCATGAATACCAGGGCATGGCGAGCAGGCTCATCTGGCTTTAGAGGCAAGGTTTTCCCCCCATACACAGCGTCTCCAGCCCGATCGAGCTCATATCCTTGAGCGATCTCCATTTCATCGAGGAATAAGGCACAGTCTTTCTCGACATCCTGCATGCCTTCTGCTTTCATCTTTAGCAATTCAACCACCTCAGTTAGGATCCCCGGCGTAAAGCTCAGGTCTTGGAGGCGACGCGAAAGAGTCCTATTGGATGGAAGTGGGTATCCGAGTTTCCTGATTGTTTCGTAACCCGAGGTTCCGCATGAAAATTTTATCTGCAGTGCTTGCCGGATTGTTTTTGGTGACCATGTGTTGCCTTGGTTACTATTTCGAGAAAGTGCTCCCACTTGATCTTTGTTCAAGAATTTCACGTGCTTTCCAAGATTTTCTAAATTACGCTCTAGCTTTTGCACCTTTTTTTTAAGGCATTGAATTGTTGCATTTGCCTTGCTGTGCGCGTCACGGAGTTGATTGTACTTCCTCTTCATATCTGCGAGTTGCTTATTTAGCTCTGCGTGCGAGATATTAGCAGATTGTAGATCATCTTCTCCAGACAGTGCAGCAGGGGACCAACCTTGCATTCGTTGCGCATTGCTTCCATCACTTGGCGAATGGCTGAGGCTGCCTGCTTCTGGGCAGCAGTCCTGTTCTAAAGGCAGATCGATGTTGCTGGTCAGTAACCCCGAGGCTGGATCCTTGCTTTTATCCCATGAGACTCCAGCTGTTACAGAAGCATCATCTTCACACGGCGGCACGCTTTCTCCTTCACATGCCCCAGATGGCACCGGAGGTCCCATCCTTTCTTTTGGTGGCTTCCTTTTCTGGGGCAAAGCTGCAATAACAAAACAAAATAAGTTGGTGGTACAAACAAGAATGGCCGTTGTCGTAATTAGATCTATGCAAGCGATTGCAAGCTCGAATGCATTAGTGCCGGTGATGTTCTTCAAAATAATGCAGAGGCGAGTATTTGGTGCATGCAACGATGATACGAATTATTGGCGGTACTTACCGCGAAAGGGAAACACAGTTGGTACAGCATTTGGTTTCAGCTTTTTCCAGCCGTCGGCACGATTTTGCTCGAAGTTGTTCTCTTCAAAGTGGGCCTGCAGGCAATGTCAGAACCACAAAAAAAGCGTGAAGCTTAAATACCTTTATAAAGGAGCGAAACCGGGAGCATCAACGCATAATTCTTTCAGCGCTGGGCTCACGTCTAATGTGTTTTAGAACCATATAAAAATGCTGGCATCGTACAGTTTGATGATGCAGGCACGGAACACTGGCTCGTGTCACATGGCAGTATTTCTACTGCTTCTGAGCACACTTTTGCACACTACAAAATGATGGATTCCGAGCACGGTTATTACGTGCACGGCAGTAAGTTTTAAATACAAAAGCGAAGCTCATAATACTCACATTGCACACGCATGATCCCTTCGTCGGCTGCCACTTATCACGCTTGACTTTTGCGATCCACAGAAGTCTTCTCTTCGGCTCTGTCGGAAAGTGATACATCTTCCAGCCATTTCTAGAATGGTTGGTGCACAACGGCACACAGCAGCCAGGCATTCCGTGCCGAAAACCACGGCCAGGCGGACGCGCGAAGTTCACACGTGCTGGCTCCGCGGAGAGTGGGCTAGGCAATGGCGGACAGCGGCTACGAAAACCGGTCGAGGCGGCAACAGGTCCTTCAAAGAATGTCCCCACCCTGAACGGAGCGGGGGCGAGGCGCGCATCCAGGCACCCTAGCGCCGCGCTCAGCGCCGCCGTGGCAGATTCCGCCTTACTGAGCCGGCGGGGGCGGCAGGGCGCAAGCTGCCCACTTGCTCTTTTCGCCTTCATGTGCACGGCCAGCGTCCGCTTTCGTGTTGCATCCACGGTCGGCACGATCCTCTGCTATGTCCCAGGTGGTTTTAGCGGGGTTTAGGCCCATTAAGGGTAAAGAAGAATATTTTCATCCAGCCTCTCTGACGAGCGGGAAGACATTGTACGACGCTGGACACGTTTCCTTTGTGACGGAACTTGATGGCGTGAACGTGCGGGCGAAGTGCCGCTCTCAACTAGGGAAACAAGTTTACGACGTTTCTTTGCACGTGAGTGAAGTTGTGGCATTTTTAACGTGGCAACAGCCACTGCTGAATACGGACCCCGCTGTCGGCGGTGCACGTTTTGTATCGTTCGTAGCATGTGGATTCGCGAACCGCTTTTCAAATCTCCGTGAGGCTTGTTTCAGCGACATTATCATGTGCACGAATAAGCAACATCGCTTCTCAGGAATATGATTGCCTTACATAGTGGAGTTTTTCAAGTCGCTTAGGAGGGTTTGTAAAGGTATTGCGCGGTGGGAACGTAATTAATCATAATATGCGGGCATCACGTGCGAACGTTCTCTTGTTGTTGGGTGGCTAGTTTGGCGGTCATAGTTTGTGTCAACTGTTGCATTTACATTGTGTTCACCGCAGATAAACAAGAATGACCGCGAACTGCAAGCTGGAGTTCGCAGTTGCAGGTGCGGCGCTGCAGGGTCTTGCAAACACTGCGCGGCTGTTGTGCTGCATGTCAACATGCACGACGACATCTCCTGCTCATCTGAGAGGCAGAGGTTGGGAAGACCAGCGAAAAAGGCCCGTGTGGACGATAACGCGTCGATTGAAGAACTTTTTAGTGGTAAGCATTGCATTTCACTGCTGATGGAATGGAAGTTAGATGTACCTATTTTTATTATGTATTGCCAGACATTTCGGCATTAGTTAAGAAACTTATTGCTTGTTACGCAGTGGTAGAAGACAATAATGCTTGTGCTTTTCAGTCTGTTTCCACAAAGCATGCCCCAGCTTTATTTCAGCTAATGCACCTGCATATTTTCTTTCAGCTAACAAGCACCCACATGGTGGTGGAGAGCCTCCCAAACCGTTGGACCCAAGCTTTCTGATAAAGCACTTCCCTGACATTCAATGTCCAATGTCTAGAATTTTGAAAGCACAAAATGAAAATGATGAAAGTGCATGCAAGACAGTCTTGCAAGATATCATAGATAAAGTAGTACTTGAAGAAGAAATAGAAAAACTCAGGAGTCTTTTGCAAGAACCAAAAAAGGCTGTGCACTCTTTAATGGTCACAGCAAAGTTTCCAAAAATATTAATTAAAAAAAGGAGTACGAAGAAGAAATGCCAGCAGAAGTGGCAGCGTACTACGCCAAGAACATAAAATGCTTAAGTGTTCTGCACCTATGTGCACTGACAAAGGGGCAGGCTAATAATCACAGGTAGGTGCATCACCTCCTTGTTCATATGTCACCTTGGAGAGTTGCAATGTAATGTATCTCCTAATTATCCTGTTAAAATTTATAACAGGTGGCACAGAGAAAAAAGATTAAGAATAACTTGTTCGCAAGCACACATGATACTGAGAATAAGGAAGCATCCTCAAGACCTCTTGAAGACAATTCTGCATCGCCGAGGGTTTTGCTCTGAGGCCACATCATATGGTACGTTTTCCAATACCACAACATCGCACGTTGGGCTGACTGAAAGTTTTCAGGCATGAAAATGGAGCCAGTGGCACGCAAGAACTTTGAGGAGAAAGTTTGTGCAGATGTGTTAGAGGTAAGCTACATGTGTACAACCTGCTTGACTTAAAAATTTGTGACTTCACATTTGGTAGCCTCATTGCTTTCATATTTGCACATGACCATTGCACTTTTATGTCTGCTTTTGCATTATTTGTATTAATTGTGTACTTGTGGGACATACGCTTCAGAAAAGTACTTTTTCTATTTTCATTTACTTCAGAAAAAAATTATTTCTTTTTCCAGACTGGACTTGTGGTCCATACAGCCCAGCCGTGGCTTTGCGGAAACCCTGACGGGCTCTTTGAAACGGCAAAGGGTGTTTGCTTTTTAGAGATAAAGTGCCCGTTTTCAAGACGGAACAGTGACATCATTGATGTAGAGCAGTTTTCAAGACGGAACAGTGACATCATTGATGTAGAGCAGGAGGTTACATTTGTGCCGTACATTAAGTACAAGAATGGCAAATTGACGCTCCTTGCAAGTCACCGATATTACACACAGGTGCAACGGTTAATGTATGTGTGTAATCTCAATTAATGTTTTTTTTGTTTAATCAGAACAACAAAACTTCACCATCATTGTAGAGAAAGACGATGACTTCCTATGTTCAGCTGTGCGAGCACTGGAGGACTTTTACTTTACGTGGCTGCTCCCCGCCCTTGTCAAGTCCTCGAGAGAGAGTGTGATTAACCTTTCGTTTGAATAAAAAGATGTGTGAAAATGAGAATATAGCGTATGTCTGCTGATTGTAGATGGTGCAGCACTTCAAACCTCACTGTTCGGAGCTTATAATAGGCGGCTGGAGATTTGCCAAGACGCAGCAGACATGAAATACGTCGCTCATCACTGCAATCAGCTCTGTGGGTATGCGTGTGTTGAGGATGTTGAACATCTTTATGCACTGGATAATTCTTTCCACATGAATTCGCACCTGTGCAATTTGGTACGTCTCATGCACCTCACTTTCAGAAAATTGGTCCTGACCTTGCAAAAATGGGGGCATCACTAATACAGCCCGTACCTCTTCAAGGCCTGCCTTTATACCCGGAAACCCCTTATCGGCCATCTCAACATCGCCTGGTTGCACTAGGTCTAGAAACCCAGAATCCACTGTAATAATGGAATCTGACAACCTGCCTCCGTATGCCTTTGAGCCGAAGCAGACTGCACCACATGGCGTGATTCCAACAAGGAATTTCAGAGTATATCCTCCTTTGTAATGTGAATACAGCACACGCTGTTGCTGTACAGTGTACGGTTGTTCTGTACGGACTTCTCTACAATCAATTATCATCGAGCAGTCCTGGTAGTGAACTTTAAAGCAATTTGGCATTGTCTGCCTAATGACATGATCAGGAGGGCGATATATCCACTTCTGCGTGGCAATGCTAAGTGGTTTAAGAACACTCTTAAAATGACGAGAGACTGTGTTCCTGGACACACAGAAAAGCACTGCAAGAGATGAGTAAGTGATCCCAAGCTTAAGCTTCATCAAAAACAGCACAAGCCTATCGGTTATTGGCACATCACAAGTTCGCTCAGCAGAACGGTGCATTATGCTAAGCAGGAGGGCATATATGTCGGGGGACACGCCGCACAGATCCTTCATGGCAGCTGCACGTGCTTGGACACTGTCGTATCCTGTGAAGCAAGCTGTCCTGCTGTCTGGTTGACTGTTCTGGTTGACTTGAGTGCACGCCTCATTGCCTCGTGCCGAACACAGGAACACCGAAAATGTGCCGGAACATCTTGCAATGTCGTCGGTTTGGCAAGACTGCGTAGAAAAGAAAAAAACAGGTATCAGTCATAAAACTGGACAGCTATGTCACCTGCACTGCAGTGAGATGCATATACATAAATTAGAGGTTAAACACTTTAATTCACAGTGACGAAAGCAGGCAGTAAACTGCTGAAATTTCACACTTAAACTCTGCATGTAACATGTACACAGAGACGGCTTTGCATCAAAATAAAGAATGGCAGCGTCATTGTTCCATGCCCATCACGGTTGCTTACCTTGTCTTTTTGTGCAGCGTCAACAGCCATGCAAAGTACCTCCAGGTTGGATGGCTCTTGATTCAGGGGATCCGTTTCAGAGGTGTCTCCTTAAGTGCTTGATGCCGTGTCTTTTTCGCTAACAGTGGCAGATGCCTGCTTTGGCATTACTGAGGCAGACGATGCCCTAGCCCTCCTCCTCCTATGCAACCTGAAGCATATGAAACATTCGAAAATTCATATTCTCCTTGTGGACTTTCTTCTCAACGTTACATAATGAAAATTACCAGCTGCATTCAAATTCTGCAGACTAATTGAACTTAGAATTGCACACAGTAGTTCTAATATTGAATTCTTATAGGTGGTTCACAGTGCTAAAAGTCATTTCATACCTTTCATATCGTGCAAGCTGCTTAGTCGCATCGACGTGGCTGACCCTGTATGCATCCGGGAATATGGTTGGGTAGTACCCTGGATGCGATGCGATCGTACTCTTCTCTCCGTTGACGAAATGCTTAGAGCATATTCTTGTCCTCTCATTCTGCACCCACTCGGAACCGTCAGCCAGGCTGAAAAAGACGACACAGCATAGTTTACACCACAAAATCCTCAACCCACAGAGGGCGGAGGCAGACAACACATGCATAATGTTTCCCTAATTGGCCTGCAATTTTACAGAACACAAGTTGTTTACACTACGGAGAAGTGGTCTGCGCACACCGCATAAAAGTCTACTGGCACGCTCTATCATGTTTGCCACATTTTTCGCCATTTGCAGGGCCCAAAATAGCTTTGACACATGAGCCAACCGCACTCCTAGCGAATCTGCATGCACGATAACTTCTTCCGTACCCAACCCGGTGCGCCCTACGAACGTTCCTAGGCAAGTGCAGTATGTACATACATGTGAGGAAGTTTGTACGTAGGCGCGACTAAAGAAGTACAATCGAAGAAATGCAGCGCGGACAAACGCCATAGGAAGTTAAGTGCGGCGATATATCCGCGATGAAAATGACACGTATGCGTAGGTACATATGCACGAGGTTCAAACAAATTTTCCGCAAACTTCACCGCCCGGAGCGCGGCGAGGCGTTCACATTTAAAATTACCACTCGCGGTACGAAACTGCTAAACGTACTATGTTGAAAAGACGCTAAGACTGGTTTTAAATGCGACAAAGAACTTACTTGATTCTCCGCACTGCCGTGATCCACTTCTTTCGTCAATCTCTTTCGTACGGCCTACGTGGAAATCTGTACAGCTTAATGCCAAACTGTCCTTCGCGGCTATGGCAATCCTTCACGAAGCAATACCGACAACTGCTTTTTCTTTTCGCATTTTTTTTGCTGAGGCCACCGCCACTACTACTGCTTGCCATCGTTGCAACGCGACTGAAAGCGTGCAGCCGGTGCAGCTGAGCGCGGCGGCGGTGCTTCCATTCAGCCGGCCCACAGACTCACTGGAGCGGCGCTAGGTGGCGCAAGGATCGTGACCAAACTTGACTGTACGGAGCCTATAGGCCACGCACATTACGTACAACTTTCTGCTAACGAAAAAAGACAAACTAGTTTGTACATGTAGAGATGAACTTACAGTAAATCACACTTTAATTTCATGTTCGAAACTGGAAAAGCTAAGGAAAAACTGCTTTTTTCATTCTATAATCAACGCATTCCTTTTTACCCAGTGCTGCTCTTAGTTGATATTGTCGTTTTCACTTTGGCCCGTACGAAGTGATTCGCCGTATAGGCGAGTTAAATTGTGAAGTGCTGCCGATCGTAACGCGGGCGTCCCGCCGCCCGCCTGCCTCCGAAGTTGTTCACGTAGCTCGCCTGAAAGCGTACTGTGACCGCTCGGAGCACGTGGCCTAACTCTTCGCGCTCTACAATGTTTTTCAACCTTAATTTTCCCTCTCTGCGCATCGGGACGATGCGCCTTTCGTGAGGGGAGGAGTGTCATGTGTGTTATTACTCCCTCATTTTGCACTTAACGTCTTCTTCAACCAGCTGGGTGCCGATCAACGGTGAAGAGGTAGAAGATCGGCAGAACCCGCTCGTGAGCCCGGCCGCGATTGCTTGACCTGTCTCTGGCGCCTGCTACTGTGGTCCTGGTACACCATCGTGCCTTCGACCCGCGTCGTCTGAATGACCCGTGACAATATTGCAATCGGTGACATGTCTTGTGTTATTAGATTTTTAACGGAAGGAGGTTTTCTTCAAAAATGTAAATCATGGCCCAGTGTCGCGTGATACACCTCAGACATTTCTCATTCCGGAGAAAAGGTCTCAGGTCTTTGATTGGTTGGGGGCCTCGAGATCCTTGCCCGGGCAAGGATGACCACTGAGGTTACCCAACCCCCTTTAAAGCTTTTAATAGTACCAATTTCTAATATTTTTTCCTTTGTCATCACGAGGTAGTTCTAACCACCGACGATTTTTCAAATTTCTATAAAATTATCCAGAAAATTCCTCCTATACCTCGAGCTTGGCGCGTGATGGCCTTAGTTTCTTATGTGTCATAAAGCCCATCACAACACACTGGTACAGTGAACTAGAACATACCCAGTGGCGCGACGGCCTACGCCGGAGCGTGCCTTGAGCGGTAGAAAGTTGCGGCGGCGCTGCAGTCGACCGCACTTGAAAGCGCGTCAGCCTTCGGGCCGGTGTTCTGCTAGGATAAGCGATTCGTGTGGCGTTTTATGCGGCTTCAGTTTACTACCACGGGGTGTTGTAAGAGTAGCCAGGGCCAGACGTTCTTGCATTTGCTTTTTGTTTCTTGTAGCTTCGTTTTACTCATGTCAAGGCTCCGATACTGTCGTGGGAACAAGTTGTAGTTGTGCTGTCAGGCCGGAAACGGGCACTGCATCGCATATCGGTTTTCCCGCGCGTGGTTGAGCTGGATTCTTGGGCGTCGTACATACGGCTACTATCTGTGACTGATGGCGCACTCCGCATAAAATACATGCCTAATTGCGCATGTGTCCTCACTTTTGAGCGTCTTCAATGACAAAATAAAAAAAAGTCTACTGTCTAGGTTCAGCAATAATCATAGGCCCCAAAACGAAGACGCATAAAAAAGGAAGCTTGTCGCAGGTGTAGGGCAATGGTGGTATACTTAATTGTTTTCTTAATAGGACCATATTTGGCAAGAACTTTCAAATTCACTGCGTTATTTGCGCCGAGACGGCTTTTTACGAGCGCAACGCGCTCGAATACCCTGTATTGAATGCATACATTCCTGGTTTAATTGCTGGTGTAATTTTTTCCTTACTTCTTTTTTAGATCTTTGCTATCGGTATACACAAGTTATTTGAAGAATCATGTCTACAATAATGAACAGCACAGTTGTCATATCCACCAGTGAACTTTTATTTACGCAGCATATGCTCACTGCATGTCATAGTTAATCATTGTTCAACAGATTCAATACACTTTCATAGTCGAGTTAATTTTAATGTTGGTGAGACTTCCTACGTGCTGCATCCCAGGCCTTATTTAAGCCTTTGATATAAAAGCGCATTCGCGTAACTACATAAAATCCAATCATACTTGCTGTTATTGTTTTGCTGTGTTCATCGCATCCGATAGGTGCCATCTCTTTGGTATGTATGACAGCGAGTATATCCATGATGCTGTCTTGGTGGAGCTTGTTAGAGCTAAAACACCCTGTAACTATGTCCTCAAGGTCAGTAATAAACTTTAAAAGTTTCACGGAGGGATACAATAGGCCACCGAAGTCGCAGGCACTTGTGAACGGTGCTGCATCCAAGTTCCTCCCTTCTGAAGCAGGGAGTAGAAGCTCGTTCGTGCAGTCAAGGCACTTCGACTTTAAAACGCACTTCCTTGCCACATAACCAGCCACATAATAGATGAGTCTTGAGTCACTTTTTTGTAGGTTATCATCGTGGCTTTGTACAGGCATATCATTGATTGCAGATTCTGCTCCTGCCAGGTCTCCATTGCTGAGCAGCACATCAGCCAACTGCTGTTTATGGAAACCTTCTCGTTGGTCCTGTACCGTAAAGAGGGAATTCAATACTTCACTAGCTGCACCAGGAATGCTCCTGGCCAGATTATAATAGCTCAAGCAGTTAACTGTGGTCAGGAACTGCTGAGGGGTTGGATGCGTGCCTCACGATGTCGAACATGTTTTCAATTTTGTCTTGGCTAAGACGAGATGTCATGATATAAGTGTATCCTACTTCGGAACTAAGATATTTCAGAAGCTCTAAATTGCTGTTGATCGACACTCTGAGGATTCCCGATGTTGAGGAACTTAAAAAGTGTTTTGTGTCTGCATGTTTCTCCCACTGGTTTAAGAAATCTAAAAAATCCACAAGCTCTAGTAAATTCGGCGAATTTGGCTTCAAGGCTTCGGCAGGGAAGCGTGACGTCATGATTTCGATCAGTGACTGCATTCTCCTGCACAAGAAAGTAAATAAAAATCAAGAAGAAAACAATTTCCAGTGAAAATACCATTAGACTGAAAACTTAAGGATGGAAATCATAGCAATAAATTTAAGTTTCAAGGACACCTTCGAAGCATCAGTTCATATATAAGTATATTTTATAAAAATTCAAAATACAAACCTGAAAAATTTTTGTGTTGCATCAATTTTTCCACAGTTGGTTTCTACTTGTGCCTTGAAGAGCTGAAGGCCTCTCAATGACTCGGAACTGAATAAATGAAAAGCATAGGCGACTCTCATTTTTTCAAAGTTGTTTGGCTCAAGGTGTGTCCTAGTTAGCCGAGGCATTGCCTTCATGGTGACATTATTGGAGTCAAGCTCGAAAGCTTTCCGAAGTGGCTCCAGTGATACCTGAAGTAAAAGCACATACTTAGTAGTTATTAAAAAACTTGCATATAATATGCAACTGATAAAAATGCACAAAATGCTCTTCTCTAATGCAGACGTATGCATACCATTCCATCTGGTGTGTTGAAGCTGGTTTGTAGCAGTTTATTGCGAATATTTTTCACCAAATGAGGAAAGTCGGAGAAAAAATGGGGCAATCTTGTATCGTCCACTGGGTGCGTCCTTTTTCCCGATATTTGCTGTGAATTTTCTTTTATCCCCATTATTTTCCACATCTTGCAGTTCCAGGGTGCCGCATCACAAGTTGTGTAATCAACAAATAATCCTGCTCTTTCTGCTAGCATGCCAGCTTCGAGAATGATTTTTGACAATAAATGTCCTTTGATATTGGTGTTTGTCGCAAATGTGCCCAAGATCTCCTTCCAGTTAGAGGCACAAACATCACCACGAGGCCATAATTGGAAAGGACATGCTTTTCTCCTTTTGGTGTGTAGGGCCCGAGATCGACGAAACCAGCAACTTTACCCGCTGTGTCAGCAGAGAGATGCTCCGAGAGTTTCATCTCGTCAATTACTAAGCCCCCATGGCACTTGAAGGGGTCCATCCCTGATGTCTTTTGTTTTAATGTTTCAAGCATCTTTTCATTAAATCCAAAGCTACCCATGTAGTTTGGCATGTACTTCCGTATTGTCGTCTTTCCTGGGAGTACTAAAATATTTTGTCTCCGAATGTAATCGTAGAGCTTGGGACTACGCATTTTTAGCAGAATACACTCGAGCATCCATTCCTTGTTGAAATTCATTCCTCGTGTGTTCTTTCGCTTCGCTGCCTCAAAACATTGCCTTACAGCTAGTTGCTGCTTTGGAGACAAGTGTTTTAACCGGTCTTGCAGAATTTTCTCGCTTGTGGCTGGAGTTTCATTTTTCATCCTTGAAATGCTTTCACTCAAGGTCTCAACTTTGGATTCTAGCCTCTTAATCTTCATATTTGGAGCTCGGAGTCGGCGGGATGTCTTGCAACTAGGCTTAGGAACCTTTTTCTGCGGGCGACATTTTCTTGTTTGCAGAGATTTACGTAGATATTTGCAACCTAAGCAAGGTTGCCCTGGAAAAATACAATGTAATTTTTTAGGTAGGAATCAAAACACTTCACAGATATAAATGCTATGTATTACAAGAGCCTAATCGGACCCTTTCGGATCCTTCTCACAATCAACGTGCGTGCATGCAGGCGCGCACCCCCCCACCATACGCGCGCACACACAAACACATGTACACGCACACACACGCACGCACACACACACACACACACTTCTGAAATGGAATAAAAGAGATGGTGACTGCTGCCATCGAGACAGATTTTTTTAAAGCTATTCCAGCTAGTCGCAACGCGGAATTATTCTTTACAATTAGGTACCTTGACGCATGCACTATAAAAGACGAATTGCCTTAAAATTTCACTGAACCTGTTAAAGTCATGCCACAAACTAAGTTTAGCGGTACTAATTTGACGGCAAGTCAATTCGTTCATGTTTGAGGGTGGAAAATTTTTAGCGCAATAGAGAACACAGTGCCTTCTGTATACAGGTCGAGACAAACGCTGTGTTGCGCTAAGAACAATTTTTCTCCCTCAAATTAAACTTTAGCACAACAATTATGTTCAACTTGTGCTCACCTTCTTTTGGTGCTTTCCCAATGCAGTTCACGCTGAAGTAGATGCCTCCATATTAGTTTCCGTTTGTGCAAAAAGACCTTTCGTCAATTCGAACGATACCGACGACACTTCTGCTGCTCCGCAACTAATCGGAATGCTAGCTGCCCTCCTTAGGACATCTTCAGCTTGTTGAAATGGCACAATATTACTCTCTTCTACTAGCTTGCCCAAAAGATGCACCTTGCACGTCACGGTGCTTTCGGCCTCAGTGTCGAAAAACACTGCTCTTGCGACAGTAATTTCATTCGTCGCAGCATTTAGTGCACAGCACACGTAGCACACTCCGGTAAATCCAGGGAACTCATGCAGCGCCCAAGATTTCGAAGGAGGTGTGAGTCCACGCAGGTCGGCGACATTAACAACTTTGTCCGTTGCGGCAACACCTTCGCATTCTTCGTAGCCCACTGCAACGTCCGCACCATGATCTCTCTCTTGATCGCGGTCCGAGCGGCGAACTTTACATCTGGTATCGCATGGCTCCTCTTGCTGCCGTCTTTTTTCTTTGGAGCCTTGGAGTCGGGGTTGCCTTGCTCAAATAGGCGGACAAGTGCGGGAGAAGGGTTGGAACTGCATTAGGGGCGAGCTTTGCAGTCCCCCTCGGGTATCTGGCTTCCTTTCCATCTATTACGTGGACATAATCCCTCAAAATTAGATGAGGTTCAAAGTGGAGTTCGCAAACTGCACAATCGGGGCCAAGCGGCCTGTCAAGCCTGCGCAGATTTCGCTGCCAAACAGGCCTTTGGGTTTCATCTTCGGGAGCCTTGAAAAGCGATAACTTCCGCTCTTGGGCTGTTCTTGCGTACCCAGTTGTGCAGCCTGGCGCGTAACAGTGGTTTAACCGCCGCTTGGGCGGCATCATCAAGACACTGACGCGGAATAAGGCATGAAAGAGGCGAGGTGCCGCGACGAAAGCAATGCGAAGCGATGCGCAGTAGCAGACGACGAGCGCGCTCGCTTAAAGTGCGAGCGACGACAGCGCCGCCGCTACTTTCTCCCGAAGGAGGCACGCGGCGAACGGTGAGCCGGGCCTCCGCTACAGTGCTCTAGAATATGGGTAGTGGGTTCAGGGAGCGGCCAGCGGTGAGGCGACTTGTGTCGACGATACCAGATGGCGCCACCAGAGCATGGCCTGTATGAAATGCGGCGCGCCGCGCCTTTGATGCGCGCTGTGCATAGAATCGTCTTGAAATAAGCAAGGCTCTGTCTTTTAAAACAGGTCCTACAAATAGGTGAAGCTGTACACAGATATTGTCGGCGAATAAAGAAAATTAGATGTAGTAGTAGCCAACAGCCGATAGCGCGGTGGTGCGGACGAGCGGCCCCGTTAATGCTTCGCAACGCTGATCGTGCTCTTTTGCAGGTACGGCTCCCATATTTCAACGTTAGTGCATACTAGTATTATCGCCACCCATAGGAAAGGCTGAGTACAGGGAGAGGATCAAACATTCTATCGATCATCGGGGTTATCCAGCGGCCATCTCGAAGCTGTCGGCAAACGTGGCCGAGTGTACTCCAGCTTGAGCCATCGGAAGTGTTTTAGTAGAGGGGCGGGGCAACAAGAAATTGGAATAAAAAAAAAAGCTTCACTTAGAGACCGTTGTGTGTACAGCGTACTATATGTGAATGCGATAATTTTAAGTGCGGTATGCATGCCTCTGTTTTGTAAAAAGGAAAGGAACGCCGACCAAAGGTTGTTGTTAAAAAAGACGTTCTGGCTTCCCTATGGAGGCCTTGATAACTCTGATCAAGGCTTCCGTAGGGAAGCCGAAAAGTCTTTTTTTCTAACAACCTTTGGTCGGCGTTCCTTTCCTTTTTACATGAATCTTCTACCTGACCGGACGAGTTTTCGTCGAACTTTAGATTTCATGCCCCTGTTTTAATTGTTGTTTTGATGCATGCATTTTTTCATCAAAACGAAGGGTCAATTGCCGCCGATGTATAAACGCTGATGAATGCAAGACAAGATAAAATAACTTTTATAAAACAAAGCACTCCTTTATTGCAGCGCTCCAACTATGCACAGTGTGAGACATATTCTTGAATTTCTCAAAGGAATGCCGTGTTTTCTTGTTTGCACAGTACATTTAGCCGCGCGACTATGAGCACTTATTTGCCCATCTTAGCATGAAGCTTCTTTTTCCTGCGAGCTTCTCGCGACTCATTGATTGATTTAACATAAAAATGCAGCCTTGTCAAAACATAAAACTTGAGAATGCTGACTGTGAGCGCTTCTGAGTGCTGGCTGCACCCTACACCACATGAAATCTGAGATTTTCCCAGCACCATAACATCTACTATGCTGTTACTGCACAGCTTTTTCTGACTAAAAAAAGTTATGAAAAGGTTTTCCAGCCTTCTCACCATCAAAAAAAGCACACGAGACGGGTAGAGCAACCCTCCTTTGTCACGAATTGCAGTAAACTCACTGCAAACTCTCTGGCTCCACGCATTGATTTTCGCCCATTCTTAGCTTGCAGTACACAGTACCACTGTAATCAGGTATGCGATGGCAGCTCCAGTATTCTGAAGGAACATCCAGTTTAGAAAAATCGTCCGGCACCGATGCTTCGTCAACTTCACAAGGGTCTTGGTCGTTCGCCAACACGCTACTCTCAGTGTCAATGCCCGGACACGTCGATTCCTTGTTAACGTCGGAAGCATTACTTTGTGGTCTTTTCGCTTCATTAGGATATGTACTTGTGCTTTTCCTCTTTCTAGGTGGTCTCTGTAGCGGTGTTTTCTTTGACAGATAGCTGGGCAGCAAAGTTGGCACCGCATCGGGTAAAAGTTCCGGCTTTCCACGCGGGATGCGGACTTCTTTGCCGTCAATGATGTGTATAAAGTCCCTCACAATGCATGATGGCTCGAAATGTAGCTCACACACACAGCAGTTTTCGTCCAAAACCTTATCTTTTCGATGAAGGTTGCGTTCCCACTGCTTCCGTCGGTTCTCATCCTTTGGCACAGCGAAGAGCGACGGCTGATCGCCTTTCGTCCACTGGTATCCCGTTTTGCACCCGGGAGCAAAACAATGCCGTTGACGCCGACGATTCGGCATGACCGTAGTCTTAACGCCGCGAACTCACAAAGAGGAAAAATGCACCGCACAAAAAGCAACAAACAGCTGCAGGCAGCTTGGCGGGACTGCTAGCCGCGCGCGCGGGCGCGCCGAGCCTACAGCCCACGCTACAACAGCGCCACCGCTTACATCCGGGACCTGTCGACACTCGCCGCCTCACTGCATCGCATGGAGCGCGCCGGCTCCTGAACCCACTACCCATATTCTAGAGCACTGTACCTCCGCTCACTGTAACACTGGTTTCTGTAGCAGGGAGGTCATATGTAAACATTAAACTTTTGTCCATAAAGTTCTGAGACTGATTTATTTTCTTTCCTAGAAGTGATTGCCCAAAGCAAATGTTGATGCGTCTGTTTAGCGGCATCTTCTATTATTGATATTGGCTGTTGTTGCTGTGGCAGCCACTAGATGGCATCACGTCTTCGGAAAGACTGTTGCCTCTAGTCATTGGCACATTCTGCTGTGAGTGACTGTGGAGAGATGGACGACTGTCTTGAACAGCATATTAACATAAAATTCTGCGTTAAACTCGGTAAGGCCGCCACACAGACATGAGCTTCTTCATGATGCTTACAGCAAAGAGATGTTATTGGAGGGATGAGTATTCGAATGACGGTAAGAGGTTCTCAGGCAAAGTGGTGGTAGAAGACGACACAAGGCAGAGGTGCCCTTGGAATGAAGACAACATGGCTTGGATCACGGAATTGTGCAGCAAGACCGCACCGTTACAGTTTGCATGCTTTCAGATACCCTCGACATCAGCAAGACAGCATGCAGTAAAATTTTGTGTGAGGACTTGTGGAAATCAAAGCTGAATGTCAGACTTGTGCGGCACTCCACACAGCACCAGGAGGACACGCGTCTGAATGTGCTGATTAGCTCTCCGATGCACACAAGGATGCTGCATTCGTCAACATCTATGGGAATCTGGACAATGGAGGCTTCTTCA
Organism: Amblyomma americanum; assembly: GCF_052857255.1. Lineage (NCBI taxonomy): Eukaryota > Metazoa > Arthropoda > Arachnida > Ixodida > Ixodidae > Amblyomma > Amblyomma americanum. The sequence continues at coordinate 109,945,627 of NC_135497.1, forward strand.
CTATTAGGTAACGCTCGTGATAGCATGCCCCTGTAGTTAAACCTTGATGCTATGTCCAATTGGTTTATCGATTGGTTTATGACTTTAAATGGTAGTAAATGCAAAAGCATGACAATACCTTTACTACTCTTACTAAGACACCTATACCCTACTGGTACAGAACTCTATAGCTCTCAGCAGTGTCACTTCCTATAAATACCTCGGAGTTTACCTAACAAATAAATTTTGATGGCATGTTCATGCAAAATATATCAGTAACAATGCTATTCTTGCTCTCGGTTATCTGCGTAATAACTTATCTCAAGCGCCATAGCATCCCAAACTAATTTTGTATCAAACATTAAGTTTCAAAGTTTATTTCCTGTCTAACAATACAGATGGAGGAATTGTAGAAAAAAGCTGCCCTTGACCAGCTTGGCGAGTCAACGATGATAATGATTGGCAGGGAGGAAGCATAAGAGTTTATACATTTTATAAAGAAGCACAGCAAGGAAACACCAAAGAATACACGAAACAGCAATATGTATACATAAGGAAACAGAATTTGACCTAAACTAGAATATGCCTCCGCAATATGGGATCCCGCTCTTTGTACACAAAATGAAGACATTGAAGCAATCCAACATAGATCAGTGCGCTTCATTCTATTATGCCCGAACTGCGCGTGTTTCTCTAACAAAGTCACAACTAGGTCTACCGAACTTACACACTAGAAGGAAACCCTCCCATTTATTCCTGCCTCACTATTTATTTCTCTAACTCCTCACTTAAAAATGTAATTAATTTCTGAACCAACTTATCAACACGTGTCGCTCACAAACAAAATTTGCACCCCACATTGCTGTAACAATAATAATTGGTTTTGGGGGCAAGGAAATGGCGCATCACCTGTCTCTTATATCGTTAGACACCTGAACCGCGCCGTAAGGGAAGGGATAAAGGAGGGGGTGAAAGAAGGAAGAAAGAGGTGCCGTAATGGAGGGCTCTGGAAGAATTTCGACCACCTGGGGATCTTTATCGTGCACTGACATCGCACAGATCATTGGAGCGTGTGCGTTTCACCTCCATCGAAACATGGCCGCCGCAGTTGGGTTCGAACCCGGGTGCTCCGGCTTAGTAGGCGAGCGCCTTAACCAAAGGCCGGAGGCATGTCGGCGTTTCCGGCAGCGTTTAGAATTGTTCGTTACATGACCAGATTACCATGCAACACAGATTAATTTTTCTTTCATTTTTTATTTCGTGTCGGTACAGCCTTTAGATTGGTTACACGTTCAGAAGATCAACAAATCAGATTGTTTCTTACTATATACAACCTGAATGCACTGCACCGTAAACGCATCACGATTTGCCGACTCAGGCGCCCTGCTGCCTGGTGGTCGGCGGCAGTGTCTCGCGGTCGTGAGCCGCCTCTTCACGTGTCCGTGATGATCGGCCGTTGCGACACGGCCAAGGCCTGTCGACGACTTCACAACGACACGAACCGGCAGCACCTCAATCGCGAGTGGCTGCTTTCACCTTGCCCTTCACTCAGGCTGCTGTTTGGCTCCACTGATGGCGGGTTGAATTCCGGTATGAGGTCAGCGACAGACTGATACGGCGGGGTAAGATTGGCACGCGACGAGAGCACAGGCTCGGTGATGCCATCCTCGATTTCAATCGGACAGCTAGATACAAGGCAAACCATTTTGCGTGGGCTCGTTTGCGGTGACTTGGTAGACTGTGAGTGGCAGATGTTACCTTATGCTGGTCGGGGCTTCAAGATCGCCGTCCTCTTGAAATGTGTCTACGCTCCCTTGGTGCACAGGGGTACCAGCGGTAAATGACCGTAGTTCTGCGACGCAGCGACGATCGCAAGCTGTGACATTCGACATTCGAATGGAATCGCGCGTGGCGCCCCTATTGCCGCGTGGCGTTCTTCGTCGTCGTCAGCTAAGAAAAGTTTAGTTTCGTTTCATGATGCTTACCAACTAATCAGCCAAGTGACCGAACAGCAACCAATGAATATGCATGTTGTCATTCTTGTACACATTTAGGGCTGTAATCGGCATCTATTGTTTTCATTTTTGCATAAATTTGAGACATCTCATTTACCCGAATCACTTCCTATGCCGGATTCCGCCGGGCGGCAAAACAAACAATGGGCTCTCTTGCGAGTGCACGAGAAGTACGCATTGCTCGCAGTGCGCGATGCTCTTGCTGGCCTCACGCGGCCGACGGAATGTAAAGGAGAAAGAAGAGGCTATGGAGAATGGGAAGGCGTTGTAATCCTGCTGGGCGCCTTAACTGCGCAGTGAAACCAGGGATGAAAGGAGGAATAAAGGGGGCGCGGCGAGTGAATTCCAGGTGCCTACCACGCAGCGAGAGATGGAAGCTTCGTGCAGCCGTCGCAGTATTTCAGTGGTTATTGCGTTCGGCTGCTGAGCAAAATTAAGACACAGGATCAAAGTTGAGTTAAGGTGTTGAATGCTACAGGTAGGATTAGCCTTGCTTATTCTTCCGGCAATTGCGCCGCCGTAGCGTCACTTCTATGTTATTAATGTCCTAAAACCTGTCGGATCTACCCCGCTTTGCGCACAGTCACTTATAATATCAAATATTCCACTCCCGCCGTCACCATCTATGCACACATTCACTCCACACAGTCCACTCCAGAAGTCACCATCTATGCACATATTAAGTCACAGTAGAACATAGTCGATCCATTGCAGTGCCACTATCCATACACACATCCGCCCACAGTGTAACGTAGTCCACTCCAGAAGACACCATCTACGCACAAATTCAATCACAGTAGATCGTAGTCCGTTCCTGCTGTCACAATTTAGAAACAAGATCAGTGTCCTGAAGAAATGTTAAAAGAAGGCGTGCAGCCTCCCTTCTGCATGTCTGGTTTCCACTCGGGTAGACAATGTCCTGAACTGTACTGTGAAGGATTCCTGTCTTCTTGAAGGAAGCGAACACCACATACATTTCCGCGTTGTACTCTGGGGAGTACATATTATTATGTCCCATATCACTGCACACACTACATAAAGAACATAGCGTAGGCGATGCCATGCCCGTCTTATGCATCCAGGCAGGAGTGCGAGCAGAGGCCGTGTGAATTAGATGTAGAAAGTGGCCTGGAATCTTCTCAGTCCCTTGGTCACACATGGCTTGCGGGGCGCACTCCACAGGGTACTGAAATGGTCGAGCGTCGTTTTCCTGTAGAAACTTTTTCCTTCTTGAGGTATTTTTTTATGGATTCCTTGACAGAGCTTTATGGACGAGGCTGTCTGCCACCTCATTGCCTCTGACTGCTATGTGAGAGGGCACCCATTGGAAATATAGAGTAACGCCTCTGTTGTGCAGATTCTGCACCAACCGTAGAGAGCTTATAGAGAAAACATCAGTATAGAATCCGCGCTGAAGGGAAGATTTTGAATCAGGATGACAAGAGGTTGAGCCGGACAAGACCCTAACTTCCGTAAAGCCGCCTCAATAGCAACACTTTCGACCGTTGTGGAGGATACGACAGCAGTAATGCGTACAGACCACTTACGGTCCAAAGAAGGAATATAAAAAGCAGCTGCGCTAGCTTGTTTGACCTTGCCTACAGAACCATCCGCGAAAATTTGAAGATGGCGGGCATACTCTGTTTATAAATGCTCAAGTACGACCGAACGTGTTGCTGCCAAAGGAGAGCTGCGCTTTACGCTCACATGGGGAATTGTGACCTTACAGTCGAGGGTCGGAAAAGACCAGGGCAGATTCAACCGTTTCTTTTGCCTCCGGACATTAAGGCGTAAAGAACTAAGAGCCAAGTATGCCTTCCACTCATATCTCATGCAGAGCCGCTCGAGAAGGGATCGTCAAGCTACCGTCTCTCCTAGGCGGCCAAGATACATTAGTAGTCTCTGAGAAGCGACAACGCTAAGAGGTTTTGATAGGGGCTCATGAAGTGCGGCCTTGTTCGCAGCTGCCTGAGGAACTCCAATGGCTCTTCTTAGGCTCCTTCAGTGGACAACTTCGAGACCTTCAAGCTGTGATGCCGAGGGGGGAATTAAAGGTAATTGATACAATAAGCGACTGACCACCAGCGCTTCATGAAGTCTGACCACTGAAGAAGGATGGTTTCCCCGTTTCTCACTTGCAATTCTGCGGATAACATTGAGACGAGGAGATAGAGATGAAACAATCGAGTCGACAGCTTTTCGCCACTGCAGACGGGAGTCAATAATGACGCCCAGGAAACGCGTGTGCTTGAATTGGCGGATGCAAGAGTGACAAAGGTCTATCATCAACCGCGCTTGACGTCTCCCTACGCCTGGAAACAGAACAAAGCCGGATTTTTCCACTGATAGAGACAATACCACACCTTGAAGGTAAGCTTGTGCCGAAAGTAGAACCTGTCGAGCTATCAGGGCTAATCGCTGGTGTTGGTAGGCAGTAATTCATATACAGATGTCATCATCATATATTGACATACGCACTTGCCTGCAATTTTTTCCAACGAATCGGGAAGGCCAGCCATTACGACGTTAAAGAGCGTGGCGGAAAGAACACTTCCTTGAGGCACACCTCGTGCTAAAACCCTTTCGGTGCTTAAAGTGCTCCCTAACCCTACACGAATCGCACGATCATTTATAAACTTGTAAATTATTCTAAACATACGGCCCTGTATGCCCATGCCTTGCAAATTGTTTAGAATTGAGCTCTGAAGGACGTTGTCATATGTTTTTGCAACGTCAAGAAAAATGGCTATGGTGGAAAGGTCGGAACCTCTCTGGTGTTGAATGTGACTCACCAAGCCTAAGACGAAGACATGATCAAATGCGGTCCGGGCTTAGATGGCGGCTACTACGGCACCTCTTTCTTCCTTTCGTCTTTCTCTTCCCCTTTATCCCTTCTTTACGGGGCGGTTCGGGTGTCCACCGAAATATGTGAGAGAGTTACTGCGCCATTTCCTTTCCTCAAAAACCAATTTTCATTTCTATAACGCAAAAGGTGGTCTTCCTTTTTTACTCCCTCACCTTTAGCGGCCACCTTTTGCGTAATGTGTCTCACTTGTGGGAGGGAGAGTGCGAACGCAATCGCGATTTCCTCCGCGTGTGTTGTGCTGTAGGCGCTGAAAGTGAGTAGTGGTGTCGTGGACCACTGCTGCAGTGAACCACCCCCCCCCCCCCCACGGTGGGGAATGGCAATGTCCACGTATTACACGTGTTGTCGACCATAATGTCCCTCCAGTGCCTCTGCACGCGCAACGCGACGGCCATTGTGGTCAGAGTGTGACATGTTGCGGGGAATGGGTCGGATCCTGAGGTGGTGGTGGTGGTGGTGAAAAACATTTATAAGCAATAAATTTTTTACAGAAAGGTGATTGGGGTAGGACCCTATTGGCCCTTTCCCCTCACAGTACTAGGTGGAGCCCCTATTCCGGGGCCCCATTGGCAAGCAACGCCGCCCGCGTCCGTTGAACCAAGGCCTTTTGGCTCTTCAGGTCTTGACAGCCGAGCAGGGCCGCCTCCCAGTCCTCTCTGGTGGGGTTGGGGTTGGGGGGAATAGATGGGTTAGATTGACACGCCCAAACCATGTGGAAGGTGTCAGACACCTCCCCACAGAACTGGCACGTGCCATCAAAGGATGTATTGAAGTGTTTAAGCACCGCCGGGCACAGTACAGTGTTAGTGAGAATTTTGATGAGGAGGCGCTCGTCAGCGCGATCCAGACCCTTACAAGGGGCCGGGTAGCGCCGGTGCTCCTCCTTGTAGTAATCGGTGATTTGTTTGAATGTAATGGCGAGATTGTATGATTGGGAGTACCCTTCCAAGGACAGGGAGATAGCCCGGGGAGAGAGTGCGCGGGCGGCCTGATCGGCCTGTTCGTTTCCCTGGAGGCCCTGGTGACCGGGGGCCCAAATCAGGTTGCGTGGAGTTGGATCTTCAGATCGACAGCGATATTCCAGTATGCGCCAGGCAAGCGGGGGAGCCCAGCCCAACTCGTAGTTCCGACAGGCCCCTCGCGAGTCGGTGATGATGTGTTTTGACTTGGGATTCGTGAGAGCCAGAGCAATGGCAATCTCCTCCGCGTGTGTTGCGCTGTAGGCTTTGAAAGTGAGCCCGTTAACTGTGTTTGTGTTGTGTACGACTGCGGCCGTGTACCACCCCCCGTGGTGTGGGCCGGCAACGTCTACGTAATACACATGTTCTTGGTTACCATAGTATCGCGCCAACGCTTCCGCGCGCGCCTGGCGACGACCGCTATGGTCTTCACTGGACATGTTGCGGGGAAGGGGTCGGACCCGGAGGGCGCGTCTCCAGGGTTCTGGCACTCTCTCCCTTTCCTCAATGTGGTAGTCGTGTTTGATGTGTAGCCGGTCCAAGAGGCGGCGACCGGACGTGGTCTGTGCAAGACGCGTGTATTGGTTGCATAAGTGGGCCTCTCGAAGCTCCCGAAATGTGTTCACCACGCCCAAGGCCAGAAGCCTCTGGTTGGACGTGGCGATCGGAAGATCGAGAGCCCGCTTGATGACTTTCCGCAGGATGACCTCCAGTTGGTCATCATCATGTTTGCGCAGGTGCAAGTAGGGAGTTGAGTAGAGGATTCTACTCGTTACGAAAGCATGGGCAAGCCGCAGTGCATCCCTGCTTCGTAATCCGCCCCGCTTGTTTGAGACCCGGCGGACCATTCGGCCCACCTGGTCTCCCACCGTGCGAAGTTTGGCTATGGTGGTGTCGACTCTGCGTTGGTGGTGTATGAAGAGGCCAAGGACGCGGATCTCCTTGGCCTCCCGGATCGGTCCCGAGGGGAGACTGATGCGAAGCGGAGTTGTGTCCCGGGGGGAGGGACGTAAGTGCACAAATTCTGATTTAGCTGGGGCGCACTGGAGTCCGCAGTAGGCCGCGTAGTCGTCGACTAGGGTCGCTGCTGCTTGCAGGCAGGACTCCATGTGGCCCAGGTTGCCTTGCGTGGCCCAGATTGTAATGTCATCCGCATAAAGAGCGTGATGTATCCCGGGCAGAGAAGACAATTTGGAGGGAAGGCGAAGCATTGCCAAATTGAAGAGCAGGGGAGACAGGACCGCGCCTTGAGGTGTTCCCCTCGAGCCGATGGTGTATGGCCCGTGTTCCGCATCTTGTATGCGTATATAGGCTTGACGGTCTGTAAGAAATTGACTTATGTAATGGAATGTTTTGTGGCCACAGTTGGTGTTACTGAGGTGGTCCAGGATTACTGCATGTTTGACGTTGTCGAATGCGCCTTTAAGATCCAAGGCCAGGACCACCTTGTCGTTTTGGGGACATTCGACAGGATCTAAGATGTCGTGGTGGAGCTGCAGAAGTATATCCTGTGCTGACTTGTGAGGACGAAAACCGAACATGGTGTCCGCGAAAATGTGCTGTGTTTCGAGATAATCGGAGAGTCTGTCGCGCACCATCGTCTCCATCAGCTTGCCGACACAAGACGTCAGAGAGATGGGGCGAAGGTTCTCCACATCGATAGGTTTGCCGGCCTTCGGAATGAAGGTCACGAGAGCCGATTTCCAATCGAGAGGGAGAGGAGTCTCTCCGTCCCAAATGCTATTGATGTATTTGAGGAGCGCGGTGTAGGCTGCGTCGGGAAGGTTGGCCAAAAGCTTGACCGTAACCTTGTCGCGCCCAGGTGCAGTGCCCAGCTTCATCTTGCTTAAGGCCGCCCGGAGGTCGTGGAGCTGGAACGGCTTGTCCAGCTCCGCGTTCTCTTCGCCTGCATACGAGTACGCCGCCTGCCGGGGGTCCTTAGTGGTACAAAGGTATCGATCCCTGAGCGTGTGCGCTAGCTGTGTTGTCGTTGCTGTAAAGTTGTGCAATGCCCTATGTAAGTGGCGTTGGGTTTCCGTGCGTGTTTGTATTGGATCGATGAGAGCGCGGAATAGGCGCCACGTGTTGCGGCCAGACATCTGGCGCGCAGCCGCGTTGCACCGGTCCACCCAGTTAGTGTCGGCTAGCTGAGTAGCATATTCCGCTGCTTGTTGTGTGAGTTCGAGGATGCGTTTCTTTAGGCGTCTGTTATGTTTCTGTTTCTTCCATCGTTTGGTGAGGCTGCGGCGGGCCTCCCAAAGGTGGAGCAAGTGGTTGTCCACGTCCGTTTGTGTTTCTGTGAGCTGTATCTGCTTCTCGTGTTGCGTGAGTGTAGACGTGAGCGATTTGGACCATGCGTCGTATCCCGACTGGAGGGGATCTACGATAGGTAGAGATGTGCGGAAAGTCGTCCAGTCCGGTACACGAGCTTGTGTTAGTGGGCGTTTCAGGGGACGCATGTAAATGGTGGTGTTGATTATACAGTGATCACTACCCAGAGTGTCCTCTGTATTCAGCCAGTCGGCATGGCGTATGTTGCGTGTAAATGTGAGGTCCGGGCAAGTATCTCGTTGAATCGAATTTCCGACTCGTGTTGGGTTGGCGGGATCAGTGTGTAAAGTAAGTCCAAGTGTGGAAAGAAGTTCCGCAAGCTTCCGCCCACGTCTGTCCTCCCGGGGGTACCCCCATAGCCTGCTCGGGGCGTTGAAGTCGCCGACGATCAGAAGGGGATCCCTTCCCGCCACCTGCATTGCTTGGGTGAAAATTTCATTGAACGTGACGTTCTTAAGTTTAGGTGGGCAGTAAATGTTTAGAATGTGTACAGGTGGGTCAGACCGCTTTAGGGGCAGCACGGACACCATCGTGTATGGGAAAGGCGGTGTTGTGGGGAGCGTGACTTCCTGCGCAGTATACTGCTTGTGAACAAGTATACATGTCTGCGGGTTGTGTTGAAATGTAGTGTAGTTTGTGAGTTTGGCACCGGCGCCGGGTTCCTGAAGGGCAACCACGGCGACGAGAAACTCAAAGGTCTCAAGATAGATGCGCAGATGAGTCCGCTTCGTGCGGTTCTTGAGACCTCGGCAGTTCCACTGCGTTATTGTAAGCGGCTGAGTTGCTCTTGCTCGCGACTTAGGGTTGGGGGCCATGGTCGGAGGCAGAGGGTGGGGTTACGTTGTTAAGACTCCCCAGTCCGCTAGTGCCCGGCGCAGACGTGGAGGAGTCTTCCGAGAAGTCAAATTCATCGGGAATAACTCTGTTGAATTTGGAGGGGCGGTTATCGTCCCTGATGGGCCCTACGCGTTTAAGGACGCGCGGATTGTCTTTTATCCATTTTTGGATAATGTGAGTTACTGCTTGGGTCACCTGTGCGATGACACTCTCCACCTGACGCGCAATGGTATCGTGGATAATTTGGGGGAGGTCAGCCAATTGTGTTTCAATTGCGGTCACCCGGCTCTCCAGGGCCGCGGCGCGACTCTCCACATTAGTAGGAATCTCCCTGTCTGTGATATTTTCTTCCTCTTCGCTCGACGCGGGCTGAGTAGGGAATTTGGCTTTGAGCGAGTTAAGCTCGCTGGCTAGTTTTTCGTTTTGAGCTCGCAAGAGGGCGAGCTCGCGCTTGAGTTCTTGCGTCTCGGCGGTGCTGGTGGGGGAGGAGGGAGGAGGGGAAGAAGAGGAGGCGACCCTCGCCCAGCTGCCTACCTTGGGTTGGTTGCAGGCGGCTCCGCCAGGTGAAGCGCCGAGAGCTGGGAACTCCGCTGCTCCGGGTGGTGGCGTTACCGTTGCTGTCTTGCCTGGGGGAGGCATCACGCCACGTCGTGGCGTCTTCTGGTTGTTTTGCTGCCGCCCTCCCCGTGTAGCGCCGGAATTGGCTCCCTTGGATGGCGTCCTGGGCCCTGGCTGCGGCAGCTTGATGAATTTGGCGGTGCATTCGCGGGAGCTGGTGAGGTGCGGGCCCCCGCAGATTAAGCACATAGGGTTGCAGACGTGGGGGGCCATCCCCTCAGTACCAAGCCCCACGTTTTGACCATAAAGGCCGCATCTTTCCTTGACCGGGGTGGGACAGTTGTCCACCCGGTGCCCCAGTGTGCCGCAACGGTAGCACGCTGGCACCGTTTTTTTATACTCCTTGACGGGAGTCAGTTCTGCATTATAATGGACGTAACGCGGAACGCTGCGTCCCTCGAAAGTCAACACAGCTACATTAGATTTTCCCAGCTTGCGCACATGGACTAAATCACCACCGCGCCACTGCACACTATGTTTCAAGGATTCGCTGGTTTCAAGGTTATGCACAGAAATCACACCACGACACACATCACCGGTGAGCTTGAGGTGTCCGTGAAGCGGGAGCGATCCTTTGCTGGTTGTAATTTGGATGTCCGTCAGAAGCTTTTGAGCTACCTCGGGGTTCTGCGTGCCGCAGACGATAATGTTTTGCTCCCAATTGGGAGAAATTGTAATCGCATTCATATGCTGTCTGCCGATGAGTTCCGAAATGGCAGCGCCGAGCTCACCTTGCTGGAATGCTGTCTTGAGGGCGACCGTACTGCGTGGCCGCAGCACGATCACGTAATCGTCAGGGTTCATCCTGACCGTCGGCTTCGGCGTCCACTTGGAGACTGGTGAAAATGACTTTTGTGGACCTTTAGAAGACGGAGCGCGAGCGTCTCCCGTTGCTGATTTGTCGAGAGGAGTCTTGGGCGTTGCAGCTCCTCGTGCGTTCTGCCGGCGGCGGCGCCGGCTTTCAACGACTTGAAAAAGGGCAGCGACGAAATCTCCAAGGTTCTGGCGCTCGTACCCGTTCCTCAAAGTTGATGGTGTGTTTGATGGGGAGTCGATCAAGAATGCGGTGACCGGATGGCATTTGTGATAGGTTGGCGAGATGGGCGTCTCGTAGTTTCTGATAGGTGTTGACCACCCCCCAGGTCCAGCATTTGCCGGTTCGATGTGGTAATGGGAATGTCAAGAGCCCGTTTGATGACTTCGCGGTGCATGACCTCGAGTTGGTCCTCGTCGCGTTTGCGCATGTGAAGGTAGGGGGTTGTGTAGAGAATTCTACTCGTTACCAAGGCATATGCCAGCCGCAAGGCACCTTTGCTTCGTAACCCCCACGTTTGTTGGAGACTCGGCGGACCCTACGGCCCACCAGATCACCATACATGCCTAGTTTTGCGAGTGTTGTGTCCGGTCTGCGTTGCTGGTGAATAAAGAGACCGATCTCCTTGGCCTCTCTAATCGGACCCGAAGGAAGTGTGAGGTGAATTGAATTTCGTTCCGAGGATAGGGCCGAATATGGACAAATTCTGATTTGGTGGGAGCACACAGTATGCAGCGTAAGTGTCCACTGCCTCCGCTGCCTGTTGTAGGCAGGTCTCCATGTGTCCGAGATTGCCTTCTGTGTCCCAGATAGAGATATCATCCGCATATAGGGCATATCCGATGCCGGGCATGGCTCTTAATTTTGCGGGAAGGTCTTTCATTGCGAGGTTGAAGAGGAGGAAAGATAAAACCGCACCCTGTGGTGTACCCCGGGATCCGATGGTATGAGGTCCATGCTCCTTGTCTTGAATTGGAATGTAGACCTGTCGAACCGTGAGAAATTGCCAGATGTATCGGTATATATTCTGACTACAGTTGGTAACTTGGAGGTGGTTGAGTATTACTTCATGTTTCACATTATCAAAGACTCCTTTCAAATCCATGGACAGGACTACCTTGTCATTGTGAGGGAGTTGTTGGGGCTCTAATACGTCATGATACAGTTGTAGAAGGATGTGTTGTGCGGATTTCTGTAAACGGAAACCAAACATAGTGTCTGCAAAAATGTGATATGTTTCGAGGTATGTGGACAACCTGTCTCGCACCATAGTCTCCATCAATTTGCCGACACAAGATGTGAGGGAGATAGGGCGCAGGTGCTCCACATCAATTGGCTTGCCTGCCTTAGGAATAACCGTCACACTAAGGCTGTTTTCCGATCCGGGGGAGAGGAATCTCTCCAAGCCAGATATATATGGTTGATGAATTCAAGGAGGGTAAGATAGGCTGCATCCGGAAGGCTCGCCAGAAGTTTGAAGGTAATCCTGTCCCGGCCCGTTGCAGTAACGCGTTTCATTAGGCTAGGGCCTCCTTCAAATCATGGAGCTTGAAGGGGGCGTCCAGCTCCAGATTTCTTTGCCCTATGTATGCGCACTGAGAAAGGCGAGGGTCCACCGTGGTACAGAGATATCTGTCACACAATGTTCGGGCCAGTTGTGTTGTACTACCGGGAAAGTTATACATGGGCGGTTTGAGGGGCAGCGCCGTTTCTGCACGCGTTTCATTGGTGTCAATAAGTGCACGAAGCATACGCCAGGTGTTGCGGCCAGACGTCTGGCGCGCATCACTGTTGCATCGATCCACCCAGTTAGTGTCGCTTAACTGAGCGGCATAGTCGGCAGCTTTGTGGGCGAGTTAAAGAATGCGGTGTCTGAGGTTCTTGTTGTGTTTCTGCTTTTTCCATCGTTTGGAGAGACTGCGGCGGGCCTCCCAAATATGGAGAAGATGGTTGTCTACTTCGGGGGTGGAATCAGTGAGCTGAATGCATTGTTCGTTTTTGCGGAGAGTTGTCATTATAGAGGCTACCCGTTCTTGATATCCCGAGCGAACAATGTCGACAGAGGGAAGTGTCGAGCGGAATTTAGTCCAATCGGGAATATGTGCATGCGTTGTGCGGCGTTTAAGGGGCCGTGTGTAAATGGTCGTATTAATGATGCAGTATTCACTGCCAAGGGTTTCTTGGGTGTTAAGCCAGTCTGCGTGCCGAATATTGCGGGTAAGGGTCAAATCTGGGCATGCATCCTTGGTTTCTGAGTTACCCATGCGAGTAAGGTTGGCCGGATCGGTATGGAGGGTTGCACCAAGAGTCGAAATTAGTTCCGCCAATTTTATGCCTCGGGGATCCTCCCTAAGGTAGCCCCATTGCCGACATGGAGCGTTGTAATCTCCTGCAATAAGTATGGCGTCTCGTCCAGCCACGCGTATTGCTTCTGTAAAGATCTTAGAAAAAGTTACGTCTTTATGTTTTGGGGGGCAGTATATATTAAGCCCACGAATCGAGGGGTCTTTGCTCCGCAAAGGTAGGACCGTGGCCATGACATATGAGTAATCGGGGGTCGATGGGAGGGTGACCTCTTGTGCTGCATAGTCTTTGTGAACTAGGATGCAGGTTTGTGTGTCCCTCTGGAAAGTCTGATAATTAGTGAGTTTGGTGTTGGCTCCGGGCTGCTGAAGGGCGACCAGGGCCACGAGGAACTCAAAGGTTTCAAGGTAAAGGCGAAAGTGGGCTCGCTTCTGCCGGTCCTTGAAACCCCTGCAATTCCACTGGGTTACTGTGAAGGGATGTGCTTGTGTCGATGCTCGCGATCTAGGATTGGGGGCCATGATCAGAGGTTGAGGGGGTGAAGGATGCTGCTGTGTTAAGGAGGTTCGATCCACTGCAGCCCGAAGCCGTGCGGATGGCGCATTCCTCGTTATCGGAATCGTCAATACGACGAGAGAGTTTTGTGGGGCGTGTGGGAAACCTACGGGGTCTTGCACGTTTAGAGAGACGTGGGTGTTCGAGAATCCATTTCTGGGTTAAGACTGATACCGAGCGCCTGATGCGGGCAGTTATGCTATCCATCTGGGCGGCAAAGGCAGCATTTATGAGTTTTCTTTGCTACCAGCATTCAGGTTGTCTATAGTTGGTCTTCATTGTGTGATAAAAGTACACTATCGGTTTTAAAACAGAACTTACTTCAATATTGAACCGCGCAATCTTCCTTCTTCAGCCTCAGATATTCATAACTTCCATGGAGTAACGAAAATTCCTCCAAGGTGGCGTCTCTTGTCCTATGATCAGGTGGTCGAAATTATTTCGGAGACCACTACGGCGCCTCTTCTTGTTTCACTCCCACCTTCCTGTCTTCTCTTACGGCGCGGTTCCGGTCTCCACAGCAAGTTGCCGGACAGAGTATCAATCTACATGCCTGAACTATCGAACTCGAATCTCGAAACTGCAGACAAAATTTGCAGTCATAATTTGAACTTCCGCGTCTTCGCGCCTCTACCTCTCGCACGCCAAAACGGCGGCGCTCCTCCGCCGGCCCCACTCATTCGGACCCTCCCCTATCACCGCCGGCTTCCCGCGCGGAGTGGCCTCGGCCGCGGTAGCGCGCGACGTCTGCAAGAATTTGGCGCTGTGAACCAATGATAACCCCCGGCTGTTGACGTCATTAGCAAGACGTGACGTCGACTGCCAGGTTTTCGTGCGACAGCCGGGCACCGCGCGTCGTCGCGAGGTGCGAAAGCGGGTATTTTTTTAAATGTATTATAAATTTCCCGCTCGCTTTTGAGGTCTCGTACGCGGCATGGACGCTCGGTGGCCTGTACTCTACATAGCGCAAGCATTTTAAAACTAAGCTCAAACACCCCTTTCTGTGGCCATTTAAGGAAAAGACATTATGCCTGCCTCACATATTTCGGTGGACACCCGAGCCGCGCAGTAAGGAAAGGAATATTTCAGACGCGCGGCACCCACAGCATCTACTACTGCTACTACACCGACGGCAATTCGACCGAACAAGCTGCATACGCTGTCGCGAAATAACTACTGAGGCTTAAAAAATGAGAACAGTAAATTTTAATGCAGCGCGTAAGCAAGAAAAAGTTTTTAAGTCGCTCTTCATGAGTCAGAGTCGACAAAATCTTTCCTTCACAGTTACCTTTTCACACATGGTTACAATCTGAAGCTTAAATTTTTTCCGCAGCGTTCGTGCTGCTTCCGAGTGCTGACACAGGCCGCATCGAGAACATAAAGATGCACATAAACGTGCTGTTCTTGCGAAAATTACTCCAGCAATGATGCATGTGCATCAAGGTTCCTCCATGCGCGCCAGCCACCTGGAAACCTTTTCGTGACTTGTTTCTACACGCCCCGGCAACTGCGGTCCTCTGGTTGCAGGATGCTCCTCACCCCCGCCGATGGCTCTGCGGCTGCTCGGAGACCGCCCTCTTGCTCTGCGCTGCCTCTTCGCCACGCGCTTGGCGACGCCGCTGCTTGACGACGAACTCCTTCGTAAGAGGCGTCTCCTGTAAGCGCTGCTCTCACTGCTTCGGTTGCTGCTTGTCCAACCGTTTCGCAAACGACGCTGTTTCTCAGCGCTATTGCAGCTTCCGCTGCCACCGCTACTGCTCTCTAACCAGCGTTGGTTCTCGGAGCCAGAAACGCTGGTGTCGTCCGACGAACCACTCGTCGACAATAGTCCTCGCGTTCGGGTTCCGTGGCAAACAGGCGGTGTGCTTGTTGAGGAGTCTCGCAGTTCGGCGCTGCGCGTGGTGTCGCCCGTGGTGCTGCTACTGCTGACTGGAGGCGAAAAGCTTCTAAACCTGCTTCGGGCCCTCATTCGGACTGGCCTTCTTTTCTTTCCGCTTGAGGAAGGAGCGTTGTGGTCATCGTGAAGCAGCGTCGTTGTCTTCGCGACGGACTTCTTCGCGGTGGCTTTCGACGGCAATGTACGCTTCAAAGGCCTACCTCTACCCTTCGGAACCTGCTCCGGCCGACCACGACTAGAAGTCTTCCCCGAGGAGCACAAACGCTTTTCTTTCCACTGTCGCCGCCTTACGTTTATTTCTCAGTGTATTAGTGGCTGTCGCTGAGGCTTTACCTTCGTATACGACTGGCTTGGGAGGTTCTGCCTTCACTCCAGGCCGGCCTCCAGGCGCGTCCGTTGCCGCCTGGATAGGATAGGATAGGAAAACTTAATATCCAACAGAAAGAGGGTAGCCAGAGGGCTACCCGCCTAGACGACGGCCGAAAGGTCTTGACTCTTGGCGGCGGCTTCGGCCAGTCGGACGAGTTGTAACTGAGTCGCCGGGTCGGAGCTCAGTAGTAAGGTCTCCCATTGATCTTTTGTGTTAATACCTCGTCCCTCCCGGGGAGCATGAGGACATTCCCATAGTATGTGGTCCAAGGTGGCCCTAAGTTCGCAGTTCGCGCATTTTTCTGAAAATTGCCCTGGGTACATAAGACTCCAGAGGGCCGGGTTTGGAAATCTGTAAGTTTGTAACCGGCGCCAGTTGATGGCTTGGTATCTGGACAAGGATCTATCCGCTGGAGGAAGTCTAGCTCGTTGCAAACGATAGTGTTGTGTAATTTCTCTGTAGGTCACCATGCGATCCCTGTCTGTAAAGACCACCTCGCTGGGGTCCGCCCGGAAAGAAAAGCCTCGGGTGAACTCGTGGGCCGTCTCATTACCAGGCAGGGATGCATGTGCTGGTGTCCAGACTAGCGTAATTTTCCGGTCTATTTCATGACGGCTTAGAATTGTATTCGTTAGAGGGGAGACCCGGCCCCTGCTGAAATTTAGTATGGCAACTTTGGAGTCACTGATAATGTATCTCGCTTTTGTGCCTACACAAGCCAGTGCTATGGCAGCTTCCTCTGCAGTCTCTGGGTTACACGAGAGTATGGAGGCACTTATTTTGAGGAGTTGTTTATTATTGACGACCGCGACGGTCATCGTGTTCTTACCATATTCAGCGGCATCCACGTAGACCACGTCCTCGTCTTTGTAGGAGCGGAAGCGTTTCTCTAGCGCCTCTGCCCGCTTGGCCCGGCGCACTGAGTGATGAATAGGATGCATATTCCTGGGTAATGGGGGTACAACTATATTGTCTCGAATTTTTCCGAGCATGTCAACTTTGGCGGTTGTTCTGTTATCTCGGCTAAGATTGAGTTTTTCTAGAATGGCCCTGCCGGTTGTGGTCCCGGCTAAGCGTTCAATTTGGGACGTTCTCACTGCTTCCGTAATTTCTTCCAGGGTATTATGCATTCCCAGCCCTAGGAGGCGGTGAGTGGATGTACGGATGGGAAATCCTAGAGCTTGTTTCGTGCATCGCCTGATAATTCCATTTATCTTTTCCTTTTCTGAAACATTAAGATCAAGGAAGGGGGCAGCATACGAGATACGGCTTACTACGAACGCCTGTACCAGCCGTAGGAGATTCTGCTCTTTCATGCCGTGTCTTCTGTTGGCAATCAGCTGTATGAGCCGCATAGTTTGTTGCGCGCAGTTTTCCATCTTAGTTATTGCATCACCGTTATACCCGTTGCTTTGT
The DNA here is from genome assembly GCF_052857255.1 of Amblyomma americanum. Classification (NCBI taxonomy): domain Eukaryota; kingdom Metazoa; phylum Arthropoda; class Arachnida; order Ixodida; family Ixodidae; genus Amblyomma; species Amblyomma americanum. The sequence goes on from NC_135497.1 coordinate 109,962,588, forward strand.
ATAATCATTCCTAAAATTCTGATTTTTTCAACATGAGGAATCTCCGCCACTTGAGATTGGATATCTTGCTGACGAGCCTGGCGGACCTCCTCCTTGTCACGGGCGGTCCAGGCGACGTATCGGCGACTTCGCTACGTCGACGCTTCGCAGGAAGAGACGCTGCCGGCGTTTTCTTCGGAGGACTCATTTTTCAGTCGCACTCAGTCCGAACGAGGCCAACACGGTCACCGATACGTTGCGCTGCAGCCGGCATTAACAAGCTTCTATCGCAGCCACATTGCCGGCTGCTGATTTGGATTTGGATTTATATACGTGGCTTTTCCTTTGTGTCGGGTGCCGAGTGGTGGCACTGATGTCGTTGTTGTCGCGACTGGACAAGCAGAGAAGCGCACCTTTGCTTCCTTCTCTCTTCTCTTTTTCGACTAGCCAGCTAACTTTCGTACATGAAAAGATTTACCTGAAAAACTCTGTGCCCCCCCTATCCTTGGCCAATCCCTCTAGTGGGCAAGTGCCATTGTGTGAGGGTAACAACAACAACAGCAGCCTCGCTTCAGCGCCGCCGTTACCCCGCCGCGGTGGCTCAGTGGTTAGGGCGCTCGACTACTGATCCGGAGTTCCCGGGTTCGAACCCGACCGCGGCGGCTGCGTTTTTATGGAGGAAAAACGCTAAGGCGCCCGTGTGCTGTGCGATGTCAGTGCACGTTAAAGATCCCCAGGTGGTCGAAATTATTCCGGAGCCCTCCACTACGGACCTATTTGTTTCTCTCTTCTTTCACTCCCTCCTTTATCCCTTCCCTTACGGCGCGGTTCAGGTGTCCAACGATATATGAGACAGATACTACGCCATTTCCTTTCCACCAAAAACCAATTATTATTATTATTCAGCGCCGCCGTGTTCGCCTCACGGTACCACTTTACTGTGCCTTTCATTTCCCCAATTATAATAACTGGTTTTTGGGGAAAGGAAATGGCACAGTATCTGTCTCATATATCGTTGAACAGGAACCGCGCCGTAAGGAAATAGATAAGGAGGGAATGCAAGAAAGGAAGATAGATGTGCCGTAGTGGAGGGCTCCGGAATAATTTGGACCACCTGGGGATCTTTAACGTGCACTGACATCGCACAGCACGCGGGTGCCTTAGCGGTTTTCCTCCATAAAAACGCAGCCGCGCGGTCAATAATAATAATTGGTTTTTTGGGGAAAGGAATTGGCGCAGTATCTGTCTCATATATCGTTGGACACCTGAACCGCGCCGTAAAAGAGGGAATAAAGGAGGGAGTGAAAGAAGGCAGGAAGAAAGAAGTGCCGTAGTGGAGGGCTCCGGAATAATTTCGACCACCTGGGGATCTTTAACATGCTCTGACATCGCACAGCACACGGGTGCCTTAGCGTTTTCCCTCCATAAAAACGCAGCCGCCGCGGTCGGGTTCGAACCCGGCAACTCCGGATCAGTAGCCGTGCGCTCTAACCACTGAGCCACCGCGGCGGGTTACGCGGCAAAAAGCAATTTTTTGGGCTGTGGATTCGCTCAGCTAATCCAGGATATACAAAGCGAAAGCTGTCGGCAATCATTGTGCTCGTTGGCGTTGACAACGTTCTAGACTCCGATTTTGAGGAAGAGAAGTTCGTGTAACTGGCTTCCTTGGTCAGTGGACACCTCAATCGCGCTTTGAGGTAAGGATGTACGTGGCGGTGGTGAGAAAGATATGTGGGCTGCACGCATTAGCGCTGACAACGTTGTGGCAGACACGCAGCACTGCAGCTATTGTGCCCAATACAGCGCAGGGTTCATTGGGTGAGCAACCTGTCGCGATGAACCGGTAACTTAACTGCCACCTGCCGTGCTACGATGGGCTCGCTGCCTATCCAGTGTGCGGAACATACTCAACGTTACAGACGCCAAGCCGTGTCTACTTACCCGATACACCACAGCTTTCGCTATGTAACCTGGTTCAGCAGTAGTTAAACCGCAGCTAATTTTACGCGACAGCGTATACAGCTCGTTCTGTCGAAAAGCCGTCGGCGTCGTATTAGCTCTCGACCTCTGGAAACTCTGCACCTGTATAGAATATGGGAAATGCAAAGAATTGTCTTATGATAATTCAAGAGGCAGCGCCCTGACGATTGAACACACATGAACACGGATGACACCGGCATTCTTCGTAGACATCATAACATAATCGGACAAAAAGAACGCCTAAAATTAATATTCCCAGATCCACCCGGGGTAGTCTATACAGACTATGAAAAAATTTGCGTGACTTCTAAATTCCTCAAAAATTTCTAATCGTCTGTGAGAAGAAGGCGGCCGCCGTTGTTATAAGCCGAGATGCAAAATCTGCTCACATGTGACTGCCTCAGTTCTGATTATCAAGTCAAAATTAAAGGCACTTCCTGCGGTGACACATCAAACGTAATTTATTTGCTGGAGTGTTTTGTGTCCAATAACGATACAGAGGAAAACCGAAACCCCTTTTCGATTACGCTTCGACAGCCACAAAGCTCACTGCGCTCCTCTCCACAACCTACCGCTATTTAAACACATCAGGATTCCCGGTCGCTCATTCGATAAATAAGAGTCATTATTTTACGATTATCTTATATACAAACTTGATGCGATTTCTGCTGACTTAAACGACCGTCCCGGCGCGCTGTAATGTCTGCTACGGTAACAGTTATGCTTCCCACATGTGTGCTTTCGTCTAGGAATTCGCAATTTTTAATGTATCTTTCAGTGACATATACACGATTACCCGCGAGACTGATATCGCAACCAGTGCAGGCTCTGTCTTGGTCTTGAGCCTATGAAAAAGTGGCATGTAAAGTGTAAAGTGGCCAACATCTGCTCATTCGGCATCATTGCTTCGCCAGAAATTTGAGGAACAAGATGCTTGCCTGCCTGAAGGATCCATTGTTGTCTACGTAGACGCAAGCATACAAGACTGCAAAGCAACAACAGCTATCTACTGCCCCTGCAGGCCTGCCCTGAATCAAACCTCTTGGTTTCAGTCTACTGAACCCCCTTCGTCCTTTTTTGCTGAGCTCGTTGCAGTTCAAGAAGCACTATGCTCTGTGGCCGACTTAACTATGCTCCCTGCGGCCCGCGTTGTCATCCGCACTGACGCCCTTCAAGTTATCCGGTTGCTGCGACGTGTTAGCCGCTGTCCCACGATATGTCAGGACATCCACCGGCTCGCGGCACGAATCCCGCAGCCAGTACGTATTAAGTGGGTCTCACAGGATCTGCTGACCTATCAAAGGCAGGCAGATTTAGCAACCCGCCTTGCGAATCCAAACTCACCACCGCCTCGGCTCCTTCATTTGGACAATTTTGCCCTCCTTTCATCAAGAAAGGAACTGCTCCGGCGCCGCACACGTGCTCTCATCCCTCCGTGTGTGGTAACCCTCCCCCGCGGTCTTACCCGTGCAGAGGAGGTTGCGCTTAGGAGGATCCGTGTCGGGGTTGCCCTCACACCAGACATCACTCGGAAGTGGCCTCAGTACCGAGAATTGTTTCCTCGGCCAGGGTGTCTGGTATGTAAACACGAGGACATTGAGGCCGACATTCGTCACTTACTGTGGGACTGCCCAGCTCTCAAGCCTACAAGGATCCGTCACCTGATGGTAGCAGGTCTTTCACCAAGCAACCCTTCTTCATACATTGCCTGGACGCAGGGACCGTACCATCGTTCTCTGCTGGACTTCATCAAATCAGCTAACCTTTTTCATGCATTTAGATCATTCATCACACCTTCACCCATCATTGATGCCCTGTGGCAATAAATTTCGCTTAAAAAAGACGCCAAATATTGAAGAGCTCGAGTTCACTGCTTACGAGCGGCGTGTCCTGAAGGACACCGCTAACCTTACGGTTTATTTATTTATTCTATTTACAAATGACTGCTGGCTTTATTGAGAAGACTTAAGGAGTGGTCCTCACTGTAACTTCGTTTTCCAGAATATGAACAAAATCAACGCAGTATACGTTACAAAAAACAACATTACAGAGTGCGAGGACACCTCGCGTGAGAATTTTACGAAATAAGCACTGGAAATAAGCCGCCGCGGTGGCTCAGTGGTTAGGACGCTCGGCTACTGGTTCGGAGTTCCCGGGTTCGAACCCGACCACGGCGGCTGCGTTTCCATGGCGGCGAAACGCTAAGGTGCCCGTGTACTGTGCGATGTCAGTACACGTTAAAGATCCCCAGCTAGGTGGTCGAAATTATTTCGGAGCCTTCCACTACAGCACCTCTTTCTTCCTTTCTTCTTTCACTCCCTCCTTTATCCCTTCCCTTGCGGCGCAGTTCAGGTGTCCGCCGATATGTGAGGCTACGCCATTTCCTTTCCCCCCAAAATAATAATAATTGGTTTTTGGGGAAAGGAAATGGCGCAGTATCTGTCTCATATATCGTTGGACACCTGAACCGCGCCGTAAAGGAGGGAGCGAAAGAAGAAAGGAACAATGAGGTGCCGTAGTGGAGGGCTCCGGAATAATTTCGACCACCTGGGGATCTTTAACGTGCACTGACAACGCACAGCACACGGGCGCCTTAGCGTTTTTCCTCCATAAAAACGCAGCCGCTGCGGTCGGGTTCGAACCCGAGAACTCCGGATCAGTAGCCAAGCGCTCTAACCACTGAGCCTCCGCGGCAAAAACCAATTTTCATTTTTTTTCATTGGAAATAAATGATCTGATTACCCAAAATTATTATTTTTATTATTTTAAGCAACGTAGTAAGCAATGCCGCATTTAAGGTCTCTGCAATTTTTTTTATTGGGAACATTTCATTCGCGTACAGTCCGCACAAGAAAAGAATTATAAGTTTCATTGCGACGTGGGCACTCCTTCGCTTTTAATGAGTGGTAGGATGGTTTGGGGCGACCACCGGCAAGCTCGATTTGTTTGCCGCTGTCAATGCCTAGCCTATTGTGAATAATCAAATACATAAAGTTTAGTCTTTCGTGGTATCTTCTGAGCTCCAAAGTAGTTTTATTTTTAAGAAAAATGATAGAAGACTTCTGCAATGTTCTCTTTACTGTACCGCCTTAGAACTTTGCTGATGAAACACTTGAATGAAGAATCCGTCGTGTTGGGTGAGGAGACCTTCCTCCTCCGCTGGTCAACGAGGTTCATTGTTGTTAGCGATAGAGGTACGTCCACGCCCATCCTTCCGTGTTAGGAGGTTTGGCGAGTGTTGCTAATTGTTTCCTTCCTTGTATTCCACTTAAGCGGATAATGAAGCAGCTTTAAGCCAGCTCGTGTAGAAACCACGGATTGTTCACTGAAATGTCATTTGTATATATGTGATGCCTGTACAATGATGGCTCATTGTGATGTCTTATGAAACCAGACCACTTGTATAAAGAGTCCTTAGCACTGTAGATAATTTCGGGAAAATAAAATTCTCTTAAAAGGTGTTGTGACTAGTTCCTGCGTGCCACATTCAAAATAATATTGTCTGTGGTTGTCCACACGCAACAGCGCACAAGATTGGAGCTAAAAGTATTAGGCAAAGTCAGCCGTGCTGTATGCATATGAGAACGGCCTCGAAAGAACACGTGCTCAAGAGTCCAAGCGGGCTTCTCGCTCGAGTAACCATCAGTACCTCGGGTAGAGCGGGGTGCGCTTGGGGACCTTCTTTCCGGATGTGCTGCTTTTCCTTTCGCTCTGCAGTTCTTTGTACGTGGTGGAAAATGCGCACGAAAACACGCGCACATGCACCCTCTCAAGCACAGTACGGCATAGTTCATTTCTTAAAGGTATGTATTCGATTCCTGTGCGCTGTCGCACATGGGCTAGAGAATACATATCCTAGATAACGTATTTCTACTGTATAACACTAGGCACAGAGAAAGAAATTAGTGCTATTCGCCGGGTGGTAACGCTGACGAATCTGGTTTGCAGCGACTGCGCAACTCTGTATTTGCGTACACAGCGTCGCAAGGTAAATGGTTTCGTTCGTTCCGGGCAACGACGTAAACTGACGAAAACCAGTAGCGAACGTGAGGGGTCATCCTTTGCTTTTTCATACCATGTACACCCGAACTGCACGCTGTTCAATGATAATAATAATAATAATAATAATAATAATAATAATAATAATAATAATAATAATAATAATAATAATAATAATTGGTTTCAGGGGAGAGGAAATAGCGCAGTATCTGTCTCATATATCGTTGGACACCTGAACCGCGCCATAAGGGAAGGGATAAAGGAAGAGAGAGGTGCCGTAGTGGAGGCCTCCGGAATAATTTCGACCACCTGGGGATCTTTAACGTGCACTGACATCGCACAGCACACGGACGCCTTTGCGGTTTGCCTCCATAATAACAAAGCCGCCGCGGTCGGGTTCGAACCCGGGAACTCCGGATCAGTAGCCGAGCGCCCTAACCACTGAGCCACCGCGGCGGGTCTTTTAAAATTATTATTTTTTTTAATTTTCTTTCCAGTTCCTAATTTCCAAGGCCGCGCTGCTCAGCTCGGACCCGGAGGATCAACTCCGAGTCACGGAGCGGGCCGAAGAGGTCGCCGAACGACATCGTCGGTCGGCCACCTGGCGTCCGGCCTAGAAGAGCAGCCCACCGCGGGGAGGGGAACGTCACCCCAACCCGCGCCTAAGACCTCTTCTTTAATAAAGTTTACCCCCTCCTCCTTTCCAATTTTCCCCTAACCCCTGACACCGTCTTTCGGTGCTCTCAGCAAGCAACCAGGCCGAGCGTTTCTCGTGTCGACATGGGTTGCCTCTGCCATTATTCTCATTAAATATGGCAACATTCATTTGCACTACACTGAATTGCGCCATTGAAACCCATTTCGTCCGATTAACAATTCGATGCAATTTACACAATGCATTATTATTTATTATTGGAGGAACGGTTTCCTTGTAACCTTAACAAACATATAAACTGAATATGGCAGTTAAACCATCGCATGTTGTAGCGGTGGCTGCGAAAGCGTGCTGTAGGATAGCTAATACCTGCCAGCGACATCAGCATTGCAAATGACCAGTTTTGGGCCTGTTTATCGGTCTCATATATCGTTATCAAGCTTATAACGTTATCCAGCTTACCTTATCAGAACAAGCATAATTGCTTCCTTATTCTACGCCGCAAAAATATCGCGTCCTCCAGAGGCTGGCCACAGCGTGTGGATCTTTTTTCTCGGGTGGACACGCAGAGAGCGTCGCAAGAGTTTTTATCCGCCTGTCCAAGGACATTTGCGCTTCAGCATCCCGGATCTAGAAGTTAAGTGCCGTGTATTGGCCTTAACGGCCACGTGGGACCTTATCTCAGACGCAGCGTACCGAGGAAGAGCACTCACCGCATATTTGACGGGAACATCGCGTCGCTTCTTTCAGATCAAAGTGGAAAGGCCCTGCGGCTGAAAAGTAGCCAGCTCTCTATACATATGTCGTGAGATCCTTACATTTTCTTGAAGGTGCACTTCCTGATTGTGATTTGAAAGAATTGTCCGGGAATGAAACTTGCGAATATGCATGCTTTTCGCACCCTGAATGTAGACCAGCGCAGGAAAGTGAGCAAATGCGGAAACAATGAATCTTTGTCTCTCTCCCCGCTGATATATCCAATTTTACCTGGCTTCGCGAATGGGAAGAGTTACCTACAGCTGACCGCCTTGCGGCATTGGGCGCGGCGCCCTACGCCTCATGTCCGCAACGCGGTCGAACTGAAACTCAGTACCATGCCGTTTTTGAATGCCAAGTCGCGCGCAATTTCTGGCGCTTGGTAGCGCGCATGTTGTAGTAGTAAGTGGATTTTTATTAAAATAATAGTAAAAAGGAAGGAAAAGATTTTTGCTAGACCCGGCATCTGCCATCGACACTGAAGCCCCTGAGCTGGGGCAGCGGAAATAAAGGATAGCAGGCAGAATGGAGAAATGTGAGCGTGCGTGCGTGTGTGTGTGTGTGGGTGCGCGCGCGCGCGCGACAAAGACATGTGCTGCATAAGGAAGACATGCGCTCGATGTGTTGTATGTCGTCTCGCGAGACGAGTGTCACCCAGTGTGTGTGTGTGTATATGTGTGTGAGTGGTCTACTCTGTAACCAATCAATTTCGCTTTAAAAAAGCATATATATACCTGTGTACCACTGTGATGAAGACGTCCCCAGTCGAAACGTCAGTAAACCCTTGTGTTTTCATGCGTGTTAGTCTAATTTATAAGTGTATAACTTCTGGTTCGTAGTACCTTCTTCGTAACTGGTGTGTGTGTGTGTGTGTGTGTGTGTGTGTGTGTGTGTGTGTGTGTGTGTGTGTGTGTGTGTGTGTGTGTGTGTGTGTGTGTGTGTGTGTGTGTGTGTGTGTGTGTGTGCGCGCGTGCGTGCGTGCGTGCGTGTGTGTGTGTGTGTGTGTGTGTGTGTGTGTGTGTGTGTGTGTGTGTGTGTGTGTGTGTGTGTGTGTGTGTGTGCGTGCGTGTGCGTGTGTGTGTGTGTGTGTGTGTGTGTGTGTGTGTGTGTGTGTGTGTGTGTGTGTGTGTGTGTGTTTCATGCCACACTTCTTTGGGGTACTCGCCTGAATAATTAAGAAAAAGTCAGCTATTGGCATCGTCTGCGGTGACGACAAAACGAAACAGGCCGCTCTCAGCGATTCTGGTGGCGCCATCTCGTTGGTCGACCGTGGAGATCAGGCAAAGGAGGGGGTGTAGGGTCTGCAAGAGGTTTGAAGACTAGACGCTGCTTTATCAATGATCACACCTTACTTATTATGAAAACTCCATCCCGATGGTTACGGCCCGGAATGTACACTATGTGGCGAAATAGCCGCCGCGGTGGCTGAGTGGTTATGGCGCTCGGCTGCTGGCCCGAAATACGCGGGTTCGATCCTTACCGCGGCGGTCGAATTTCAATGGGGGCGAAATGCTAGAGGCCCGTGTGCTGTGCGATGTCAGTGCACGTGAAAGAACCCCAGGTAGTCGAAATTTCCGGAACCCTTCACTACGGCGTCTCTCATAGCCTGAGTCGCTTTGGGACGTTAAACCCCCAAAAACCTAAACCCTAAACTATGTGGCGAAATAGCCACTTAACGATCACGTATTGTAGAACTGTAAAGAGGAGCGGCCACCGGATTCTCTAATACAAGTTCCTGCTATTGAGCAATGGGAGGCCGCGTTGCTCAGCTCAGACATGGGCGTTCAAACCCGGGCCATTAAATAGGCTACTCAGGTCGTCATTAGCCGTGTACTGACAGCCACCTAGCAAGGATCATCTGCATTTTGCCTTCTGACGAAATAAATAATTTGCAATCCAAATCAAGGATCCCAAAAAACTTAACCTGGCCAAAACTGCACTAAGCTTGAATGAATGAATGAAGTTTGTTTCCGTCATCATGGGGCCTCACGGTTGGGGCGCAGCATTGGGAAGGGGTGCATACTAGCCGGCCCTCAGCACCGGAGACCGCGGAGAGTCTTATAGTAAGCTGTCTCCGCCTGACGGATGATGAGTCTTTGCTTATCCGGGTCGTGGTTCCGGATCAGCTCTTCCCAATTGGCAAGGTCTGGGAAGCTTTGTGATTTAGCTCCAGGAGAATCCTGACACTCCCAAATTAAGTGATTTTGCGAAGTCATTCTTTGGCAGCTACCGCAGAGCTCAGGCTCTCCAGTGTCTTCATCGAGTACTATAGAGTACGGAAAGAATCTGTTGACTTGAAGCCTCCTCCAGGAGGCTTTGGATAGGAGAATTTAAGAGAACTTGTTGGGCTAGTTGTTAATTGATCATTGTACATTTAAGGCAACACACACACACACACACACACACACACACACACACACACACACACACACACACACACACACACACACACACACACACACACACACACACACACACACACACACACACACACACACACACACACACACACACACACACACACGCGCGCGCGCGCGCCCGCACACGCACGCACACGCACGCACGCGCGCGCCTTTTTTTTTTAAATGAGAACTGGAGGCGCTCTGTCCCGTTCTCTTCTCGTGTGTGTGTGTGTGTGTGTGGTTTTGGCGCCTTAAAAGTATAATGGATAGAAGACTCTCACTTGCACTAAGTTTGAAGACATTCATGGCACAGCATCTTCAAACCTCCCGCAAAATAATCCCCCTCGTCTGCCAAATCTCCAGGATCTAGGGCCAAGAAACGAGATGGCGCCACCAAAGCTCTCGCTGAAGAAGCGGCCTTTTTCGTTTCTTCGTCGTCCCAGACGATGCGAATATCCGACTTTTTCTTGTCGACTCATGCAGGTACCCCAAACAAATCTGGCATAAAACAATTCTGCCTACCAAGTTCCATTTATGTGCGAAATTTTCTGCTCGAACAATTTACCGCTTTACTTGTGAGAAGCATTCTACGCGCTGCATATGCTCCCGCTGGAAGCATTTACAGGAACACTTATGCCACCGTACTACACTCTTACTGCCAGCGCCCTGTACGGTTTTCATCGCTCCGGTGCGCTACGGGAACCACATGCTCCTCAGTATTCAAGAGTTATAGTAGGGTGGCTCTTATAGAAACAAGAACAATAAAATTGTCATTCGACAAGCCTCATGGAGCCAATCCGAGCTGCTGGCTGTCTGTTCGGCGCCAAAGTTTTCGTACTTGCCATGCGTACATGGGCAACTTGGGGTACTTGTTACTTGCGTAAGCCCGGTTGAACGGCGCGTGAATCTCCATATCGGTCGTGGTCTGTCCCTGCAGTGTACTAACATTTTCAGTCTGACATCTTCGAAGAGAGCTGAAATGGCGGCAGCCAACCTGGAAAGTGGTGAGTATTTGGTTCGTCTTCCGAAAGGAGCGTGTCTCGGATCCGTCAAAAATGACCAGTCACTGGCGGCAGTTTCGAAGGCTGACGAACCGGCGCATATACGAATGCGTCGAACTTTTGGCGTTTACCTAAAGTGACCATATTCCTCAGACTCCAAAGCGGGACATAAGCGGGCCGTGGGTGGGGGGCCCCTGATTGACACGGCTAGTAGTTTAGACATTCACTTTTTTTTTATTCTATCCATATCATGCAGCATTTCATTTCTTCCAGCTTTGGCCTAGCTGGCGCAAACATCTAATACTTCTGGCTTGAATGGATCTTCTGCAGCAGTCCATTTTTGCAGATGTGTCCGTGGTATTGTTCACATGTCATATGCCCATTCACTTTGAGCATCTGCAGCGCTTTGAGTGTCGTCACTTGAAACTGCATCTTCTCTGCAGACCACTGCTTGTTCATCAACAAAAACGCCCTCCCCACTGGTGCATTTATTCCTGGCAAGCACTTGCAGTACTCAATATATAATTGCCCTCATGTTGACGCAAGGCATATCTTTTGTCTCAAAGTGCTGGAGAACATCCACCCGCCGTTCCCCATGCGGCTTCTTCTGTCTCCCATTCCTCTAGTTTCTCAGTCGTGACATCATGTGAAACGTTACAGGCTTCGTCAAATAAAGCATTCTCATCAAGACCGATGTGACAGAACTCTCAAGTCATAAGCGCCTGCCTATGGCTTGTTTCTTCCATTATTTAGGCTGGTTTATTGGAGCTAGGCAGAGCAGGTGCAGCCAGTGTAGCCAGTGCAGCGAAGGCGGGACAAAACGCTGTCCCACAAGCATGCTGGCGGGACAGCGGGACCAGACCCGCAAAACCTGGACAGGTCCCGCCTAAATTGGCACGTCTGGTCACTTTACGTTTGCCAGTGATGAAACTTGTCACACTACATCTGCTGATCACCAATGTCAGCGAGTAGAACCAGATGTAACTAACGCTTGCGTTGAAGTTCATACGTCCATACGCACATTACTGAGTATGCCTTGTGACGGTTTCTCGGAGGTCTTCAATGATCATCGTGCTGTGGACAGCCAGGAACATGCAATTGATACTGAACTGCATCGCGATATCGCCTGTGCCCAGTATAAGTGAATGACCCCGAAGTTGCAGAGATGACCTTTCTGCATTCCTGTTCAGACTTTGGCAGTGCAATCGGGCACCTCGCATGCATCCGTGACTGCTCCTCTGGGGGTGTTGCGCAAGCATTCGTGCTTTTCGTCTTTGCCACGTTCGACAACAGCGTTGTTAGAAATGCCTAGGAAGTCCCTCGGTAGTGTACACATTGCCGGTGGAAAGTAATGCCATTTCAGCATTGCTGAACGGGTTCGATAAGCAGTGAGCCACGCCAAGGAGGTGATTGAGAGAATGCGGCTAGCACCGTGTCTATAAACAAACCTAACCAATGATACACCGATACTCCAAAGCATGTCATGCTTAAATCAAGTGTTGATGAGGAGATAGTCTGGAATTTTTCCCCTAGTACTGACATATCATTTGACTCAACATGAATAAGTGTGAGTGCACATCCTGCACATGTGCATAGATGGTATTTGAAAAGTTACAGCACGGAAAATGGGGACTTCAAGGGTAGAAAACACAGGACAAGCGCTGACTCTCAACTAAAGTTTAATGACAGCAAACAGGCAAATATAAGTGAACAAGCAACAACCAAACATTAAAACCACAAGGCACGCTCCCCGTTTTCCGCGCTGTAATTTTTCAAATATGTATCACCAACTCGCCCGGCTTGCTATTGTATTGCATAGATGATGACTGCGGGAGTGGAATATATACTATTATAAGTGATTGTGCGCAATGCGGGGCAGGTCTGACAGGTTTTAGGTCATTATTAACATATAAGTGACGCTACGGTGGAGCAATTGCTGGCCGAACAAGCAAGGCTAATCCCACCGGTAGCATACAACAAGTCCACTGACATCCTGAGCATGAACTTTTATGCTGATTAATAAAAATATTACTCGTGCAAGGATAGCCGTTTATGGTCTTGCTTATTTTTGCGGGCATCACTCAGCTTTTGCTAAGTACTGCATCTTTGCTGGAGTGAAGCAGGCATGTTTTTCTGCTCTTATTCATTGCAGGGTCATATCCAGAAGACACTTTTCTGCTTTAATGGGAATGTTGCATTCCTGCGTCTCTTTTACATAAAGAAACTCCTGCTGTGGCATGTGAGCCTGGGCAGCGAAGTTTCTTTTTTTGATCTGGAAAAGCTTTCAAGCTGAAACTGTGCTTTGCGTTTATGTGTAGGTTTTAGGCATTGAAATTTGATATTTTAAGGCAAAAGCCTTGGCTCATGGGTGTGCGCAAGGCCTGTCCGCAGGAAACGTGTGCACGAAATGTCCGCCCCACCTGTCAATCAAAGAAATATAAAAAATGTATGAAAGGCAAAATAAAAATAAGTGGGGGAAATAAAAATATAAAATATTACAAAATAGAAATAAAACGGCAATGAAAAAAAGAAAAATATAAAAATTGACGAAAATAAAAAGAATAAAAACGAAGGGAGAAAGGACATGGAAAGGCTTTTTGCTTTCGCTTTTCCGCTCATAAGCAGACTAAGTGTAAATAATTTTTTTTGTTATACATTTTCAGCAATTTGGTTTTGTTTCAGAGACGACAACTTGCAACTTTTGTTCTCCATAAGAATTGATTCTATGGCTCTTTTTGGCCTTGTTGGTGTTTGTCCAACCCCAAAAGGCGTATTTGTTGCCAAGAAAAAATGGATTTGATCATTTGAGCCACTCAATTCAAACTCGTGTCATCTGCGCTGAAACAGAAAGATGTTCTCCAGTGATCACTGTGATCTGCACCAAAACAGACCCTATAATCCCAAATTTTAATCTTGAACACTGAAATTTTTATGCTGTTCAGGCAAACTAACAGCAAACATTTTGAATATTTAAGCAATTTAAAATTATACTTGCTTTTCATCTTAAAGCATAATTACAGTTGACATAGTTCTTGCCAAATGTTGTATTGAATAATAAATTACACTGTAGAACCTAATATTTTAGCTTGAAATGCATTTTATAAGAAAGCACATGACTCATATGACTGTGTCTATGTTATGAATCTTGCTGAAAAATAATAACCAACAGAAATGGCCCACTTTTTCCATCACAAGTAAAGAATAAGGCAGGTGTGCTTTTAGCAGAAGCAGTGATGATGCATTTTTGTCTGCAATATTGTGTGCATTGATTTCTGTGTGTGGATATTATTGATGGTTTTTGCATACAGTGTGCAGTCTAGGTGGGCTTGTCAAAGCAGTTAGAGCACCGTGTAGAGTGTACAATCTCTGGTCATGCAGGCCCTTGGAAAAAATGCTTTCAAGGAACAGTCTCCACATATGCCAAAGCCATTGCAAACATCATTCCTGCAGAGACACTTGCCACAAATTTCGTCCACTGGAGCAGATGTTACAGTGCAACTTGTTTCATTCATTTCTGTGTTCAAAAGGTGAGCTATGGAATGTTAGCCATAGATTTTTTGCGTCAGCCACTCCCATGGATTCTAACTTTTTATGGTACTACATAGTTGCTAACAGTTTTTTGAACTTAGAATTGGGAGCTGAAAGAATTGTACTGTGTGGTTACATAGATTTCTTGATGCTGGTAAATGAAGTTTAATCTGTTTTGTGTTGCATAGATCCTCAGGCATAGACATACATATGTCCGAAAATTACTGAGGAAGATAGCTACAATTTCTTGGTTCATGAATTGATTCATGATTTCATGAAAGTGTGTATCTGTCAACTTGCAGCAAATGTCTATTTTTTTAATGCACCATAAAGTTTCAATGGCATTAATATTTGTTTATTATGCCCCTCTGTATAACTCAGCTATGATGTGCTGGTAAAGTGTTAAAACCACTGCAGCCATGTGAAGAGCCTCTTAACAACGTAAAAAAGATAGAAATAATGAGTTTGGTCTTTACAATGTCGAAGCAGCAACTAGTCTATAAATTGCTCTGTAGTTGATGGCTCTGGAATATTTTAGGCTTCCTAAGTGGTTTTAATTGCACTTGATATCACCTTGCACCTGTTATAGTGCCTGCCTCATGTGAAGGAGCGACTGCTTTCAAATGTTTGAAAACAACCACTGGTTACATATAAAAAAAAAGTCTGTTCAGGGCTGAAATTGCACATGGTGTGCTGCCTATTCGTAATGAAGAACTCAGAGGGTCAGTGAGGCTATTTTTTTATTTGTTTGTTTTTTCACTTGCAAGCCAACAGCACAGCAGCCTACAAGGACGGTGCACATTACAAGAAGAGCACTACAATGCACAAAGAACACCACTACGATACACACAGGAAGTTAAATGACACAGTGGAAATAGTGTGCGAAAGAAGTAAAGATTGCAATGAAAACGTAATAATAGTGGCAGCCACCTCCAGTTATGTGCTGATAGATAGAAAAAGCATCAATGCACTACAAGAAAAATCTTAATAACAAATAAGATAAATAAATGTCACAATCTGTATACTTGTAGTAGCACAGACATAGAAGTCTGTTGATGAGATTACAATGGCCAGTGTGTCTTCGTTAAAAAACAGCTTGTTTCCTCAGGCTTGTATTCGATGGCTGCCTGTCCGGATCCAACAATTCTTAGCACCTTTCGCTACATCGGAGGAATGACCGCCACCTTGGTCAGCTCATCCACAGCCACTGGGGACTGAGGGCCGAGGGTTAACTCACAAATCCACAAAGGCGGCGGTGGCAGCCAAGTACAGTATTAATGGCCAATTCCTGTTCTGTGGAGGGAGCATGCTTATATAGCTCTTCACTCAGTGAGCATTTCTTTCATGGTTGCATCTCACTTATTTCCTATTTTTTGGTAGCGCAGAGAAAAGCAAGATATTACTTTTCTTTACAAGCTGCTCCACGGTACCACTGATTGTCCTGAAATGCTATCAGATATTTTTATAAGAGTTCCCACGAGAAACTTAACTTGTCAGTGTTCAATGCAAGAATCTTATGCAGTGAGGCTAGCCTAATTGTTCTGTTTGAACAATATCGGGCAGTGAATGGGACTTCACAGTGCTTAACAATGTTATAAGGACTGATGCAATGCATACACTAAATAACAGGTACATAAGGAGGTGGTTGTCATTATAATCAAGATTAATAAAAAGCGAAAGTTGAAGATACTGCGAGCCTATGCACAAGCACCCAGTCAAACTGGCAAGGTGGTTAAAAGGAGCTGTAAAGATGCCATATCAGTGATGAATAAAATAGGGAAATAGAGGTTTATAAACAAATAGTATGTAAACCTAAGCTGTAACTTTCGAGCCTTATACTATGCCTTATACTTAGCCTTATACTTGGAGCCGTGGAAAGAAAAATGATAGGTGTAACATTAATAAACCGTTAGCAGGCAGAGTGGGTGAGAGAACAAGTGCGTGTTAATGACATCCTAGTCGAAATCAAGAGGAAGAAATGGGCTTGGGCAGGGCATGTACTGCAAAGGCAAGGTAACCACTGCCCCTTAAAGGTAATGGAGTGTATTCCAAGAGAAGGCAAGCGTAGCAGGGGGCGGCAGAAAGTTAGTTGGGCGGATGAGATTAGGAAGTTTGCAGGCATAGGGTGGGCGCAGCTGGGAAAGGACAGGGTTAATTGGAGAGACATGGGAAAGGCCTTTGCCCTGGAGTGGGTGTGGTCAGACTGATGATGATGATCATGATACTAGAGAATCGTAGCGCAGGTTAACCTCTCTGCCTTAAATTAAGTAAGAATGTACTACACTGTACTGATGGGCAACTTCGAAGTCAAAGTATGGAAGTTGGAAAGAAACATGCAAACAAGAAATAAACATAAAAGAGACTGAGTGGGGAGACAAATAATGAAATAGACTTCACAATGAATGCCCTTCGTGGCACCATGCAGGATGTAGAAGAACTAGAGGAGGTGAGGTGTAGTGACTGTACAGTTGTGACGTCTAGAATCAGCCTGGATTGAATAAAGGGTGGAGGAAAGTTGTCATGAATAGGGTAAATGTGATGACCTTCCCAGCATAATTCCGCAGTGCTCAGTTGAAGTAGGAGGTACGCTAGCTAGGTAGAATATTGGCAAGCTCTCCAAGGAAACAAGGTGCATCATACTATGAAGTGGTAACGCATGAAAGTCTCAGACCTCTCAGATAAGGTAGAATATGCAGAACCATCAAAATTTATAAGTGCAAGGTAGTTATGCAAAGTAAAAAATTGTACTAACATGAAGAGAACTCAGCAAGCACTAAAGCATCCAGAAAGCCTGAAAGGTGCAAAGACTAGAATAGGCGTGTGCAGAGATACATGTTTGTAGAAGGGACAAAGGCAATAGTGTCGTGAGAAATTTAAATATAGTAGGCAAGGCAGGAGAAAAATTCTGTGTAGCCTGCTGATGATGGTGCTGAATGTAATATATACATTGATATCTGTGTTTCACCTCGATGAGAAAGATAGCTGATGCTGCCTAGTTTTGAACCAAGGACTTTTGTTTTTCCAGCTAATCTCTTTAGCTGCTCCACTACTTTGATGGACCATGAATATGCTGAAAGGTTGCAGCTCTGAAGCTTCTATAGCTAACTTGGGCTTGTACTCAGTGTTAACATTTCTTTTACGGTAAATATGCTATGATCATAACAGTTAAGGTATAATATTAGACACTTGTGGTTCTGCTCATGAATGCAACCTAAAGGAGCCACCATTCAGACTCTTGTCTGCACAACCCACATTGTCCTTTGAATTTGAAAGGACAAAGGCTAGCATTAAAGAGGTGAACCTTACGAATTACTTGCTCTTACTGTTATCATCATTCTATTTCCAATGCTTAAAACTATTTTCATGATATGTTTTGTACATATTTCATTTCCTAATACAGGTAGCAAACAGGCTTGGAATGTGGAGGAGTGCCATATCCTGCCTAGTTCAACATAGAATCTGTGGAGTCCCAAGACAAAGCCATACCTATCAGAATGATGCAGCTGCAAGTGCTTTTACAGCTTATGGCTGTGATATGCAGGGTGTGTGCTTAAGATGGTTAAGAACCATCTTTTATCATATTAGTATCATTTTATTTCGACAGATCCCGCCATTTAGAGTTACATCAAAACCGCGTTGATACATTCCCAGTTCGTACTATTTACCAGTTTGTACGCTCAAAGTCACGGACATTAAAAATCTCCCATACAGTTTCACTGTTTTTTTTTTTTTTTTCTGGTGAATATGTTAGCGGATAACATGCTTTTCCGGCTTCTGTGTTTCATATTTTGACAAATTGTGGTCGCATAATACATTTCTTTACCAACCTGCACACGTGCAAACATATAAGTGCACCAAACATGAGGGCATGCGACATGAAAAGCTGAAATGCAGCGGCAATCATCCACCCTGGTGGCTTCTCTGCGGTTCCTTCGTGCGAGGAGGCGAAGCACCACTGCCACCGCCGCCGCCGCCGCCAACAACAACAAAAATAAAAACGTTGCGCTAGCACTCAAGAGAGCCGTTTTTACAGGGACGCGACATAAATTATAAACTCCAGCGACACACATGCCTACGAGCGGGCCGGGTCTGGGAAATGCTGCTCAAAAATTGCAAACTCCTAACCAACTCTTAGGAAGCCGCAAACGACAGCGTTAAAAGTCACTTAGCTCTCCTTCGCAACTCCACTAGCACAAATTGAAAGGATGTATCTGTAAAGCTGTTTGCCAATGACTGTGTTGTTTTCAAGGACATAATAAGTGATTATAACTATACTTGTCACTACAAAAAAACCATAGTAGCAATCACAGAACGGTGAGTGTGCTTGGGTGTGGATAATAACAAAGATAAAACCATATTGTTACAAATTACAAGGAAAAAAGTTCCCAGGCAACGTAGTTATATACTTTACAGCCTTTCTATTTTAGAAGTGGAGAGCTATAAATACTTATGAGTAACCCTCACTAACAAACTTACTTGGTCCTCACATCTGCTCTAATGTCTCCTCAATCCGCAATGAAAAAATTATGGTTTATTAAAAGAAAACTTAGAAATTCTCCCATCAGCACTAGAATCACGGAATACAAGTCTTGTATTAGGTCCCGACTTGAATGTGCAGGAGCAGTCTGAGATCCACATAATTAAAAAGACAGTGCTGAACTGGAGCGTGTACAGCGAAAACCAGTTCATTTTATTTATGATAAATATAGAAGGACAGATTCTTCAGGTGCATTAATTCTAAAGAATAATTTACAGTCCTTAGCAGTAAGAAGAAAAGTTACAGGTCTAGCATTACTTCAAAGTTTCATTTCAGGAGACCTGAAGCCAGATCTTCCCGATTTTGCGAAATTGGGGACAAAGCTTGGCAAAGTAAAATGGATACGGTCTGTAAAGAAAATTACATCCCTAGGGGTGTGTTTTTACCTATAACTCGCACCATTGCACTCCCAATGTGGCTGGAAAGTATCTGCCACACTCCTACAGTGCATTGTTAAGAGTTGTACTGATCTTCTCAATTGTGTGAAATTCGCTAGCACTACAATAACTACAATTTTTTTGAGAAGCACTCCTTCGCCGATTCTTTACCCCCCCCCCCCAGCCAGGTCATGCAACCTGTCACATGGCGTGGCGTGTGATTCTGAATCATACTCGGGGGTTTGCCGGGCTGGTGGGGTGCCAGTGCCAGCTGCGCAACAGTCAGCATGTGGAACGTTTCCACTGCTCTGTGGTTGGCGCGTCGAGTCATCTGACATGGGGCATGAACTAGCTGGGGAAGGCAAATAGAGAAGCGGCGAAGGAGCGCTTTTTAAAAAGAAAGATGCTCCGAGACGGATGCATGTGACTCGACTCTTTGGCCATGTCTGACGTCATACCTCACTCACATTGGTTGACTATGCTGTGACGTCATAAGCTATGACCAATCCTGAATTAGTGTGGCAGCGCGTACGGCTTCTCCGAACGTCAGCTCTACAAGCTAAAAGCTAAAACGCTGTGGTTAGGGTGCTTGGCTACTTATCCAGAGTACCCGAGCTCAATTCTGACCGCGGCGGCCGCGTTTCGATGGAGGCGAAAAGGAAAGGTGCCCAGGCGGTCCAAATTATTCCGCAGCCCTCCACTACGGCTCCTCTTTCTTGACTCAGTCCCTCTTTTATCTCATCGCTTAGGCCTTATGGCGCGGTTCAGGTGTCCGCCGAGATGTAAGACAGATACTGCGCTATTTCCTATCCCAAAAACCAATTTTCAATTTTTTTCGAGTGATGTTGCGGTGGCTTCCCCGCAGTACTAAGGTGCAAAGGGGCGAAGCATCCGAAATTGACGCGAAAGAGATTTTTGTTACCTTCGTCGTTGCCGCCGACGGACCGGATGCGTTACGAAGTTCCTTCCGAGCTTAAGACAGCGAAAATGCGGACTGGATTCTGCGAGCGCTAGAAAAGGATATGTTCAGATCCTGTGCCAAGGAATTCTAACTGACATTTTTGTGAAGTGAATTTGTCAATAAATGTTTTTGTACATCTTTCAACAGCCAAATTAAAAAAATATTAGGTGCTTTGGATCATGTTTTCCCGAATAATATGTTTTTCTTGCAGTTTTTTTTACGTATCAATGAGGTTTTACTGTATTTCATAGGGAGTAGGATATCAATATTTTTCTCATGAATGATAAATTATGACTTCTTTCTTCCCATCTAGACGAGCAGTGATGTCTCGAGGAAGGCCATTTCAGTCAGCAGCTCTGCTGCGGAAAGAAGATGCTGCAAGAATATTTTGCAGGAACATATGGGAGCAACTGGGAAGGAATGGGATATACGGTGAAATCTGTTGGCTGGGAGAACAAGATATGGTGCATAATGAGGTGAGCTGTGGAAAAACATATGAAATAAGCAAAAGATATGGTGATGGACAGCGAGATTCACAGGCCAGATTATTTTCTTTGTTAAGAGATGCTGCCATCACATAGAATATTATGAGTCTATGAACTTTGTAGCGTGGCGTTGAAGGGACTGTAATACATTGACTGGATACATACTTGATGACGGTTCTTCATTGCATGTGCATATTCGAGTCTGGATTATATGAGTGTCTGGTATATGCAAGTACTTTGCTTGCTGTGGAGCATTACGTAGGTGGACGTTTTTAGTATCCTATTATTTCATGTGAGGAGGATATGATGCGTGTGTGTGCCATATGACCAAGTAGTGCACCAGCTGGCAGTGCGAGGAGATGTTATCAATCGAGGAAGCACTAAAAAGCAACTTGAGGAGGCAATGACCTAAAACTGCTTTAAGAGGTAGGCTTAATTAAGGTTCATCACCCAGTAATCGTCATTCTGCTCATGGTAAATGTCATCTTTAGGGATGGTTATATACATCAACCGGTGTACTCTTATAGGTATTCACACACGTGCGCACGCAACGCACTGACCAGTCCCTATATATAGCCTTCATAGATAATGAGAAAGCATTCGACTGAGTCGAAACCTGAGCCAGCAGTCATGCAGGCATTATGGAATCAGGGTGTAGATGAGCCTTACGTAAAACAACCGGAAGATATCTATAAGGGCTGCACAGCCACCGTAGTCCTCCATAAAACCAGCAATAAAATTTTAATAAGGAAGGGTGTCAGACAAGGAGACACGACCTCACCAATGCTGTTCATCACCTATTTACAGGAGGTGTTGAGAGGCCTGGTTTGGGAACAGATGAGGACAAGAGTTAATCGAGAATACCTTAGTAATCTGCGATTTGCTAATAACATAACCTTGATAAATCACTCAGGGGATGAACTGCAAAGCACGATCAGTTGCTTAGAGCAGAACGATTGATCTAAAAATTAACATGCAGGAAACGAGAGTAATGTTGTACAGTTTCGGAAGTGAACAGCAGTTTACGATTGTTAGCGAGGTGCTGGAAGTGGTAAGGGAATACGTGTAATTAGGGCACTTAGTGACCACAGATCCAGATCACATGAGTGAACTTACTAGAATAAGAATGGGTGGAATTCATTTGGCTGGCTGTCTCAGACCATGAATGGAAGTTTTCCAATATCCCTCCCCCGCAGGGGGGCGCCTGCAGCTTGCAGGCGTCGCGACGGTGAGTGGCGACACCGCGGGTTCCCGAGCATCCGCAGGGACATCCCCGCAAGGGGATGATGGTGAACTGTGCATCACCACGGACCCGAGCACCCGCGCTTCGCCGTGCGTGGCATCGCCGTGTCCGGGGAAAAGGGGATCCTGGTGGTTGAGCCGATGCCGAGCGTTTGGACCCTTAAGGCCCCTTGGCGGAGGCAACACACCACTTTGGCCCCAGCTTCCTGCAGACGGCACCTCCGGCCTGACACGACCAGGGGAAATCGGCAGTCGCCTTTTCCTATCCTCCTCTCCATCTTTCACTTTCCTATCTCTGTCTCACAACTCTCCTATATCCTACTCACTCCTTGGTTTTTCCTGTTTTCCTGGCGGCGAGGGTTAACCTTGTGTGACCAACTACCCTGAGTTGAGTCATATTTGGTTATAGTTGAGGTGTACAGCTGGCGTGGGCAGGACTTGCTTTCAAGTTCCTGTCCCGTCCCCTTGTTGGACTCCGTGGTGGGTTGCTGGCACCATGACCGAATAACTAAATTTTCTTTATGGCTCCCCCCCTTTCAAAACCTGATCGCTCTCTGAAAAGAGGGCGGAACGAAGCAACAGACTTTTTCCCGAAAAAGAAAACAACCTTCCCAAAGTTCCATGTCATACATAGTACAGTAGAAGGAAAGCAGGCAAGAATACTATCCCCCTTTCTTGTGTCAAAGTGCCTAACAGATGCACTGGGCCCCGGATATAAGCTATCGAAAATGGCCAGTGGCGACTTATTACTAGAAATCCGTGACCATACTCAAAACTCCAAGATCCCAGACATTCTCTCTATTGGAGACATCCCAGTCTCCATAACAGCCCACAGATCCCTCAATACCGTCCGTGGTGTCATCTCAGAAAACGACTTCATTCATCTAACAGAAAAAGAAATGCTAGAAGGTCTCAGCGACCAAAATGTCACAGATGTCTATCGAATTAAAATCCGTAAAGTCAACAAGGAAATAGATGCTAAACACCTGGTACTCACATTCAGCACGCACATTACCTGTAACCATCGAAGTCGGATACCTTAAAGTTAATGTCAAGCACTACATTCCTAACCCACGCAGATGCTTCAACTGTCAGAGATTCGGGCACGGCTCTCAGAGTTGCCGCGGCCGCAAAACCTGTGCAAAATGCGCTTCTAAGGACCACAATTCAGAGGAATGTGACGCAGCACTGCGCTGCGCAAATTGCGAAGGAGACCACGCTGCGTACTCCAGGGCGTGTCCGTCCTGGAAAAAGGAGAAAGAAATTATCACCATAAAGACCAAAGAAAACATTTCATTTAAAGAAGCCAGGAGGCGTTTTGCACTAACCAACACATTCTCGTTCACAGCGAAACCAAACTTCGCTGATGTGGTGCGCAGGGGCGTAGCACCACACAGCACTCTGGCACCTGCCGAGGCCACTTTCACTGAGCCTATGGCAGGGCCATCCACGCCCCAGGCAGGGTCAGCGAAAGCTGCCCTGCCATTGTCACAGCAGGGAGCGCCGGTCCATGGGTCGGCATCCCGCAGGACTTCCCCCCGTCAGGGGAGGCCTGAAACTAACACAACCGCGGCTGCGCGGTCCTCTAGCACCCCTGGCGAGGTGATGGATACAACTCCCAGTCCGCCCGCATTGCAGCGGCGGAACAGCTCTCTTGAGCGAAAAAAAGACAGACCCCTCATAACGGGCCCTGAGCATAAGTAAACGCCTTAGCGTTCTCACCCCAAAATTAAACATGGCTTTCTTAATTCAGTGGAATTGTCGAGGAATTATGCGGAACTACAGCGACGTAACACATATTTTAGTGTCAATGTTACCCACAGTTTTATGTCTTCAGGAGACCAATCTTGGTCCACAACATGTGCATATCCTTAAACATTATAACATTTTTAGACGCGATCGCGAGCAGGCAAATCGACTCTCGGGAGGCGTCGCGATTGTCCTTCAAAGCGGCGTCCCTGCTCAAGAAATCAAACTTTACACAAAATTTGAGGCAGTTGCAGTTAGCGTCGTTACCTACAAAACAATAACAATTTGCTCTTTATATCTCCCCCCACACATCACATTAACAATACAAGATTTAGAAGACCTGATCAATGAATTGCCGGAGCCATATCTGGTAGTTGGCGATTTTAACGCTCACTCCCCGTTTTGGGGAAGCGAACGCTGTGACTCTAGGGGCAAAACAATCGAAGATTTTCTCCTCTCGAATAATGTCTGTCTTTTAAACACAGGAAAGGCCACATATTGTTGCCCAAGCTCAGCAAAACTGAGCTTCCTTGATTTAGCTTTCACATCACCGTCGCTTTTTAACGATTTTAAATGGGATGTTTTAAATGATCCTCTGGGAAGTGATCACCTACCCACTGTCATCAGGCTCTCGTCTTCCACTCCAGTCATCCCCACAAGACCACGGCGCTGGAAATTTCACCTCACCGACTGGTCACTTTTTACAGAAAGTGCCACTCTAGATAAAGAATTTTCTGAAGACCTCAGCATAAATGAAATTAATGAAAGATTTACTACATGCATAATATCTGCTGCAACACTCGCTATACCACAAACAACAGGACTCGTACAGAAGAAACACAAAGTATGGTGGACAGAAGAATGTACATTTGCAAAAAAACAGCAAAATAAAGCATGGGGCACCCTGCGTCGGTATCCCACTGCAGAGAACTTACTCACTTTTAAGAGGGCCAAGGCGAGAGCGCGGTACGTGCGCAGGAATGCTGAGAAAACCTCCTGGCAGAAATATGTGTCCTCTATAAATAGTTCAATACCATCAAAGAAAATGTGGGACAAAGTTCGTAAATTCACTGGTGACCATACTTCCTTCACACTTCCGCTTTTGACAACACCCGGTACACAAACATCGTTGGAAGAACAGGCTAATTTATTGGGCGAGCACTTTGCTGAAGTCTCAAGGTCATCCCACTACACAAACACATTCCAGAAACACAAAGCTATAGCTGAAAAACAAAAACTTCCATTCGGAGCAGGCATGCAGGAAGACTACAACCAGCCCATTACGCTCCAGGAATTAAATAGGGTATTATATTCCGGTAAAAAGACAGCACCAGGCCCAGACAATGTGCATTACAATATGCTTGCCCATCTCTCTGAAACTGCCGTACAGGCACTGTTAAAATTCTTCAATAAAATATGGATGACTGGCAGAATACCTGAGGAGTGGAAGAAAGCAGTAATAGTACCTTTTCTGAAACCTGGAAAACCACCAACAAGTCCTGACAATTACAGACCAATAGCCCTCACCAGCTGCATTGCTAAATCTTTTGAAAGTGTAATAAATATTAGACTCACCTTTGTACTCAAATCTCGGCAACTATTAGATGTATATCAATGTGGATTCAGAAAAGCATGCTCAACCACCGATCACCTTGTCCGCCTAGAGAACACCATACGGGAGGCGTTCATCCACAAGCAGCAGTGTATCGGGGTCTTCTTCGACATGGAGAAGGCATACGATACCACATGGAAGTTCGCCATCCTCCGCGACCTAGCAGAGCTAGGTATCCGAGGCAGGATGCTGAACTGCTTGAACGACTTCCTGGCTAACCGCACATTTAGGGTCCGCCTAGGAACAACTCTCTCCATGACTTTCACCCAAGAGAGTGGCGTACCCCAAGGTTGCATTCTAAGCACGACACTCTTCGTAGTAAAAATGAATTCGTTAGCCAAAGTAATACCCAAGTCCATAATGTATTCGGTTTATGTAGATGACCTACAGATAGCATGCACTTCCTCCAGCATATCGTCCTGCGAGAGACAAATACATATCACACTAAATAAACTAACTGCTTGGGCAGAGATAAATGGGTTCAAGTTCTCTCCTCAAAAAACAGTAGCTGTTCTGTTCTCATTGCGACGAGGCCTACAATTCAATCCCAACCTATACTTGAATCAAGCAACACTACCAATTAAACGAGAATATAAATTTTTAGGACTCACTTTTGACAAGAAACTCACATTTCTACCACACATTAACAACCTTAAAAAGAAAGCATCCCAAGCCCTCAATGTATTAAAGGTGCTCTCGCGAAAACGGTGGGGGTCCGATAGAACATGCCTATTACACATCTATCGCTCTCTGGTACGCTCCAAGCTGGACTATGGGTGCATAGTATACGGTTCAGCAAGAGCATCCTACTTGAAACGACTGGACCCTGTTCATAATCTTGGTCTGCGACTATCAACTGGAGCATATAGAACATCCCCGGTAAACAGTCTTTACATTGAAGCTAATGAGCCTGCACTAGAGGATAGAAGAGTCACACTGACATGCGCATACGTCCTAAAAACCCGTTCTCTTCCTAAACATCTCTGCCATCCCATTGTTACCAAGTGCCCATCCAAAAGATTATTCAACAATAAACCACAATCCATCCGGCCACTAATAATGCGCTTTGAAGATAAATGTGAAGAGTTAGAAGTACTGGATGGCCTGCCGAATATTGCACAAAAGTATGAAAATTTACCACCATGGTACAGCCTGCCTTCAGTGTGCGACTTCACACTGACACACTTACATAAAAAGGAAATGCCACATCAGCTCATACTACAAGAATTCTTTGAACTGCAAGAAAAATATGACACCTTCACTGAATTTTACACTGATGGGTCAAAAACAGAAAGTCATGTTGGAAGTGCGTCATTTACACCGATTCACTGAGTATGCTCAAAGCGCTGCACTGTAGAAACGCTGCTGAACCCATTATAGGAAACATCATACATAACATAATTAAAATAAAAAAACATAACATTATATTCTGCTGGGTGCCCAGCCATGTTGGAATTGTCGGTAATGAGAGAGCAGATGCATGCGTAGCACAAGCTCGAATTGATCAAATAAAACAAGATAACATACCACACAGGGATTTTTTGAAATTAGTGCACAGTAAACTCAGAATTAAGTGGCAGGCTGCATGGGAAGAACAGGCAAACAACAAACTGCATTCTATAAAACCCGTTTTAGGAGAATGGAAATCATGTAGACATCAAGAACGTTTCACTGAAGTTATTTTATGTCGGCTACGCATTGGGCACACACACCTTACACACAACTTCTTACTGACAAAACAAGACAAACCTCTCTGCGAAATGTGCGGCGATGTACTCACTGTAAACCACATTTTAATTTCATGTACAAAACTGGAACAACTGAGGAAAAAATATTTTACAACACTCTACAATGAATACATCCCATTGCACCCCAAGTTGCTTTTAGGTGATCAAGCACTGGTTGATCTTTCAAGTATTTTTAAGTTTCTTAATGAAGCCAATGTTTTAAACAAACTCTAGTTATAAAAAGTGTAACATTTAACAAAAACCTAACCTTGTGTTTGGCGCATCATAGCCATAGTTGCTTTTGCGCCATTAAAATCAATATAACTAACTAACTAACCAATATCCCTCAAGAGAAAAGGATATATAACAGCTGTATCTTACCATTACTTACAGGGCAGAAACATGGAGGGTGATGAAAAGGGTTCAACTTTAATTGCGGACAACACAGTGAACTATAGAAAGGAAATGGTAGGTGTAACATTAAGAGACAGGGTGAGGGCAGAGTGGGTCAGGAAACAAACGCTGGTTAATGACATTCCTAGTTGAAATCAAGAAAAAGAAATGGACTTGAGCAGGGCATGTAATGCGAAGGCAAAATAACCGATGGACGTTAAGAGTAACGGACTGGATACCAGGAGAAGTCAAGCATAGCAGAGGGCGGCAGGAAGTTTGTTTGACAAATGAGATTAAGAAGTTTGCGGGGATAAGGTGGCCGTAGCTGGCATAGGACAGGCTGACTCAGAGAGGTATGGGAGAGGCCTTTGTCCAGCAGTGTTAGAACAGACATGTGTAGAACAAATGTTAGAACAGACATGTGCAGGTAGGCCATTAATATATATTAAAGAAGGGGACATAGCGGTGAACTTTTTTTTTTGGCCTTCATTGAACTGTTGCACCCACAACCACAGAATATTAACGTTCATGGTGCACTTGCGTCACACGGCTCAGTCGATGACGAATTTCACTTGGTACCATTCACACAAGGGGAAAAAACGTTCTTTGAGCAAGAAAGTTATGTTTTAGAGTATCTAAAATACTTATGGCATGAGACAAGATCAGATGATTTTTATATACTAGACAGTGTTGCCGTCTGGCTGACCTAAGTGTAATCAATGGCTGCATCTTTTCAAACACACTGCAAGATGGCAACTACTTCTATTTTGGAGAAAAAAGAATTTAATAGACCTCGAAGTTGAATACGCTTGATAATTGGGCGTTCAAGCCGCCAGAAGAACGCTGCTTGGGTATTTCTGTTATGGCTGGTTTATTGGTTTATTGGGGTTTAATGTCCCAAAGCGACTCAGGCTATGAGAGATGCCGTAGTGAAGGGCTCCGGAAATTTCGACCACCTAGGGTTCTTTAACGTGCACTGACATCGCACAGCACACGGGCCTCTAGAATTTCGCCCCCATCGAAATTCGACCGCCGCGGTAGGGATCGAACCCGCGTCTTTCGGGCCAGCAGCCGAGCGCCATAACCACTCAGCCACCGCGGCGGCTCCAAATTTCAGTTATAGACGTTATGCCAGATGTGGAGAAAGTGACCACCAACATGGAAGTTGCATATTTTAGTTGTTAGTGTTGGAAGGTCTGGATTAGTCCCTAACATGTGAGAGATTTACTTTAAGTGAACAGCCGGAACCCTTTCTGCACCTTCTGGACCATGCGTGAAATACCTTCAACAATACTCTGAAGACTTTAATGAAGACTGCTTTGAGTTTATTGCCCATCAGTTTTCTTCCATTTTAAAGTAAGGTATTCTTAGTCTTAATGAGAATTTCACAATTAGGAAATGTTTATGTTTTGGTGTGTCATGACCAAAATGGCTAAGCAGACACATTTATATCTTTTGGTTTGATAGAGATATTTGAGTCTGTAACAATATTGGTGAGTGACTGTACATTCTGACTCAGAACAATGTCTTTGATAGGGTATGGTGCGGAAAACTATTATATATCAGGTTATCATGACATGAACGGTTTTCTCTGTCATCAATAGAAGCTTCAAAATTACGAATCTGAGTTACTGTTTGGACAGCCTTATTTTGCAGTGTTTCAAGTTGGACTCGTGTGGATATAAAGCTTTGAATGGGTCTCAAGTTCACTTACTTGCTTTGTTCAAAAATAGTCTTGTTGGTAATGGTTAGTTGAGACTTCAGGCTTTGTATTTCAGCAAGTAGTATTGAAAGACTTAGGTTTAGTTTTTGTAGTTCATGACTAAAGTGCTGAGCTTGTTTCAACATCACTTGGCAGCTGCAATGACAGTACCTGCATGGCATGAATACACCTAACAACAGTTACACAACACCCTAAGTCATCTGCTGAGCTTAAAAGTATTCAAAGACTTTCTCGTGAGAAAAACTAAGGGCTTAATAACCTGTGTGATATGTAGAAATGGGTTAGCAAAGTTTGTGGTGCAGCCACCAAAGCCACAAACTATTGTTTTTTATGGTTACTGCTATTTAGCTGGCATATCTTTTGGTGCTAATTGAAGATGGGCCCACTAAGATGGCTTTAATGATTATGATGATTCTGGATTTTTATTGCACAAGGGCGTCTGTGGCCAAAGAGCGCCATGGCACAAGGTATTTTTAATCACTCAGTGTGGGGTCAAAGACCCATTTCCCAAGCATTTCACCCCTGATTAGCCGAGCACCAGGCCAGGGGAAAGCTTGCACCCAATGTATCACCGGTGGGTCTTTGGCGGCACTGGGGATCGAACCCCGCACCTCCCGCATGCAAGGCGGATGCTCAGACCACTTGGCCACTGCTGCGGAAGGGATGGCGTTAATAATGTGCTGTTCTACATTCAGTGGCATTGGGCATGCTAGGTTGTTGCAGTGCATTGAAATCCAGGATGCCATGGAATGTCAAAGGGGCTTGCCTCTGTTCTGATGACGAGTGAAGTGATTAGTGTAGCTAGAAAGAAAGCACAGGCAAAGGCCACATGTTCATGGCTATTTCACAAACTGAGACTGAGAAAGCTTGGAGACTAATGAGCAGCTTGAATTTAGATTACAGAAAAAGCAGAAGCTATGAAAAGAAAAATGCGGGTTACAGTTAAGAGACAGGATTAAAACAGCGGATCTGAGAACAAACTCGACTTAGTTTTGTCCTAGCAGAAGTTAAGAGTTGGAAATGAGCTTAAGAAGGACATGTAATGTGGACGAGGATGGTCTTTTAGTATGATATAAGGTAAGAGAAACAGGTGGCGGTAGCAGAAAGTCGGGTGGGTAAATGAGAGAGGGAATTTGCTAGGATAGTATTGCTGTGGCTGATGCTGGACAGAGCCAATTGGAAGTGAATAAGAGAAGCATTTGTTTTGCAGTAGATGCTTGCTTGCTGATGACTACATGTGCATGTCTCACCACTGTTATGGTTAGTTGCTTCAAGAACTCTTGCGGAATGAGGGCCTTGCTCTTCGTTGCAAGCAGTGATGTGTGAGCAGCAGAAATTTCTTGTGCACTTAATGCATAATAAAAGCCACACATTCTATGTCTAAAAAGTAAGAAAAGTTTGTTGAATTATGCATGTTGCTTGTGCATCTACGTGAACAGCTATCGTCAAACTAACTAGATTCTCCAGATTTAGGGAAAAAGGTACCTGAAATAAAGGGCAGTCTCTGTCCCAGTTTGTTATTGTGTTCATTGTGTCACTGCCTGTTCAAAATGAATTACTCTACTTCTGAATGCTGTACAAAGTGCATGAGCATCAGATTGAGTTGGTACATGCGAAGTAGCACCTATGAAAAGTAGCTATTTGCTGTTGGAAACAACATTCTGCCATATTTTCTGAATGCAAGAAAGCGTTTTCTCTTGGGTGAGTTAAGTAGCTTTCTTTTTCTCTCCATGAATGAGGATTTTTGCCTCAGCAAGAATGGCTGTCTGCTTCCTTATAGTCGGGTGCACCTGACCCTTATCATGGGAGGGTGCCTGAGAAGAGCCTTTGGGAGAATACTTGCAGCCACTCTTGAATACTACATAATATGGCTTGTTCCCTGCCTTTCTCATGTGTGCAGCCTGATTTTCATGGAAGCGGTCTGCCAAGATTACATATACTACCTTGTGCTTCCAAAAGCAATTTACTCTTGGAACAAAAGGAACAATAACGCTTTTTTCCAGTTTTTTATTTTTGAGTGGTGTTTATTGCTTCATGTCATGAATAGGGACGATTATACTAAATGGAAAAGGTTTTCTGATCTAATGAAGTCCAGAAGAGACCAATGATGGGGTCCCTGTATCTTAACAGAATAGGATGATATGCTTTTCAACAAAAGACCTATTGTTTTCGTGTGCCTGATTCTCATTGGCTTCAGTGCTGGAAAGACTTGCAACAGTTTTCAATTATTCTTACTCTACGCGGCCTGTAATGGTGTATTGGTTTGTGAGTTGCTGTTCTGCCTTTGTGATGTCTTGTACTGAAAATCTGTGTCTCATAAATCTCTCTAATTCTTGTAACGTTATATAGGTTTCTGTCGAGACCATTCGCATGTGATGCAGAGAGGAGGTAACCAATGGTTTCTAAGGGTAAAGAGGTGGATTTCTAGAGAAGGCAACCATGAGTGGGACAGAAGAAAATACCTTGTGTCATGGCACTCTTTGTCCACAGACGCCTTTGTGCCAATAAAATCCATCATCATCAGGAAGTTTGCTTGGCCAAAGGGGGTCACAGCTGGATCAGGACAACTTTAATTGGAAATCAATGGGAGGAGCCTTTGTCCTGCAGTGGACATAAGTACGCTGATGACGATGAGAGGCCTTTCCAAAAAGCACTCCCAACTAGAGCACTGTACGGGCTCAGGCTCACCCGAAAGCCCGGGCCGGACTCGGGCCTGTATACAGACGGGCTGGCTTGAGCCAGGCTCAGGCTTGTGTAGTGAGCACGTACTTTCTCTTAGCGCCCGCTTCTTATGTTCTCATGTGGTTAACAAACTGCAGGTCAAGACAATATTGTAGCTATTTTTTTACTTTTTCCAGAATATGAACTTGTTAATCTTCAGTAATATGTCATGTGATAGGTTGAGCATCCAAAAAAATGAAAATGATGCAGAAAACAATAATTCAGGCTAAACAGCATATATAGCACTCTTTACAAAGATGAAGTTCTGATGCACCGAAAGGCACAAACACAGTACTTTCGCTTGCCACCTTCTTAGCTTCGCGAAATCGTTAACCATGAAGCATAAGTACGGCGTCCACGCACAAAATAAAGTGGAATGAAGAAGATGAACCAGCCCCGAAGCCAATGACGACGAAGCGCTCGTGCCGCCGGTTGAATGCTCGTGCTGGATGGAACACTGCCGCTTGTGTCTGGTCTCTCGGCTCTCTGCCTCGTAGATTGCCTGTGCCAAGGTCTTCGTAGCCGGCGCTTCCATCGTGCTAATAAACCGCTCTACATTTGGTGGAGGTTGCTGTGTTCCCCTTTTCACCATCACCGTGGTCCTTCGCAGCCGCACCATCCCAATGTCCACTACCAAGGCTAGTCAACAGCCCGCCGCCGCGTCGCAACCAGTCATCTGCTCCGGTGCCGTCCGGCAGCGCGACCCCGCTGTCTTCAGTGGTCATAGCAACCAGGACGTGGAAGATTGGCTGGAATCATACGAACGGGTGAGCCGCCACAACAACTGGGACGACCGCGTCAAGCTTACCAACGTCATCTTCTACCTCACCGATGTCGCGAACCTCTGGTTCCGCAACCACGAGGCCGACATTCCCACTTGGGCCGTTCTAAAGAGCACCCTTGCGGAGGTTTTCGGCCGTCCTGCAGTGCGGAAACTGCGCGCTGAGCAAAACCTGCGCGTCCGAGCTCAGCACACGGATGAGACTTTCACCAGCTACATTGAAGACGTAGTAGACCTCTGCAAGCGTGTTGATCCGGCTATGTCCGAGGCTGACAAGATCAAACACATCATGAAGGGTATCGATGACGATGCTTTTCAGCTGTTGTTAGCGAAGAGTCCCACCACCGTTACCTCGGTGTATACCCTTTGCCAGAGTTTCGACGAGTTGCGCAAGCAACGTCTTTGCGCTCGTCAGCCTCCTCCGCCTGCCGACTCCATCTCCGGCCTGGCCATCAATCCAGATCTACTTGCTACCATCAAAGACTTTGTGCGGGACGAGGTCGGCCGGCAGCTCTCGCTCCTATCTCGCCAACATCAGACACCAACCCGCTCAGCGCTGAGATCCGGCACGCCATCACACAGGCGGTCGCTGACGCCCTCCCTCCTCTTCCACAACCAGCCCCCTTGGATCCCAAGGTCGGCCTTCCCCCGACCCCGCCACCGCCTGTTGCTGCTCCGTTGAGCTACGGTCCTCCAGTTGAAGTGCCGCCTGCCCCCACTCCCGTGCCTCTCACGTATGCCGAGGCTGTCGCGCGACCACCGCGACCGCAGGCTTATACGTACGTTCCTCAAGTGGTGCCTGCGCCTGCTGTTCCACGGACCCGCTTCACGCCCCCTACCTACAACCCTTGGCGCACGGCTGACAATCGACCGATATGCTACGCCTGCGGTCTTCCGGGCCACGTCGCGCGCCTCTGTCGACGTACTCTGCATGCGCCTGTCCACCCTCTGCCAGACTACCCTGATGCAGACCGTACCTTTCGCCCACGTTTCGGACCACAACCTCAGGAGACCTCTCCTGACCGCGAGTACGGTCGCCAGCCCTACGTTTCCCACCGCTCGCCTTCACCTCGCCGCCGCTCATTGTCGCCCATGATGCGTCGCAACGTCCGCGCCGATTCGGAAAACTAGCAGCCGCAGTCCCGGGGGCACGAACTGCGCACTCATCGCCCTGCTTAAGTCCTCGCCTTTCCCCGCCGAACCTTCTTGACGTTTTTGTCGACGGAGTCAAGACACTTGCGCTTGTGGATACTGGGGCCACCGTTTCTGTTATTCACGAAAACTTCTGCCGCTCGCTTCGCAAAGTTACAACCCCATCTTCTGGACTCTCACTACATACCGCCAGCGCCGATACCGTTCATCCCTCTGCCGCTTGCACAGCACGCGTCGTCATCGCCGATGTTTTGTATGTTGTCGAATTTTTAGTCCGTGCCAGCTCCCATGACGTCATCCTTGGATGGGATTTTCTCTCCCTGCACAGTGCCGTCATTGACTGTGCCCGTGCGCACGTCGTCTTCTCTCCACTTTGCGATGCGCTCCTCGACGAGCCTCCGATTCGTTGTGCTGCTAAGCTTGTTGTCGCCGAGGGCACTGACATTCCCCCTGACAGTGCCGTGCTTGTCCCTGTTTGCGCCGCCTCAGTTTTTGACGCCACCGTTCTCTTCATGCCTTCCCCTGTACTTGCCTCTCGCCGACAGCTATGTTTTCCCTTCGCCGTCATCGACATTCACCACGGTGCTGCCGCCATCCTCGTCTCTAACACCTCATTCTCTGCGCTCTCCTGCTCCGTGGCGAGTGCCTCGGCCATTTTGAAACCGCTGCTTTGATCTCTTCCTTCGACACTGATGTAACCTCCTCCAGTGCCGAAGTCGCTGCCCTCACCCCACGTGGTGCTACTCCGGCTTTGTCATCGGACATTTTCTACCGCTGCATTGACCACGCTCTCGATGCTGCTCACCGCGCGCAGCTCCTTGCCCTGCTCAACCAGTTTCGCTCATAGTTTGACCACCAGTCGACTTCTTTGGGCCGTGCGACCACTGTCGAGCACCACATTGACACCGGAACCCATGCTCCTCTCCGTCAGCGCCCCTACCGTGTGTCGCCTCCCGAGCGCCGCGTCATAACTGAGCAAGTTGACGACATGCTACAACGCGGCATTATTCAACCTTCCGCCAGTCCTTGGTCGTCCCCAGTCGTCCTGGTTAAAAAGAAGGATGGCTCGATACGACTTTGCGTGGACTATCGCTGGCTCAACAAAATTACGCGCAAAGACATCTACCCGCTACCACGTATTGACGACGCCCTTGACTGCTTGCAAGACGCCGAGTTCTTCTCCTCCCTGGATCTCCGTTCTGGCTATTGGCAAGTCCCGATGGCTGAGTCCGACTGTCCTAAAATGACGTTCGTCACCCCTGACGGACTCTATGAGTTCAACGTGATTCCATTCGGCCTCTGTAACGCTCCCGCAACGTTTGAACGAATGATGGACAACATCTTGCGCGGCCTGAAGTGGACTGTTTGTCTCTGCTATTTAGATGATGTTGTCGTGTTTTCGCCCGATTTTCCGACGCATCTCAAGCGCTTGCGCCAGATGCTGAGCTGCCTCACCAATGCTGGCCTTCAACTTAATCTCAAAAAATGTCATTTTGGTACCTGGCAGCTGACAATACTCGGCCACCTCCTCTCCAAAGACGGCGTCCTGCCCGATACTGACAAACTCCATGCTGTCGCTGACTTCCCTAAACCGACTTCTACAAAACAAGTGCGCCGATTTGTGGGTCTCTGCTCCTATTTTCGGCGATTTGTTCCCAATTTCGCCTCCATCGTCGCGCCCCTGACGAAACTTCTTAACGGTCCCGCCGACATGTCTACGTGGGACTCGGCCTGCGACGACGCTTTTGCTGCGCTCCGTCGTTTTCTCACCTCACCACCTATCCTTCGACACTACGACCCCAGTGCCCCTACTGAAGTGCACACCGACGCAAGCGGAATCGGCCTCGGGGC
Organism: Amblyomma americanum; assembly: GCF_052857255.1. Classification (NCBI taxonomy): domain Eukaryota; kingdom Metazoa; phylum Arthropoda; class Arachnida; order Ixodida; family Ixodidae; genus Amblyomma; species Amblyomma americanum. The sequence continues at coordinate 109,998,199 of NC_135497.1, forward strand.
TGTCCTTGCCCAGCGCAAGCCCGAATTTGCTGAACACGTCGTTGCATACGCCAGCCGTGCCCTCACCAAGGCTGAGTCGAACTACACCGTGACGGAAAAGGAGTGTCTCGCCGTAGTGTGGGCTCTAACAAAATTCCGCCCATACTTATATGGCTGCCCGTTCACCGTCGTCACCGATCATCACGCTTTGTGCTGGTTGGCTTCACTCAAAGATCCCTCAGGGGGCCTAGGCCGCTGGGCCCTCCGTCTTCAGGAATTCGATATCACCATAGTTTACCGATCGGGCCGCAAGCACTCCGACACCTTGTCCCGCTCCCCACTGCCCTCTCCTGCGCCCTCTTCGCCAATATCTGTATCCCTACTCGCAGCGCTCACTACCATGGACATGCCCCATCAACAACGCCAAGATCCATGGATTTCATCGTTGCTCGACGTACTTCATTCACCCTCTACGGCCTCCTTCCCTCGAGCACTTCGTCGCCAGGCTTCCCATTTTGCCCTTCGCGACGGTCTTCTGTACCGGCGCAACTATCGTCCAGATGACCGCAAGTGGCTTCTCGTGATTCCCCGACATCTCCGCACTGACATTTGTGAACACCACCGTGCTGATCCTCAGAGCGCTCACGCTGGCTCGCTGAAAACGTACGAGCGACTACGCCAGAGGTACTATTGGCGGGGCATGTACAACTTCGTTCGTCGCTACGTTCGCTCCTGCACGGCCTGTCAGCAGCGGAAGTCGACACCTCGCCCTTCGACTGCCCCGTTACAGCCAATACCGTGTCCGGCTCGCCCATTTGATCGTGTGGGCATCGACCTATATGGGCCACTTCCTTTCACGACCGCTGGGAATCGCTGGATCATAGTCGCCGTGGACCACCTCACTCGGTATGCTGAGACCGCTGCCCTACCTGCGGCTACTGCTCGCGATGTAGCCTTCTTCCTTCTTCATCACTTTGTCCTGCGTCACGGCGCTCCTCGCGAACTTCTCAGTGACCGCGGCCGTGTTTTCTTGTCTGAAGTTCTTCACGAGCTTCTCGCTGCGTGCCACACAGTCCACCGCACCACTACTGCTTACCACCCTCAAACCAACGGCCTCACCGAACGCTTCAACCGTACTCTTGGGGACATGATCGCCATGTACATTCACTCCAACAGCTCCAATTGGGATCAGGTTCTTCCGTTCATCACCTATGCATATAACACTGCCTCTCAAGCAACCACCGGCTTTTCCCCATTCTTTCTTTTATTCGGACGCGAACCTTCTTGTATGTTGGATACAATCCTTCCCTACAACCCCGACAGCTCGGAATATGCTTCCCTCTCTGACATCACCCGCCATGCTGAGCAGTGCCGCCAGTTGGCTCGCTCCTTCACCGCCGAACGTCAAGGTCTCCGTACCCATGCTTCCGATCAAGACACGCCCGCGGTTCACTTCTCCACTGGCTCACTGGTCTGGCTCTCTGTTCCGAATACGTCCAAATTTTCGGCCAAGCACATCGGCCCTTACCGCATCTTGGAGCGTACATCACCGGTCAACTACATTATCGAACCGGTGACACCTTCTTCGGACCATTGCCCCCGTGGCCGCGACGTCGTTCACGTCAGCCGCTTGAAGCCGTATTATAGCCCCCTCGTAGTCTCCTCCCCTTGAGTCGCCAGGATGGCTCCCTCTTTCCGCCGGGGCACTTGGAATGAAGAAGATGAACCAGCCCCGAAGCCAACGACGACGAAGCGCTCGCGCCGCCGGTTCTGATGCACCGAAAGGCACAAACACAGTACTTTTGCTTGCCACCTTCTTAGCTTCGCGAAATCGTTAACCATGAAGCATAAGTACGGCGTCCACGCACAAAATAAAGCAACATTTTGCTTTACTCACTCGGATATAGCCTGAGAGGAACAGGAGCTGTGAGGCTGTCTTCGCTGTTTGCTGCCAGTCTTGTATTTCCTGATAACTGCTGTATTATTTGTTTTGCTTAGTTGTGGTACCCCCCAGGCTTTCCGGACCATAGGGGAGACTGCGCATGCGAAGAAATCTGGGCCTTGAAGGGTGCATGTAATAATTGCACCCGTGTAGTGTAGTTTCTCTATTTTGGTCTCAGTATTATGCTGATCACTTTTTATAATGTATGGAATAATAATTACGAGACTTCTTTCGTCTTTCAAGTCCTTCCTTTTTTTCGATTTTTTGTGACCATTAATTCCACAAAAGCTTTCTAAATGAATTGTCTAAGATATGATCGCATTAACACTGTTTCAGTGAAGTGTGGGACCTGTAGAAGTTAACATCTTCATTGTGTAATATATCCAAGTCCAGTTGATCTTACTGCATTTTGTTATTGCTCAATGGTAATAGACAAGTGACAGTGGGATAAGCAGCTGTTTGAACAGACACAATAGGACACCTCACTGCTTTGCGGTCTCGTGTGACCGTTTCTGTTTCGGTGGCGAACCGATTGCAACGTTACAGCCTGTTTGACATAAGCTTGTGAATATTAAATCCGAAGCTAAGAGACAGAAAACGGCTTGAGTCGATTATTTTCAGCAAATTTATATGCGTGGTATTCAAGGCACTGCACTTTGTTCTGGGCAAAAAAAAATCAATAGGTACCAACTCAAACAGAAGCAGACACTAGAGAATTTTAGACCTCTGTTCTAACAACCACTCATGTTTTTTCACTGAAATTCATAGTAACAACAATGTTTGTGTTTCTGTAGCAGGCTTACAGCTTTTGTGTTGTTTTGGGCCTGAGCTGGGCCCACCGACTTGTTGGGACAGGCCGGCCCTGGTAGCCGAGAGCTTCCTCGGGCTCGGGCCAGTTCGGTGCATTAGAGAAACCGGGCTGGGCTCCAGCTGGTAGCGGTAGAAGGTATCAGGCGGTAGAAGGTAGAAGGCGGTATCAGCGGTAGAAGGTATCGGTAAATTTGTATGAGACATGTCCTGTCAGCACCCCAAATGTTTTCGTGACATTCCTTTGAGTATATTAAGAGATTGTGAGGCTTTCTTCTTGTGCATTTATATGAGGCACGAAAGTGAGTTTTCTGGAAAAGGTTGTGCCTAGAAACTTGTGCTCATTTTTTACAGGTAGCTATGTTTCGTTCAGGTGTATGAATGGGTCAGCCTGTAGGCCTCGTTTGAGCGAGAAAAGAATATCCATAGTTTTGTGTGTGGAAAACTGGAAACCATTCCTATCTGTGCATGTCACTAATTTATTTAGTGTCAACTGTATTTGTCTCTCGCATGTTACTAGGTTTGAGGACGTGCAGGCTATTTGAAGATTGTGAACATAGACTGAATACATAATGGACTTGGGGATTACTTTGGCTGTGGAATTCATTTTTATAACGAAGAGCGTTGTGCTTAAAATGCACTCCTGGGGAACTCCATTTTCTTGGACGAAGTTTCTTAAGAGGGATGAGCCTAGACGTATGTGAAAAGAACGGTTGGACAGGAAATTATTTAGGCAGTTTATCATCCTGTGACCAATGCAAAGCTCTGCTCAGTCGCGAAGAATACCAACCCTCCAGTTTGTGTTGTATGTCTTCTCGGTGTCGAAGAAGAGGGCAAGACAGTGCTGTTTGTGTATAAAAGCTTCTTTGACAGTATTTTTGAGGCAAACTAAATGGTCTGTTATTGAGCATGCATTTTTAAAACCGCATTGATGGATGTCAAAAAGTTTGTGGGATTCAAGGACAAATGTTAGTCTTATATTCAGGACACTTTCAAATGATTTGGCGAGACAGCTTTTAAAGGGCCGCGTCCCCCCTTAAGCGCTGAGGATGCCGAACAGTGTTGGTCAGGCAGCAGTGTAGTGAAGACAGTCCCGCTTTGGCCTGTGTGCGGTTACTGTGCATATGCGCTAAACTTGGGCTTTCAACAATTGGCATGCGGCTTTAGCTAATTTGAGCTACTAGTTCTTCTAAGCCAATGCTTTGGTCAGCATCGAGGGCAACAATGAGTCACTCAAGAGTGTTCACAGAAGGGCTTTAGCTTTGTCTTGACATGACTGAAATGTAGCAGACCATGTTTGAGGTTTGATGCTGTGCTCATTGCGCTGGCCCTCTCCCAACTTTACTCGTTTAGATGCTTCTGCCATGCCGAGATCGACAACAGGCACTGTGCCCTTGGAGAGAGCAGGAGGATTGGCTTGGCATCTTTTCTTAATTTTGGTGCTTGGCAGACTACGAAAATAAAACGACTATCTGATCTAAAATTTTAACAGCGCTGAACTGGGGACGTCAGTGCCACATATATTTGGTGTAGAACTAAAGAACTCCTTCATGGCATTACAGCTTACCATCTAGCAATCGCAGTACGCATGTCGATTTAATGTTCGCTGCTTGTGTAGTGATGTTAGGCCTGACACATGGTGGTGATGCTAACAATTGCCAAAATGTTCACTCTCATCTGCTGCTAATGGACGAGGTTTACTGCATGAATGCTGCCACTCCTTCAGGTCGATGCACAAGTTGTTTTTCGCTGTCATTGTTTGGAGGCAGAGTTTTTTTCTCTAGTGCAAGAGCACTATTCCAATGGGTAAACCCCAAGCAACATTTCTTTTGTCCTGTGTTTATAAACTTGGCCTCACTGCTATGGAGAGGTTATGCCTCGCACTCGTTAGGTTTCGGCCACGTGGATTAGTACAGTCAATCCTGGATGCAAATCTGAGTTGAAGGGGGCTGGAGGTTTGTTAGAATTAATGCGGGCCTATTTAAGTGTAGCGGAGCATAAATTTTGGTCTTTTATGTCCGGATAAACGAGGAAGTCATGCAGCATTAACCATTAGCTGTAGCTTTCTCATGCCGCATGCGAGCTAGACTGTCCCACTTTTTGTGCAGAACCCAGCCAGAACAGAGGTGCCAGGCCGAATTATGGGATGTCTTCTCGGCTGACTGCTTAATTTCCGGAGCAGTCCTCTGCCTTTCCTGAAGTGCAAGGCAGTGGCCGCGGCATGGTGCCAGGTGGCTCCGCGGTGGGACCCACACGCAGTGCCGCCTGCCTATATTCGACTCGGGAAGCCGGGCGACGGCAAGTCTGCCAAGGGTGAGTCTTTCCTTTGTGTGCACGCTAGCCGTGGAATGTGAATGCACCAGAGGGGGGTGCAAGCGCAGTGTGTCATGTAAAAGGCAAGTGGTGACTGTAGGTGGTGTAATGTTACTGTGAACTACTGCTTGAGTGGGCTCCATGAAACATAAGAAAAAATTCTACTCAACTCCTCTGAATATATGAATGTGCACTGAGCTGATGCTCAAATTTAGATACACCGTGCATATATCATTGAGGATGCAAGCAAGCGTAACGTAGAACAAGCAACAAATTTTTTGCTTGTCATTAGCTTTGCCTTGCAACTGTTTCTAGCATAGGAGCTGAAAGAAAATGTGCACTCAGCAGCAAGGCTGACATGCAGCTGCAATCAGAATATGATTTGCAACGCAATGCTGGCGTCAAAATGGCAAAAGTGAACAAAGCTGACTTGAAGTTAATGTATGCTGTGCCTGTGCTGTCTAATATTTCCTGCCACTGTTGCCGGCTGATATCGGCATCTCGGCCTTTTAGCGAGTGGGCCGGGTTACATGTATGGCACTGTGCTTGTGCACTAAAACTACTCCTAAAGTACTTCGTAGCCACTGAGTAGGATAAATTTTCGTATGCAAGAAATTACTGGACAAGTACCTCGCAGCAAAGGCGCATAATTTTGTCTCACTATGTTGATGCTTTGCATAGCTGCTGTGATTGAGGGGTCGAATCGCAGCTAGGTCGGCTAAATTTCAATATAACTGAAATTAAAAACGTTCCTAGGCTGGGTGACGTCGGCACTCATTGGAAGAATTCCCACTGGTAGAAACTAGTCCCGATCCATCCACTAGGCGTCAGTCGTAGCCAACTGGTGCCTTTGGGGCGCTACATATTAAAATTTGGAGAAGCTGTGTTCCGAAGAGTCTGAAGCCAAAAGCATATAATTGCTTAGGCAGCTTCTTAGACGGTCATTGGATATAGTCTAGCATGTGCCGTGTATACCCGCGTAATGATCCCACTGTCATAATGAACCCGCCCTCCACTTTCATCGGCCAGAATTTACTTTTTTTTTCAGCCTTTAGCTTTTGTTGCGGGGTCCACTTTGCACTCCATCGGCAGTGCGAACCTTGGCAGCGTGGCACTATTCTGCCCCCCCCCCCCCCCCCATGCCGCATGCCCTCATTCTGCCCACTTGTATGTTTGCACATGTGCGGTTGGTCAGTAAATTTATTACACGAGCACAGTTTTCCGAAAGTTTAAACGTGGTAGTTGGGAAATCGTGTTTTCTGGAAACGTATTAACCTGGAAAAATATGGCGTAATGCTATGGGACATTTTTAATATCCGCGATTTTGAGCGTATTAACAGTGAGATCGTATGAACTGGGAACATATCAACGATTCATTGTGTTCATTGACATTGGCGTTGACAACGTTCTAGATGCGGATGGTTTTGAGGAAAGGAAGGGCGCATAACTGGCTCCCTGGATAGCCCTGGCTCCCTGGACAGAGTCTGCGTTTACGTGACGTTTCACGTCGCTCCGTCCTGTGATGCCATATGAGTGTGCAGTTTGAATCGGAGGGCAGGAAAAGCTTCTTTGAAATAAATGCATCTTTCGCTCCCAGACGAGCGGCAAACAGGCCATGGAATGCTGAACTATCAATGATTTTGCTAACCAAAAAAAAAATATATGATAGAGTTCTTTCACTGTCCCTTTAATAGGATGTATTTGCTCTCAGTTGTCAAGAAGTGGTTATTCCATTTGCTTATGGCTACTCTGTATGAATGCTTGCACTTTTGGAGCTCAGTGGCAGCACGGGATATTGGTGATTGGGTCCAAAAATCTGCCTGCTTTTTGCTCTGATGCTTTGCCATGCAACTGTTTAATGGCTTCTTGCAGTTTTTGCTACATTCATGAAACAAGATGCTTTTGGAGGGCATTGGAAGAAGGCTGTGTTGGCAGAGGCACAAGGCCTGTAGGGACTTTTTTTTTTTACTTTAACAGCCCACTCACCCGGCTCATAGGAGCTCTTTCAGTTAGGAAGTTGTGAAATGATACAGTTGAACTATGCTGTTTTTCATGGGGCCACGAGGAAAATTATATCAGCCAGGCAATGTAGCCAAACAATGTGCGTGGAAAAGATTGCGAGTGTTGTATGCCGCTAAGTGTGAAGCGCTGGAGGATGCCGAGCAGTGTTGGTCAGGCACCAGTGTAGTGAAGACAGTCCCGCTTCAGCCAGTGTGCGGTCACTGTGCCACATGCGCTAAACATGGGCTTTCAAAAATTAACATGCGGATTTTGCTAATTTGAGCTTCTAGTTCTTCTAAGCTTATGCTTTGGTCAGCATCAAGGGCAACGATGAGTCACTCAAGAGTGTTCACAGAAGGGCTTTAGCTTTGTCTTGACATGACTGAAATGTAGCAGACCATGTTTGAGGTTTGATGCTTTGCTCATTGCGCTGGCCCTCTCCCTACTTTGCTTGTTTAGGTGCATCTAGCATGCTGACATCGACAGCAGGCACTGTGCCCTCGGAGAGAGCAGGAGGATTGGGTTGGGTAAGGCATCTTTTCTTAATTTTGGTGCTTGAAAACAAAAAAAACTGACTTTCTCATCTAAAATTTTAACAACGCTGAACTGGGGACGTCAGTGCCACATATATTTGGTGTAGAACTAAAGAACTCCTTCATGGCACTACAGCTTACCATCCAGCAGTGGCAGTATGCATGTTGATTTAATGTTCGCTGCTTGTTTAGTGACGTTAGGCCTGACACATGGTGGTGATGCTAACAATTGCCAAAATGTTCACTTTCATCTGCTTGGTTCTAAAATTCACTCGCATCTGCTGCTAATGCGTGAGGTTTACTGCATGAATGCTGCCACTCCTTCAGGTCGATGCACAAGTTGTTTTTCGCTGTCATTGTTTGGAGGCAGACATTTTTTTCCTTAGTGCAAGAGGACTATTCCAATGGGTAAACCCCAAGGAACATTTCTGTTGTCCTTTGCTTATAAACTTTGCCTCACTGCTATGGAGGGGTTATGTCTCGCAATCATAAGGTTTCGGCCAGCTATGGAGAGGTTTTGTCTCGCACTCGTTAGGTTTAGGCCACGTGGTTTAGTACAGTCAGTCCTGGATGTAAATCTGAGTTGAAGGGGGCTGGAGGTTTGTTAGAATTAATGCGGGCCTATTTAAGTGTAGCGGAGCATAAATTTTGGTCTTTTATGGCCGGATAAACGAGGAAGGCATGCAGCATTAGCCATTAGCTGTAGCTTTCTCATGCCGCTTGCGAGCTAGACTGTCCCTCTTTTTGTGCAGAACCCAGCCAGAAAAGAGGTGCCAAGCCGAAGTATGGGCTGTCTTCTCGCCAACTGCTCAATTTCCTCTGCCTCGCCTGAAGTGCAAGGCAGTGGCTGCACTCACTCGGGAAGCCGGCCGCCATCACGTCTGCTAAGGGTGAGTCTTTCCTTTGTGTGCACGCTAGCAGTGGATTGTGAATGCACCAGAGAGGGTGCAAGTGCAGTGTGTCATGTAAAAGGCAAGTGGTGACTGCAGGGGGTGTGATGTTACTGTGAACTACTGGAACGCTGGTGACAAGACGACCTGGTGTCATTTTGATGCAGAGTTGTAACACCTAGAAAAGAGCAGTGGAATGCCTGTGGCCATTTCAAAAGTGTCTCGTGACCTCCGTAAGAAAGGCTAGTTCTGAAGGTTGTTTGACTGCTGTGTATTGCGGCGCTGGCACATTTACAGAGAGGCAAGATGGCAGCCAGCCATACTCCCTGCCGAGCACCCCGACGAGAGCAGTCTCTGGACCGCCTGAGAAATGACAATGTTCAACTACGGGGTCAGGTGGGTGGTCCTTTCCTAATAATAATAAAAAATGTTGTTATATATATCATATGTTATGTAAATTGCGTGGCCTGTTGCTTGAGATGAAATATGTTTTCGGCTCATGGTTGACTCTTGCTCTCGGTGGCCCTGACCAACGTTCCTTTATTAAGAAGGTAGTGACATTCTCCGTTTCCTGCTGGCTTCCTTCTAAAACCTCCATGCCCATCACTGCGTGAGAGCGTCGCTGGAAGGTTCGAAACTATTTGGTGCACTTGCAAAATTGCAAAGCTTTGCCTTTGTTTTGCCATTTATTGGCCGGGCAGGAGTTTCCTGCTTGAACTGTCTGCACCCGTTGGTGGCTCCTGCCCGACCTGCTTTAACTGCACCACGTGATTGTGGTCTGTTCACCACCAGAAAATCGGCTCTTCAAATACAATGTTTTCAGTGCATTAGGTTCGACATAACTGCAGCGCGAAAGAAAGACTAACACAATGGAAGGAAAACACTCACGACACGGAGAATCGGTGCACTCACAATTGTTTTATTTTGCCAATGCATGGGAAATATAAAGGTTCCGCCGTGCACGCACTCACATAATACAGAAGAAAAGGAGACGTGCCAACGACAGTATAGCTCTTCTTAGCTCGTGCCTCAGCTCCAATACCATCGGGGTTGATGCCGTCTGTGGTGCAGGCCACGGCAATGTGCCAGGATGCTGCGCCAGTAACAGCATGGTGTGTTTATATTTTGACGAGAGCGCCAGCGGCAATGGCTCACTTGGGAAACTTGGCAGCGTTACAGTACACTGGTGTGGCCGGCTGCCGACAGGGTATGTGGTGTAAGAAAGCCGGCGAGACTGTCAAGAAGAGTCATGGGGCGTGAGGTAGCGCATGTCAGAGTACGTGCACTCTAGCACCGGAGGAGAACCTGGTAGTTTAGGCCAGAATATCACAAAACTTCTTAGCTTTCACGCCACAGCTAACGCTAAAACATTCGCGGTACACACTTGTAACTGTCCTCCGAGTTTTATTTATGTAGAATGTTGTCCCACTCATTTGGGTAACCTCTTCTGTGCAATTGGTCATGAAATCGGCTATGGAGCAGCTGTGTTTCGTGCATACGCTGAAGTTACTATCCTTTCCAAACCAAGAAAAAAAACTGGTAGGGTTTTAACGTAGTTATGGGGGGAGGCTACCCTTGAACACCAACTTTTTTGTTTCTTGAGATATCTGAATGAAATTTTCAGGGTAGGCTAACAGCACAACCATTTGAAGAACTACCAAGTTTCGTGTAGCTGTGGGCACTGGTTCTCAAGTTACAGGAGTATATCAAAGTGGTCCACATAAGGTCGCTTATTCCAGGCTTTGAGAATTTTAAAATAGCCTTGGCACTGTGAAATTCATTACGGTCATTCCTGGATAGGTGCCCCAGGCCAAAAGCTGGAAAAGTTTAGCACAGCACAGAATTAGTTTCAATAAATTAGACCTTCATTAGGCATATTTCAATAACTTGAAAAGGCGATCTTGTCCTGCGCTCAAAAATTTATTCAGGTGCGGAATTAAAAAAAACCCCATGGAAATCCGATAAGCGGTTCCCGAACAGCATCCAGAATGAGCAGCCGTGCCAGGCAAGAAATACATTCTGAGAAAACGGCCCTCAAAGGTTGCGAGAACACCAGCTTCCTTGTGTCTTGAGATATATCTGAATGAAACATTCAGTGTAGGCTCTAAACACAGACATTTGAAGAAATACTAAGTTTCATGAACCTGTGTACACTGGCTCTAAATTTACAGGAGCATATCAAAATGGTTCACATAGGTCCTTTACTCCAGGCCTGGAGAATTGGAAAACAGCGCCGTAACTGTGAAATTCATTATGGTTATTCCTAGTCGGGCACCGCAGGTGAAGACGAGGCCCTTTTGATGAATTTCCTTGCTGAAAAATTTTAACATAGCACTGAATTTAGTGTCATTGATTAGACCTCATTAGCCAATATTAATTGCTTATGAGAAATTCCAGACAAAATAATCTGAATAAACGAGCTCGACTTTTCCTCGGAAATTTATTCAGGTATGGAATAAAAAAAACCCCATGGAAATCCGATAAGTGGCTCCCGAGATGCAGCCAGAATCTCGATCTTCTCGCACATCAGGAAATGCGTTTCCAAGTGAACGGCGGGCGACGCGTTCTCACGCCTCGGGGTAGGTGCGAGACAGGAGCTGGAGGCCGCAGTCGCCCAGGTTGATGCGTTTGGTACACAAGGCATGCCCGAAGCAACGCATTCTTGCACCGATGAAGGTGCTGGTACGTCGCTGGAACCGGCGACGCAATCGCTGTCTCGTTGCGATGTAGCAGAAGTTACGCGGCATGAAGCATCGACAGTCCTTGTTGGCGACACGCTTTGCCGAACGAACACACTTCATTGCATGCTTCCGTGCACCGAACGCGCTCTTTAGCCTTGTTGGACGCATCGTGACTGACTGCGCAATAGTCAGCAGTCTGCAGGAAGCTGTTCGGACGACACGGCGAGAGATGGTAAAGACAGCGACTACAACGACAAAAGTACAGAGCCAAGTCGCTCCGGCCGCCGCCGGAGGGGGCCGCCGCGTCAGCGCGCAGCAGCCAATAGCGGCCGCGCGATCCCCCGTGTTTTCAAGGAGCGCGCCCTCCGGCCAATCGCAGCCACGCATTTCAAAGGCAGGCAACTCGAAAGGCGCTTTGAGGGCCCCAATCACATGCGAGCCACGCTCCCACCATGCCGCCGCCTTCGAAAGTGGCAGAAAAAAAGACCAAGAATTACGAACAAAAGAAGACCAAGATGGCGGCGCTTGGTTCGCTGGCTGAGGAACAGCGTCCGCACGAAGTTGGGGTATTTTCAGCGCTCTCTCGCAGCTCAGCGGCCACCACGGCTCGTTAGATAATTGATTTGAAGTACTTTCACGGCTAATTAGTCATTCATATTTGCAGAAAAGTTAGTTAATGACACATACTGCCGGAATATGCACTTTTCCAAAGCTTGATTTTTCGTGATTTTTCGATTTTAAGGGCTGTAGCTACTAGGGGAAATTGATGGTTTTCTAAGTTTCAGGAACCGCACTATCACGGCTGTTTTCCACACTTTAGGCATTTTTCCTTCTATGAATATTTTGTTAAAGAAATTCAACAGTGCCTCTATGGCACACTGAGAAAGGCTCCACTGTTTTTATTGGTTTTTGGCTATATTTTTGTGTTTCAGAAATGACTGGATAGTGAGATAAATTGGAAACTGCAGCAAAATGTTCCCCCAAAATGTCTACCTGTTTCCTTATGATTCTTTGTGTTCCAGGTGTTGTCAGAAAAGAAATTGTGAATGGTGAGAAGTTGTCGTTAAATTTTTGAACCTGCTGCCACATTTTTAAAGATTTATTTGGACTTTTTATAGATAAAATGTAACTCTGCCATGAGGCTTTGTCGGCACTGCGATGGACATACCGAGCTTTATCTCCTACCTTTATAAAATTTCCGAGATCCTCCTGTGTCGGATGCCTGAAAAATTTACCCCAAGCTCTATTTCGTTGTTTTCTGCTTCCTTAGTCTTTTGTCCACCACACTTTGTGGCTTTGCAGCACCACTCCTGAAGACTGAGGAATAGCTAAGTGTGTGGCATTTATGAACAATTCGCGAACATTTCGTTTATCTGATCGATGATGAGATTTCTTAAAACTATATTTTCTAAACTGCCTTTTGCTCTAAAAAGCTGCCAGTCTGATAAATGCAACTTCCGACGTCGCGGTTTTGTTCGAATGACTTCTGGTGGAGATGTTCACTACAGAAGTTCCAAAAATGCCCATCTAGAACACTCTTTAACAACAAACCGCAAGCTACCCGGCCACTGCTCTTGCGATTTGAGATGTGCCAAAACCTCAGTGTACTAGACACATTGCCAAACAGTGCTCGAAGGCGAGATCCGCTGCCACCATGGTACAGTTTTCCTGCAATCCGTGATCTAACTCTTACGCAGTTCCGCAAAATACATTCCACATCAAGCTATAATACAAGAATTCCATACACTTCAGCAAAAATACAGTACTTTCATAGCTTTTTATTTAGATGGTTCAAAAAGAAATGCTTACTTTGGAAGCCCAGTAGTATAAGGAAATTGGAATAAAATATTAAGACTTCCACAATGTGCATCCATCTTCACTGCCGAGTATTATGCTATCTGTGTAGCCACGGAAAAAATAGTAGATGAGAACCTTACCAACAGTATTATTTGCACAGATTGCTAAGGGTGCTTACTGGCCTTCATTCTAGAAATACAATAACTCCACTGCTTGACGACCTCATACACAACATTACAACAGCCATTGCTCAAGGACAAAACATAAGACTGCTGGGTGCCAAGTCATGTCAGCATAAAAGGCAACGAAAGAGCAGATTTGCTGCTCAAGCTTATGACAAGCAAATTAAGAAAGTAAATGTACCATATAAAGTTTGCATAAACTTAGTACATCGTAAAGCAAGAGAAAAATGGCAATCTCCTTGGAACAATGCAATAAATAACAAAGTGCACTTGGTAAAGCCAGTTTTAGGCGAATGGATGTTGTGTCCACCAGGAACGTTTCAAGGAAGTCGTCTCCGTATAGGCCACGCACATTGCGTACAACTTTCTGCTAACGAAAAAAAGACAAACTAGTTTGTACATGTAGAGATGAACTTACAATAAATCACGCTTTAATTTCATGCTCGAAACTGGAAAAGCTAAGGAAAAACTGCTTTTTTCCATTCTATAATTTCAACGCATTCCTTTTTACCCAGTGCTGCTCTTAGGTGATATTTTCGTTTTCACTTTGGCCCGTACGAAGTGATTCGCCGTATAGGCGAGTTAAATTATGAAGTGCTGCCGATCGTAACGCGGGCGTCCCGCCACCCGCCTGCCTCTGAAGTTGTTCACGTAGCTCGCCTGAAAGCGTACTGTGACCGCTCGGAGCACGTGGCCTAACTCTTCGCGCTCTACACATGTTTTCAACCTTAATTTTCCCTCTCTGCGCATCGGGACGATGCGCCTTTCGGGAGGGGAGCAGTGTCGTGTGTTATTATTATTCCCTCATTTTGCACTTAACGTCTTCTTCAACCAGCTGGGTGCCGATCGACGATGAAGAGGTAGAAGATCGGCAGAACCCGCTCGTGAGCCCGGCCGCGACCGCTTGACCTGTCTCTGGCGCCTGCTACTCTGGTCCTGGTTCCCCATCGTGCCTTCGACCCGCGTCGTCTGAACGACCCGTGACAATAATACTGCAATTAATCGTTGACATGTCTTGTGTTATTAGATTTTTAACGGAAGGAGGTTTTCTTCAAAAATGTAAATCATGACCCAGTGCTTCGCGTGATACACCTCAGACATTTCTCATTCCGGAGAAAAGGTCTCAGGTCTTTATTTGATTGGTTGGGGGCCTCGAGATCCTTGCCCGGGCAAGGATGACCTCTGAGGTTACCCGACCCCCTTTAAAGCTTTTAATAGTACCAATTTCTAATATTTTTTTCCTTTGTCATCACGAGGTCGTTCTAACCACCGATGATTTTTCAAATTTTTATAAAATGATCCAGAAAATTTCTATACCTCGAGCTTGGCGCGTGATGGCCTTAGTTTCTTATGTGCCATAAAGCCCAACACAACACACTGGTTTCTGTAGCAGTGAGAAGGTCATAAGTATACATTAAACTTCTTCTTAAAGTTCCGAGACTGATTTAATTTCTTCCCTAGAAGTGATTGACCAAAGCAAATGCTGATGCTAGTGTTGATACTATTGTTGTTGTTGTTGTTGACCTCACACAATGGCACATACTAGTTGATGCTTGTGTTTAGCGCCATCTTCTAGTATTGATATTGGCTGTTGTTGTTGCTGTGGCAGCCGCTAGATGGCATCACGTCTTCGGAAAGACTGTTGCCTCTAGTCATTGGAACATTCTGCTGTGAGTGACTGTGAAGAGATGGACGACTGTCTTGAACAGCATATTAACAAAATTCTGGGTTAAACTTGGCAAGGCCGCCACACAGACATATAAGCTTCATCATGATGCATACAGCAAAGAGATGTTATTGGAGAGACGAGTATTCGAATGACGTAAGAGGTTCTTCTCAGGCAAAGTTGTTGTAGAAGACGACACAAGGCAGAGGTGCCCTTGGAATGAAGACAACATGGCTTGGATCACGGAATTTTGGAGCAAGACTGCACCGTTACAGTTTGCATGCTTTCAGATACCCTCGACATCTGCAAGACAGCATGCAGTAAAATTTTGTGTGAGCACTTGGGGAAATCAAAGCTGAATGCCAGACTTGTGCTGCACTCCACACAGCACCAGGAGGACACACACGTCTATATGTGCTTATTAGCTCTCCGATACACACAAGAATGCTGCATTCGTCAACATCTATGGGAATCTGGACAATGGCGCCTTCAGCTATTAGGTAACGCTCGTGATAACATGCTCCTGTAGTTCAACCTTGATGCTATGTCCAATTGGTTTATCGATTGGTTTATGAGTTTAAATGGTAGTAAATGCAAAAGTATGACAAAACTTTTACTACTCGTACTAAGACACCTATACCCTACTGGTACAGAATTAACTCTATAGCTCTCAACAATGTCACTTCCTATAAATACCTTGGAGTTTACCTAAAAAATAAATTTTCATGGCATGGTCATGCAAAATATATCAGTAACAATGCTAATCTTGCTCTCGGTTATCTGCGTAATAACTTATCTCAATGCGCCGTAGCATCCCAAACTAATTTTGTATTAAACATTAAGTTTCAAAGTTTATTTCGCGTCTAACATTACAGATGGAGCAATTGTAGAAAAAAGCTGCCCTTGGCCAGCTTGGCGAGTCTACGATGATAATGATTGGCAGGGAGGCAGCATAAGAGTTTATTCATTTTAAAAAGAAGCACAGCAAGGAAACACCAAAGAATACACGAAACAGGAATATGTATACATAAGGAAACTTAGAATTTGACATAAACTAGAATATGCCTCCGCAATATGGGATCCCGCACTTTGTACACTAACTGAAGACATTGAAGCAATCCAACATCGATCAGTGCGCTTCATTCTATTATGCCCGAACTGCGCGTGTTTCTCTAACAAAGTCACAACTACGTCTACCGAACTTACACACTAGAAGGAAACCCTCCCATTTGTTCCTGCCTCACTATCTATTTCTCTAACTCCTCACTGAAAAATTTAATTAATTTCTGAACCAACTTATCAACACGTGTCCATCACAAACAAAATTTGCACCCCACATTGCTGTAATAACGATAATTGGTTTTGGGGGAAAGGAAATGGCGCATCATCTGTCTCTTATATCGTTGGACACCTGAACCGCGCCGTAAGGGAAGGGATAAAGGAGGGAGTGAAAGAAGGAGGTGCCGTAATGGAGGGCCGGGGATCTTTAACGTGCACTGACATCGCACAGATCACTGGCGCGTGTGCGTTTCACCTCCATCGAAACACGGCCGCCGCGGTCGGATTCGAACCCGGGTGCTCCGGCTCATTAGACAAGCGCCTTAACCAAAGGCCGGAGGCATGTCGGCGTTTCCGGCAGCGTTTAGAATTGTTCGTTACATGACCAGATTACCATGCAACACAGATTAATTGTTCTTTCATTTTTTATTTCGTTTTGGTACATCCTTTAGATTGGGTACACGTTCAGAAGATCAACAAATCAGATTGTTTCCTACTATATACAACCTGAATGCACTGCACCGTAAACGCATCACGATTTGCCGGCTCAGGCGCCCCGCTGCCTGGTGGTCGGCGGCAGTGTCTCGCGGTCGTGAGCCGCCTCTTCACGTGTCCGTGATGCTCGGCCGTTGCGACTTGGCCAAGGCCTGTCGACGACTTCACAACGACACGAACCGGCAGCACCTCAATCGCGAGTGGCTACCTTCACCTTGTCCTTCACTCAGGCTGCTGTTTGGCTCCACTGATGGCGGGTTGAATTCCGGTATGAGGTCAGCGACAGACTCATACGGCGGGGTAAGATTGGCACGCGACGAGAGCACAGGCTCGGAGATGCCATCCTCGATTTCAATCCGACAGCAGGATGCAAGGCAACCCGTTTTGCCTGGGCTCGTTTGCTGAGACTTGGTAGACAGTGAGTGGCAGAAGTTACCTTATGCTGGTCGGGGCTTCAAAACCGCCGTCCTCTTGAAATGTGTCTACGCTCCCTTGGTGCATAGTGGTACCAGCGGTAAATGACCGGAGTTCTGCGACGCAGCGACGATCGCAAGCTGTGACATTCGAATTGAATCGCGCGTGGCGCCCCTATTGCCACGTGGCGTTCTTCGTCGTCGTCAGCTAAGGAAAGTTGAGTTTCGTTCATGATGCTTACCAACTAATCAGGCAAGTGACCGAACAACAACCAATGAATATGTATGTTGTCATTCTTGTACACATTTAGTGCTGTAATCGGCATGTATTGTTTTCATTGTTGCGTAAATTTGAGACATCTGATTTACCCGAATCACTTTCTATGCCGGATTCCGCCGGGCGACGAAACAAACAATGGACTCTCTTGCGAGTGCACGAGGAGTATGCATTGCTCGCTGCGCGCGAGGCTCTTGCTGGCCTCACGCGGCCGACGGAGTGTAAAGGAGAAAGAAGAGGTTATGGAGAATGGGAAGGCGTTGTAATCCTGCTAGGCGCCTTAACTGCGCAGTGAAGGCAGGGATGAAAGGAGGAATACAGGGGGCGGCGAATGAAGTCCAGGAGCCTACCACGCAATGAGGGATGGAAGCTGAGTGCAGCCGTCGCAGTGGTTCAGTGGTTATTGCGTTCGGCAGCTAAGCAAAATTAGGTCACAGAATCAATGTTAAGGTGTTGAATGCTACAGGTGGGATTAGCCTTGCTTATTCTGCCTGCAATTGCTCCACCGTAGCGTCACTTCTATGTTAATGTTGTCCTAAAACCTGTCGTATCTACCCCACTATACGAACAGTCACTTATAGTAGCACATATTTCTCTCCCGCAGTCACCATCTATGCACACGTTCACTCCACAGAGTCCAATTCACAGTCCACTCGAAGTCAACATCTGTGCACATATTCAGTTACAGTAGAACATATTCCATTGCAGTGCCACAATCCATACAAACATTCAATCACAGTGTAGCATAGTCCAGTCCAGAAGACACCATCTACGCACACATTCAATCACAGTAGACCATAGTCAGTTGTTGCTGTAATCATTTAGAAACAAGATCAGTGTCCTGCAGAAATGTTGAAAGAAGCCGTGCAGCCTCCCTTCTGCATGTCTGGTTTCCACTCGGGTAACCAATGTCCTGAACTGTGCTGTGAAGGGTTCCTGTCTTCTTGAAGGAAGCGAACATCACATAATACCCTTCTGCGTTGTAGACTGGGTGGTACATAATATTATGTTCGATATCCCACGCACACACTAGATAAAGAACATAGCGGAGACCATGCCATGCCCGTCTTATGCATCCAAGCAGGAGTCCGAGTAGAGGCCGTGCGAATTCGACGTAGTGAGTGGCCTGGGATCTTCTCAGTCCCTTGTCACACATGGCTTGTGGGGCGCACTCCACAGGTTGCTGAAATGGTCGATCACCGTTTTTCTGTGGAAACTTTTTCCATCTTGAGGTATTTTTTTTCATGAATTCCTTGACAGAGCTTTATGGGCGAGGCTGTCTGCCACCTCATTGCCTCTGGCTGCTATGTGAGAAGGCACCCATTGGAAATATAGAGTAAAGCCTCTGCTGTGCAGATTCTGAACCAAGCGTAGAGAGCTTATATGCAAAACATCATTATAGAATCCGCGCTGTAACCTCTGAATGGAGGATTTTGAATCAGGTTGACAAGAGGTTGAGCCGGACAATACCCTAACTTCCGTAAAGCCGCCTCAATAGCAACACTTTCGACCGTTGTGGAGGATACGACAGCAGTAAAGCGTACAGACCACTTAAGGTCCAAAGAAGGGATATAAAAAAAAGCCGCTGCGCTGGCTTGTTTGACCTTGTCTACAGAACCATCCGTGAAATTTTGAAGATGGCGGGCATACTCTGTTTACAAATGCTCCAGTACAAGCGAACGTGTTGTCGCCAAAGGAGAGCTGCGCTTTGCGCTCACATGGGGAATCGTGACCTTACAGTCGAGGGTCGGAAAAGACCGGGGCGGTTTCAACTGTTTCCTTTGCCTTCGGACGTTAAAGCGTAAAGAACTAAGAGCCAAGTATGCCTTCGACTCATATCTTGCAGAGGCGCATGAGAAGGGAATGCCCAGCTACCGTCTCTCCTAGGCGGCCAAGATGCATTAGTAGTCTCTGAGAAGCGACAACGCTAAGAGGATTTGATAGAGACCCATGAAGTGCGGCCTTGTTCGCAGCTGCCTGAGGAATTCCAGTGGCTCTTCTTAGGCTCTTTCTGTGGACAACTTCGAGACGTTTAAGCTGTGATGCCGAGGGGGTAATTAAAGTTAATTGATACATTATGCGACTGACCCCCAGTGCTTCATGAAGTTACCATTGAAGAAGAATGGTTTCCCCGTTACTCACTAGCAATTCTTCGGATCACATTGAGACGAGGAGATATAGATAAACAATCGCGTTGACAGCTTTTCGCCACTGCAGACGGGAGTCAATAATGATGCCCAGGAAACGCGTGTGGTTGAATTTTACGGATGCAAGAGTGACAGACGTCTATCTTCAACCGCGCTTGACGTCTTCCCACTCCTGGAAACGGAATAAAGCCGGGTTTTCCCACTGATAGAGACAATCCCACACTTTCAAGGTAAGCTTGTACCGAAAGTAGAGCCTGTCTAGCTATCAGGGCCAATCGCTGTTGTTAGTAGCCAGTAACCCATATACAGATGTCGTCAGCATATATTGACATACGCACTTTCCTGCAATTTTTTAGCAACGAACCGGGAAGACCAGTCATTACGACGTTGAAGAGCGTGGGGGTAAGAACACTTCCTTGAGGCACACCTCGTGATAAAACCCTTTCGGTGCTTAAGGTACTCCTTAACCGTACACGAACCGCACGATCACTTATAAACTTGTAAATTAATCTAAACATATGGCCCTGTATGTCCATGCCTTGCAAATTGGTTAGAATTGAGCCCTGAAGCACGTTGTCATATTCTTTTGCAATGGCCGCCGCGGTGGCTGAGTGGTTACGGCGCTCATCTGCCGGCCCGAAATACGCGGGTTCGATCCCGGCCGCGGCGGTCGAATTTCGATGGAGGCGAAATTCTAGAGGTCCGTGTACTGTGCGATGTCAGTGCACGTTAAAGAACCAACTACAGGCGGTCAAAATTTCCGGAGCCCTTCACTACGGCGTCTCTCAGCCTGAGTCGCTTTGGGACGTTAAACCCCCATAAACCAAACCATCTTTTGCAACGTCAAGAGAAATGGCTAAGGTGGAAAGGTCGAAACCTCTCTGGTGTTCAGTGTGACTCGACAAGTGTAAGACGAAGACAGGATCAAATGCGGTCCGAGTTTAGATGGGGGCTGGTACGGCACCTCTTTCTTCCTTTTTTCTTTCTATTCCCCTTTATCCTTTCTTCACGGGGTGGTTCGGGTGTGTACCGAAATATGTGAGAGAGTTTCTGCGCCATTTCCTTTCCTCAAAAACCAATTTTCATTTCTATAACGCAAAAGGTGGTCTTCCTTTTTTACTCTCTCACCTTTAGCGGCCACCCTTTGCGTAATGCGTTTCACTTGTAGGAGGGAGAGTGCGAACGCAATCGCGATTTCCTCCGCGTGTGTTGTGCTGTAGGCGCGGAAAGTGAGTCCTGCCATTGTGGTGTCGTGGACCACTGCTGCAGTGAACCAAACCCCCACGGCGGGGAATGGCAATGTCCACGTATTACACGTGTTGTCGACCATAATGTCCCTCCAGTGCTTCTGCACGCGCAACGCGATGGCCATTGTGGTCAGAGTGTGACATGTTGCGGGGATGAATCGAATCCTGAGGACGCGTCTCCAGGCTTCTGGCGCTGGTACCAGTTCCTCAAAGGTGATGGTGTGTTGGATGTGGAGTCGGTCAAGAATGCGTTGACCGGATGGCGTTCGTGATAGGTTGACGAGATGGGCGTCTCGGAGTTTCTGATAGGTGTTGACCACCCCCCAGGTCCAGGAAACGCTGCTTGGATGTGGTAATGGGAAGGTCATGAGGCGGTTTATTGACTTTGCGGTGCATGACCTCGAGTTGGTCCTCGTGTTTGCGCATGCGAAGGTAGGGGGTTGAGTATAGAATTCTACTCGTTACCAAGGCATATGCCGGCCGCAAAGCACCTTTGCTTCGTAACCCCCCACGCTTGTTAGAGACTCGGCGGACCCTACGGCCCACCAGATCACCATACATGGGGAGTTTTGCGAGTGCTGTGTCCGGTCTGCGTTGCTGGCGAATAAAGAGACTGATCTCCTTGGCCTCTCTAATCGGACCCGAAGGGAGTGTGAGGTGAATTGAAGTGTCGTCCGGAGGAGAGGGTCGAATATGGACAAATTCTGATTTGGTGGGAGCACACTGAGACCACAGTATGCAGCGTAAGTGTCCACTGCCTCCGCTGCCTGTTGTAGGCAGGTCTCCATGTGTCCGAGATTGCTTTGTGTTGCCCAGTAAAGAGATATCATCCGCATATAGGGCATATCAGATGCAGGGCATGGCTCTTAATTTTGCGGGGTCTTTCACTGCGAGGTTGAAGAGGAAGGAAAATAAAACCGCACCCTGTGGTGTACACCGGGATCCGATGGTATAGGGTC
Source organism: Amblyomma americanum (assembly GCF_052857255.1). Classification (NCBI taxonomy): domain Eukaryota; kingdom Metazoa; phylum Arthropoda; class Arachnida; order Ixodida; family Ixodidae; genus Amblyomma; species Amblyomma americanum. The sequence continues at coordinate 110,019,806 of NC_135497.1, forward strand.
CATGTCCTTTGTCTTGAATTCGAATGTAGGCCTGTCGACCCGTGAGAAATTGCCAGATGTATCGGTATATATTCTGACCACAGTTGGTATCTTGGAGGTGGATGAGTATTCATGTTTCACATTATCAAAGGCTCCTGACAAATCCAAGGCTAGGACTACCTTATCATTGTGAGGGAGTTCTTTGGGCTCTAATATGTCATTATGGAGTTGTAGAAGGATGTCTTGTGCGGATTTCTGTAATCGGAAACCAAACATAGTGTCTGCAAAAGTGTTATCTGTTTCGAGGCAAGTGGAGAACCTGTCTCGCACCATAGTCTCCATCAGTTTGCCGACACAAGATGTGAGGGAGATAGGGCGCAGGTACTCCACATAAAATGGCTTGCCTGTCTTAGGAATAAACGTCACAATAAGGCTGTTTTCCGATCCGGGGGGAGAGGAATCTCTCCAAGCCAGATATATATGGTTGATGAATTCAAGGAGGGCGCGATAGGCTGCATCTGGAAGGCTCGCCAGAAGTTTGACGGTGACCCTGTCCCTGCCCGTTGCAGTGCCGCGTTTCATTTTGGCTAGGGCCTCCAAATCATGGAGCTTGAAGGGTGCGTCCAGCTCCAGATTTGTTTGCCTTATGTATGAGCATTGTGAAAGGCGAGGGTTCACCTTGGTACGGAGATATATGCCACACAATTTTCGGGCCAGTTGTGTTGTAGTATCGGGAAAGTTATGCATTGGAGGTTGGAGATGCCGCGGTGTTTCTGCACGCGTTTGATTGGGGTCAATAAGTGCACGAAACATACGCCAGGTGTTGCGGCCAGACATCTGGTGCGCAGCAGTGTTGCATCGATCCACCCAGTTAGTGTCGCTTAACTGAGCGGCATAGTCGGCAGCTTTGTGGGCGAGTTAAAGAATGCGGTGTCTGAGGTTCTTGTTGTGTTTCTGCTTTTTCCATCGTTTGGTGAGACTGCTGCGGGCCTCCCAAATATGGAGAAGATGGTTGGCTACTTCGGAGGAGGAACCAGTGAGCTGAATGCATTGTTCGTTTTTGCTGAGGGTTGTCATTAGCGAGGCCACCCATTCTTGATATCCCGAGCGAACAATGTCGACAGAGGGAAGTGTCGAGCGGAACTTAGTCCAATCGGGAATATGTGCGGCGTTTAAGGGGCCGTGTGTAAATGGTCGTGTTAATGATGTAGTGGTCACTGCCAAGGGTTTCTTAGGTGTTAAGCCAGTCTGCGTGCCGAATATTGCGGGTAAGGGTCATATCTGGGCATGCATCCTTGGTTACTGAGTTGCCCATGCGAGTGGGGTTGGCCGAATCGGTATGGAGGGTTACACCGAGAGTCGATATTAGCTCCGCCAATTTTCTGCCTCGGGGTTCCTCCCTAAGGAAGCCCCATTGCCGACATGGAGCGTTGAAATCTCCTACAATGAGCAGGGGTTCGCGTCCAGCCACACGCATTGCTTCTGTAAAGAGCTTAGAAAAAGTTACGTCTTTAATTTTTGGGCGCAGCATATATTAAGCCCACGAATCGGGGGGCCTTGCTCCGCATACGTAAGACCGTGACCATTACATGGGAGTTTTCGGGGGTCGATGGGGGGGTTACCTCTTGTGCTGTGTAGTCTTTGTGAACTAGGATGCAGGTTTCTGTGTCCAGCTGGAAAGTCTGATAATTAGTGAGTTTGGTGTTGGCTCCGGGCTCCTGAAGGGCGACCAGGGCCACGAGGAACTCAAAGGTTTCAAGGTAAAGGCGAAAGTGGGCTCGCTTCTGCCGGTCCTTGAAACCCCTGCAATTCCACTGGGTTACTGTGAAGGGATGTGTTTGTGTCGATGCTCGCGATCTAGGATTAGGGGCCATGATGAGAGGTTGAGGGGGTGATGGATGCTGCTGTGTTAAGGAGGTTCGATCCACTGCAGCCCGAAGCCGTGCGGATGGCGCATTTCTCGCTATCGGAATTGTCAATACGACGAGAGAGTTTTGTGGGGCATGTGGGAACCCTACGGGGTCCTGCACGTTTAGAGAGACGTGGGTGTTCGAGAATCCATTTTGGGGTTAAGACTGATACCGAGCGCGTGATGCGGGCAGTTATGCTATCCATCTGGGCGGCAAAGGCAGCATTTATGAGTTTTCTTTGCTACCAACATTCAGGTTGTCTATAATCTGTCTTCCTTGTGTGATAAAAGTGCACTATAGCGTCCCTGGAATAAGGAAAATTCCTCCAAGGGGGCGCCTCTTGTCCTATGACGTCAACACGCTTGTACTTCCGAGATTGGCCTGTGGCGGCGATACCTGTATTTTGGTTCTTGCTATTTTCTACCTTACAAGCGCTTTTTTTTTCAATAAGAGTGGCGTTTTTGTGATCAGGAGCTGGTATTCTAACGATACAAGCCAACTTCAATTTCTCCTCACTGTCTCTTTAACTGCCAGTTGCCAGGGTGGCAGGGTGAGCGCGCTGCCTATGCGGAATGCACTCAACGTTACCGCCAAGCCGCGTCTACTTGCCCGATACACCACAGCTTCCTAACCAGTTTCAGCAGTATACTTAAACTGCAGCTAAATTTTATTTTTTACCCGCTGCGGTGGATCAATGGTTAAGGCGCTCGTCTACTGGGCCGGGGTACCTGGGTTCGAACCCGACCGCGGCGGCCGCGTTTCGGTGGAGGCGAAACACAAAAGGCGCCCGTGTGCTGTGCGTTGTCAGTGCAATTTCGGAGATCACTACGGAATCTCTTCTTTCACTCCTACCTTCCTCTCTTCTCTTACGGCGCGGTTCCGGTGTCCACAGCAAGTTTCCGGCCAGGGTATCAATCTACATGCCTGAACTATCGAACTCGAAGTTCGAAACTGCAGACAAAATTTGAACTTCCGCGTCTTCGCGTTGCCCCTCTCCGCTCGCACGCCAAAACGGCGGCGCTCCTTCGCCGGCCCCACTCATTCGGCCTCTGCCCTACCTCCGCCGGCTGCGTCGCGCGCGGAGTGGCCTCGGCCGCGGTTGCTCGTGATGTCTGCAAGAATTTGGCGCTGTGAACCAATGATAACCCCCGGCTGTTGACGTGTTTATCAAGACGTGACGTCGTCTGCCACGTTTTCGTGCGTAAGCCAGGCACCGCGCGTCGTCGCGATGTGCGAAAGCGGGTATTTTTAAAAATGTATTGTAAATTTCCCGCTCGCTTTTGAGGTCTCGTACGCGTCATGGACGCCCGGTGGCCTGTAATCTACATAGTGCAAGCATTTTAAAACCAAGCTCAAACACCCCTTTCTGTGGCCCTTTAAGGAAAAGACATGCCTGTCTCACATATTTCGGTGGACACCCGAACCGCGCCGTAAGGGAATATTTCAGGCGCGCGGCGCCGACAACTGCTACTGCTACTACACCGACGGCAATTCGACCGAGCGAGCTGTATACGCTGTCGTGTAATAACTATAGAGGCTTAAAAAATGAGCACAGTGAATTTTAATTCAGTGCGTAGGCAAGAAAAATGTTTTTAAGTCGCTCTTCATGTGTCCGAGTCGACAAAATCTCTACTTCACAGTTACCTTCTCACACATGGTTGCAATGTGAAGCTTAATTTTTTTTCCGCAGCGGTCGTGCTGCTTCCGAGTGCTGACACAGGCAGCATCGAGAACATAGATGCACATCAACGTGCTGTTCTTGCGAAAAACAGTCCAGCAATGAAGCAAGTGCATCAAGGTTCCTCCATGCGCGCCAGCCACCTGGAAACCTTTTCGTGGCTTGTTTCTACACGCTCCGGAAACTGCGGTCCTCTGGTTCCAGGACGCTCCTCACCACCGCCGATGGCTCTGTGGCTGCTCCGAGGCCGCCCTCTTGCTCTGCGCTGCCTCTTCGCTACGCGCTTGGCGACGCCACTGCTTGACGACGAACTGCTTTGTAAGAGGCGTCTCCTGTAAGCGCTGCTCTCACTGCTTCGGTTGCTGCTTGTCCAACCGCTTCGCAAACGACGCTGTTTCTCAGCGCTATTGCAGCTTCCGCTGCCACCGCTACTGCTCTCTAACCAGCGTTGGTTCTCGGAGGCAGGTACGCCGGTGTCGTCCGACGAACCACTCGTCGACATTCGGACTGGCCTTCTTTTCTTTCCGCTGGAGGAAGGAGCGTTGTGTTCATCGTGAAGCAGCGTCGTTGTCCTCGCGACGGACGACTTTTTCGCTGTGGCTTTCGACGGCAATGTACGCTTCAAGGGCCTACCTCTACCCTTCGGAGCCTGCTGCGGACGACCACGACAAGACGTCTTCCCCGAGGAGCACAAACGCTTTTTTTCCACTGTCGCCGCCTTACATTTCCTTCTCAGTGTATTAGTGGCTGTCGCTGAGGCTTTACCTTCGGATACGACTGGCTTGGGAGGTTCTGCCTTCACTCCAGGCCGGCGTCCAGGCGCGTACGTTGCCGCCTGGAGATTGGATATCTTGCTGGCGAGCCTGGCGGACCTCCTCCGGGTCACGGGCGGTCCAGGCGACGTGTCGGCGATTTCGCTACGTCGACGCTTCGCAGGAGGAGACGCTGCCGGCGTTTTCTTCGGTCTCATTTTTCAGTCTCACTCAGTCCGAACGAGGCCAACACGGTCACCGATACGTTGCGCTGCAGCCTGCATTAGCAAGCTTCTATCGCAGCCACATTGCCGGCTGCTGATTTGGATTTGGATTTGCATACGTGGCTTTTCCTTTGTGTCGGGTGCCGAGTGGTGGCACTGATGTTGTTGTCGCGACTGGCCAAGCAGAGAAGCGCACTTTTGCTTCCTTCTCTCTTCTCTTTTTCGACTAGCCAGCTAACTTTCGTACATGAAAAGATTTATCTGAAAAACTCTCTGTGCACAGCTGGCAGCGGCATCCAGCGGAGCCCTGGACTAGGGGCAGACGACCATTGCTAAGACGGACGACACACCTGACTCCGCCAAATTGCTCACCTACTCTCTAAAGCTCAATAAACGTTTTCCTTCCTTCCTTCTGTGCCCCCCAATCCTTGGCCAATCCCCCTAGTGGGCATGTGCCATTGTGCGAGGGTAACAACAACAACAGCCCTGCTTCAGCGCCTCCGTGTTCGGCTCACGATACCACTTTACGGTGCCTTCCATTTCCTCAATAATAATAATTGGTTTTTTGGGAAAGGAAATGGCGCAGTATCTGTCTCATATGTAGTTGGACACGAACCGCGCCGAAAAGGGAAGGGATAAGGAGGGAGTGAAAGAAAGGAAGATAGATGTGCCATAGTGGAGGGCTCCGGAATAATTTCGACCACCTGGGGATCTTTAACGTGCACTGACATCGCACAGCACACGGGCGCCTTAGCGTTTTTCCTCCATAGAGACGCAGCCGCAGCGGTCGCAAAAACCAATTTTTTGGGCTGTGGATTCGCTCAGCTAATCCAGGATATGATATACAAAGCGAAAGCTGTCCGCAATCGTGTTCGTTGGCGTTGACAACGTTCTAGACTCCGGTTTTGAGGAAAGGAAGTTCGTGTAACTGGCTTCCTTTGTCAGTGGACACCTCAATCGCGCTTTGAGGTAAGGACGTACGTGGCGGTGGTGAGAAAGATATGTGGGCTGCACGCATTAGCGCTGACAACGTTGTGGCAGACACGCGGCACTGCAGCTATAGCGCCCAATAGGCCGCAGCGTTCATTGGGTGAGCAACCTGTCGCGATGAACCATTAATTTAACTGCCACCTGCCGTGCTACGATGGCTCGCTGCCTATCCAGTGTGCGAAACGTGCTCAACGTTACAGACGCCAAGCCGTGTCTACTTACCCGATACACCACAGGTTTCGCTATGTAACCAGGTTCAGCAGTAGTTAAACCGCAGCTAATTTTACGCGACAGCGTATACAGCTCGTTCTGTCGAAAAGCCGTCGGCGTCGTATTAGTTGTGCGCGCCGCGCGTCGGAAATATTCGGGAGCTGCGTAAAAATCCACGCACGCAATGAATAAAATAATCGGCAGTGTCTTAGCTCAGCTAGGCCAGGATATACATAGCGAAATGACTCGAACGTCATCGCTGCCGAAGCACTGGTCGTCAGCCGTATGGTGTAGTCAGACATCGGGCGCGTATTCTTCGCATCTGGTTCTTCCTGCTTCGTCGCGCGTTCTTATCGTAGTTCGGCAACGGCTCGGCGTCTCTAACGCTCCGCGTCTTGACGCCGCCGCTTGGCGAGACGCTCTTCCCGCACTTTCGACGTTTTGGACCCACGCTTAGCGTTTCGTGTTTCATTTGTATACGCTGTCGGGCATCCTCACGCCAAGCAATGAATTCCGGGTCGTCCGACGCAGCCTCTCGCAGTCTCCGAAGATTCCGCGTACTGTACGCGCGCTCACCGTCCGCTTCTTAGCCTATGGCGCAATCTGACCAGCAAGCGCACATGCTCAGGCTCACATGCTCATGTGTCAGCTGTGCAATCAGACGCGGAGGAGACTCGGCGCACTGGCGAACGGTTTGCGCATGCGCAATGAGGCTGCATGACGAGGCACGTGACGTCGCGAGTCAGCGCAGCGGTGGAGACTATAGTTCTCAACGATATCGGAATAGGTTTGCTCGCGCTCGTCTAGGTTCCGACAGTCCGGCGGTTCCACGGTTACCCTGGAAGTAGAGAGCTCGGCTAACCCGTGTGCCGCTTCGTTGCCGGGATCCGACGCGTGCGCTGGGGTCCATATTAAGTTGACTTTGCGGGTCAGCTCTCTGCTGGCCAGGATCCTCGCCGCTTGCTGCGAGATCCTGCCTTACATGAAATTCCAGATGGCAGTTTTACTGTCGCTGGCTACGAATTTCGTTTCAACGCAAGCGAGCGCTATGACAACTTCTTCGTCTCTATGTTGCGGCTGCGAATAGTGGCTGCCGACGCGGGGACGCCTAGTCCGTTGACTGCTGAGGCAACCGCCGCGCCTGACTTCCCACTAGTCGCGTCCTCGTAGGCGACCTCTTCGTGCTTCATTTTTCCGAACCGTTTTGTAAGCGCCTCGGCTCTTCTATTCCTCCTCTCGGTATTATGCTCCGAATGCATGTTCCTCAGGAGTGGGGGGTTTGCTATTTTCTCCCTACATTTAGGTGGGATGTCAGTTCTACGGTGCAGCCCGCGGTCGGTCTGCACAACCACCATCTGCAGGATAGCTCGGTTCGTGGTGGTGCTGCGAAGTCTATCTAGCTATGCCATGCAAACTGCCTCTGCGTAATCTTCCTAGCTCTTGTGCACCCCCATGGAGAGGAGTTTCTCCGTAGAGGTGCACATCGGGAGTCCTAGGACTCTTGATGCATCTTCGGATGAGGGAGTCCATTTCCCTCTTTTCGTCCGCTCTTAGATTTAGGAAGGGTGTGGCATAGCATACTCGACTAAATACGTAAGCGTGTATTAATTTTAGACTTTTCTCTTTAAGGCCTCTGCCCCTGAGAGAGATTCTCCGAAAAATGCCTAGGACTTGCGACGCGTAGGCGTCTAGCATTTTTATGACGCCGTCGTGGTATCCGTTTCCTGCGTAAAGAATAACAGGATTCTGATTTGTTCCACTTTAGGAACGGTTCCACTTTGATGTCGAATTTTGAGTCTTGGCTTCTCCTGGGGGATTTGGGATTATGCGCCACACAGACACCACACATCCACCAACACAGACTACCCAACCAAGTGCCCAGTCCTTGGGAGAGATGGGCTGCTCCTCCTGTTGCACTCCACCGGCTACTGTGGCCTCTGCTCGTTGCCACACACGCACGCACACACACACGAACACACACCACACAGACACGCACGCGCAGACACACACGAACACATGCACACACACACGCACGCACACGCGCGCGCACGCACACACAGACACGAACACACACACGCACGCACACACCACACATGCACACACACACACACGCACACACCTCACACGCACAGTCAGGCAGGTTCCTCTCCTCCCTTCACTCCTTTCTCTTCTTCTCCCGATTCAGACAGACCACATGAATACTTCAGATTATAAAGTGCCGAATTTATTGACTTCTATTCACAATTCCGGTGACACCACTCTGCCGTCGGGGTGCGACCTCTCGTCTCGGCATCCACGGCCCGTCTGTCCGGCCCTTCTCGGTCGTCTCTCCTCTCTTCCCGGTCCTCCTCTTCAGCTTGTCCTCTCTCGTCCTTGTTTCCCCGCTGCTCCCTTCGGTCGGCTCCCTGGGAAGGCATCTTGAGCTGGTTCCCGTCGTTACGGAGGCGGCGCGCAGACCTTGGTCTTATCGGATGATGCCCCCGTAACTGCTGTTCGAGGGGGTCTCTCGTCCGTCGCCGCTTAGCGGCAAGCACACACATAAAAACACAAAGCGCCGGCTGTTTCGTGGGTGCGCCGAATCGCCCGCGCGTGCACGCCCATAGCCGCGGCGGCAGTTTCTTCCGGCTACGTTCGCATGCGATGCGGCCGCGCGCCCGACACACACACACGAACACACACATGCACACACGCACAAACACGCGGGCGCGCGCGTGCGCAGGCAGGCAGGCAGGTTGCTACCTGCTAGAGGCAGGCTGTAGACACACAACGGCTAACAGCTAAATTCGGAGAATGGCCTCTATTAGCGGTAGCGCGCTAAAAAAGTTTTGTAACAGTTTAGAACACGATATCGCGTCGAGGGATTAGCGACGAAGCTGTTGTCGCTGTGAAGCGGCGGGCAAGGCGCCGCCATGTTTATCAACGCTACGTACGCATGCAACGAAAAGACCGCAACGTAAAAATCCGAATCTCACGTACGTACGTGAGGCTCGTGCATACCCTTTGCCTTCTGCACATGCGCACTGGTCACCCGTAAGAGCTCTACGTACGTAAAGCCTCTACATACGTAAAGACTCTGCGTACGTGAAACTAAAACTCTATTATGGACCAGATAGCGCTGGTTGCCACTTATTTGAGTGGAAGCGAGGCATCCGGATAATAATTGATGAACGTCGCGGTGCTTGCTTGTCAAACAAAGAAACTGTGTGCACTCGAAGGGCTCCGAAATGTGTTTTCTTTTACACGGATTACGCAAGGACGCGCGCCCTTAATTACCCAGGCTGAAAAAAAAGGCTGCCGCGGTTATGATGCCCCATGCTCTACGTTCTGCTTGCCTGGATGACTATGCAATGCAGCCAAAGCAGCATCTCACTTATCTGCAGTAGGTTACAAGTTAAATTATAGCACGCAAATTAACCGTAGAAAATTGATAGGTTTTTGTGCAGGACATTACTATTAGTTAGCACTACGTCAGAACACAAATTTTATCATTGCAGGGTGTCCTTGGCTGTTTTCAGCATCAAGTGACACTGAGGCCAAATAGAAGACGACCTGTATCGATAGAATACCACGTAATAATCACAAAAGGACCACTCTCAGAGAAAACGAACGAAAAACAGGTGTCGCCAGCACCGGCCCATTTTGCAAGCAAAATGTGTGCGTCGGCCCTGAATATCCGACACGGAACCCAAAGGCTATGCTGCACCGCCATCGACTCCAAAACGGAGACAACCCGCCCTTTTTGGTAAGGATGCCGCCAGTTTAAATCGACAGGCAGGAAGATTATTTTATCCGATATTCTTGCCGATACATACCCAACAATTCTGGACAAAAACATTTTTGAAGGGGGAAGAGTTTATGAACGCAGTTTTTTTCATATATTATAATATTTAATATGTCCAACGATATATGAGACAAATACTGCGCCATTTCCTTTCCCCAAAAACCAATTACTACTACTGCAACCATCAACATATCCACAGATCTCCCGTCAACAGGCTAGCATTTCTGCGCTATCAACGTTTTTGTTGTCGTCAAAAGCTTTCTCCAAGTTGATTTTCTATGGCAGTCTTGGCTGCTCCATGCGTGCGATGCAAAAACTTCAAAACAAAGGTTTTGCTGCGCAGTGCAAGAATGGCTCATTACCTTGAATATTTCCATAGCAGTACCTCACAATTTTCCAGTGTTCAAAATATTTGCCCAAGAATGTTGGACATGAACGCGTCTTTTGATGCCGTCAAAAAAATCCAGAGAAGCAATTTTTATTGAGAACAATACCGGGATGATGCTGTACTCCTTGGCCCTTTAACAAAATTTGTCTGTGTGCAGTAGAACATTCACAACAGGCTCGAAGGGGCATTCTTAAACATGGACACCAGTTATTTATTCCATACTTACAAATCTGTCCGCAAAGCAAACACATTTCATCGCTTCTCAGCGCGCCAAGTTGTTTGCAGGGAATGAGGAGTTTCACTAATCCTTCATCCACCGTTAGAAAGCGGAATGGCTCCTAACCTGTCCTAGCGTTCGCACCGTTCGGCATGCGGATTACTGCATGATAACCCGGACCGCAGTCCTCTATACAGCTCTATTTTCATTGTTTTATTTTTCCTCTGCCGTCTGCAACATCAGTTAAATTGGGATGTTCTGTGGTCTAAAAGTTATTCGTGACCATAATAAAACAGCGAGAACCTTGTAGAACAGTTGCATTCAGGGCGAGACTACGAAGTGCGCCCGAGATCAAGTAACTGTAACTGCGACTGAAAAGTGTTCTGTTGAAAAGAGCTTACAATTTTTTGCTGTGTATCTCTCTCTCTCTCTCTCTAAGTATATGTGCCTCAAGAATGCAAACAATTTCTGGCGTTTCTACCATTCCTGTTGCTCCTAGCTGGAAAGCTTGAGCTGTGAGCGCATTCGGAATTCGCATCGCGACTTTCAGGCATTGGCCACTGCATCGAAATGGTGCCCTTTAGAATGGGTCCTCAACTTCGAGCAGCAGAAGGAAGTCCGCTGAGCTCATTCTGGGCTCTGGGATGCATCTGACAACACCGGATTTGATTTGCGATCAAGAAACGTGTTGTGATCAATAAAGTGCGAATTCGTACGCAAGTCACCGTGATGAACACATGAAATGGCGGTCGCACCAAGCATCCGTGTAGCTTCATTGGTCATATGATCAAGAACTTCTAAGTGAAGTCTTTGATCTGCCGTAGTACGAATTTTTGTTAATTATTTCTCGACACTGAAAGCAACAATGGGTGCTTAGTTCATTCTCCGTTCGTTCTCGCGAGTCTTCTTGGGGTGAGGTGGTGAGCCTGTGCGGAAAAACAAGCGAAACTAAAGAAAGCCGAAAATAGCAGAAATAATGCACGCCATGTATCGGGAATTAAGTTTGTCTGCAGCAATGTTCACAGAGCGCACACGAGGCCAGACCTAGATAAGCGAAGAAAAAAACAAAAAACAAACAGGGATAGAATGACCTCGGCTGTGAGGTTCAACAGGACGATTAAAGCTGAGACTAACAGCGGCACTACCCATCGAGTAGCGACCTCGCCTCGAAGCGTGCGCTGTCAAAGCACAGGAAACGACATCGCACGTGCTCTGTGTCTACTTGTGCGCCGCAGACCGGCGGGTTAACCTGATCAAATGCAGACGCGAGCCGCTGGGTGAACGCCTCTCGAGTACGCAGACGACGAAGGGCAGCCCCAAGTGCGCTTGCTTGCTCAGCTGACGGGAAACGCTCGAATCGCGCTTCGGGTCGACGTCGTGAAAAGAAGTATACATCGGCGGCGGGCAGCCATCTGCACTGCAATCTGCTTTCGCCATCATAACAAAGACACGAAGGACGAAATATATACCCGTGACAATGGGGATTTATTGCGCGGTCGACTGCGATAAATCGCTCTCCTTGGCTGTACAGTGTACTAGCATATTCCTTGGCAATGGCGACATATAGCTTAATGTTGCATGTACGGCACGCAGCGTACAGGATTGGTGGTCACGCAGTTATACTTGCGTATACAAAATATTATTCGCTCTTCTTCCCGGCATTTGATGACAGAGCTTGAAGGAATATATCTCTATATGGAGTCTGGGGGCTGAGCGCGACCCTGTAAAAGAAAGAGACCGAGGAGCTTATTTCTGACATGCCGCAGCGAAGATCGCGCATGTGCCAACTCACTTGGAGCGGATGCTGTTCATTGGCTGATCTCCGCCCTGGTCGACAACACTGGTGAGCATTCCTGCACGCCCATGGTTAAAGGGTCGTACTGGCTCACGCATCCGTGCAGGCACGAGGCTTGTCCTGAATCTTCAGTTACGCCCAGGCTAATATTCGAATCTCGATGCAGTGCGCGCACACCTCAGGTAAAAAGTATTTCCCGCTTAAAGTTGATTTCACCAGAAATTTTTGTGCCGTTCTTGTTTTGTTTTCAGTTATTTTCTTTTTTTCTAAGCCAGAGTAGCACAAATGGCTGAATTTCTGAGGGAAACTCAGAAACGCGCTTATGGACTCGGAAGAAGTAAAACTTGTGCTTGGCAATTCACGTCTTGTGATCAATGCAAAGCTTGAGCAGCGAAATTGCTTAAAAGGAAAAAAAAAACGATTTGCGCATCAAGATGCTCGTTCATGGTTTTTGGGCTTCACCGTCCTAGAACGATTAAAGCTATGAGGGACGCCGTAGTGAAAGGCTCTGGATAATTTCGAACGTGCACTGACATCGCGCACAGCACACGGGTCTAACATTTCGCCTCCATCGATAAGCGACCGCCGAGGTTGGATCAATTCCGAGGACTGATTCACTTACGGGGGGAAAAATCATGAAGATGATTCGTTAAAATGTAGCCTGACATTTCATGAAGCAACAGAAGGTATCAACTTTTCAAAAAAATTGTCATATTCTGATCAAAATTTTGGGAAATCGTCCCGCAGCGCACAACGCAAAATTTCTATCACGCCTATTGTAAGAGTATCAGAAACAAATGAGTCAAAACAGCGTCTGGAACCTTATACAAAAGAGCGTTAATTCAAAATGGCAGAAAAGGTCTAGGAAGCTAACCAGTAAGAATGCAGGACACAAGGACGGAGAAACAATAAGCTTTAAATGATAGGTGAAAAGCATGTTTAGCGGTTTCCCAGCGCGAAAATATGCACTTATCAACAAACCTGTAATCAGAAACAAAACTGAAATTGGTTGTTGGGGTAAGGGAATGGCGCAGTATCTGTCACACATCTCGGCAATATATTATAATTGGTTTTAGGGGGAAAGGAAATGGCGCAGTATCTGTCTCATATATCGTTGGACACCTGAACCGCGCCGTAAGGGAAGGGTAAGGGAGGGAGTGAAAGAAGAAAGGAAGAGAGAGGTGGCGTAGTGGAGGGCTCGGGAATAATTTCGACCACCTGCGGATCTTTAACGTGCACAAACATCGCACAACACACGGGTGCCTTTGCGTTTCGCCTCCATTGAAACGCGGCCGCCGCGGTCGGGTTCGAACCCTGGTACTCCGGATCAGTAGCCGAGCGCCCTAACCACTTAGCTACCGCAGCGGGTCCTCACAAACAGCAGCTATTAAAAAGATTGCATCTCCGGAATATGAAGGTCGTGCCCTTGAACCTGAATTTTGCCAATAAAACCAGCACTAAACTCATGAAACCTGTTCACAGTTTACACAAGCGCATGCACTTCCAGTTTCATACGTCCAACCGCGCGTACACAGGGTCGTGAAATTATACCCTCTCTCCAAGAAAAGTAGTGTCGTCGAAGCGGAAGGCGAACAGGCACCACCGTATCCCCAAACCTGCTCGTGCTCTGGCTATATTACATACAGCCTCCATATCGCGACTGTCGCGGTCTCCGTCAGCGAGCAAGCCTCGAACAGTTTCTCCGTGCGGGCAGCTCTGAGAATCCGGAACGCTTTGCTGATGCCAGCCCAGTTCAGTGTCTGCAAATTTGTGAGATAAAATATGCGCTGGTTCCCCATCCAGTTGAGCGGCCTCGTTGGCTAAAGCGGCTTATAGGTTTGTGGAGGCGGCTGCTAAACAAGGGACGAATCCTCATCGCTGTTCGCACGTTAAACACTTCGCGCCAGGATGGCAACAGCGATCTTGACAGCACAGCATGCCAGGAACCAAGGCGCCGGCTAATAGCACACCGTTTTAATGCACCGGCAGGATTTAGCATTGGGCGACTTCCAAATCGCTGATGTCGGCCGTGACTTCAACAACGCTACATTTGAGGCGCACAATAACGCAAACACGGTGAGATTAAGCGGGCGGCGACCACGAGGCTTATAACCGAGACGGGCAAGCAGTGATCAGGTTTGGATTAGCATAGATGCACTTGGTGTAAATTTTAATTTTCACGGCGTCAAGACACCGAGCAACCGCTAGGGTGCGCCCAACTCTCGCCACATCTCCAACTTGAATGCTTGTTACAGAAAACAGTGTTCTGAGAGGAAACGATAAAAACAGGGGGAGGAAAGCGCGAGCTTCTTCCGTCCCGCGGCGAATTGAGAAACCTCCGCTGAAGCCGTAACGCCGTACACACCTCGTTGTGAACGTGAAGGAAGTAGGAATTGGCGCTACCGCTTGTAGTAAAGAACAAGATCTAACCTCAAGATTCTGAAAGGAAAAAATCTCTCGATCTCTCTCTCTCTCTCACACTCTGCATTCCTTTTGAATCTGACCCGCGCGGCCGTTGCAACCGCCACGCATCCTTTGGGTGTTTCGCGAACTCCGCCAGTCGCGTTATCTCGGGCGCTGTCCCCTTCTTTGAGGAGCCGGTCACAGACACTTTGGCGTCGTGTTATTTATTATTTCGGTGGTGCGACAATTACGGTAGTGTCTGGTTTTGTGCTCGTGAACTTCGAAACGTCGAAGAGTGGAGCGAGACTCGCACGGATACGACGAGAACGGATACCTCCGCTCGCTTTTTCGGTTGTTGTTGTTGTTAGTGGTTGTTGATTAATAAAATAACAGGGGAAGGAAAAGATGTTGCTAGCCGCGCCATCTGCCATCGAAACCTGAAGCTCTTGAGCTGCGACTAGCGGGAATAAAAGGACAGGGAGAGGGAAAGTACGCGGGGGGAAAGATAGTGAGAAAGGATAGGAGTAGGGGCTGATATACACTATACGTACAAGTACAGGATATGAAATAAATGTGGGGTGCTGCGCCGCGCATGATAGGACTACTCGGTGCACGGGCGTGCAATCTGTTTGCTGGGGGGAACGGCCGGTCGCGGACCACGCGATGTCTTCCACGCCGGCACAGATTGGTTGCCCGCGACAGGCTGAACATCGCGCGCGACCATTGTCTGCGCGTGGGGGAATCGACGCTCGCAAACTCTCTCCCTTGTCCGTCGCGCGCCGGCCTTGGTATACCCCGCTCTTACCGTGTCCTACCACTAGAGAGAAAAAAGGAAAACATGGCAGAAACACACGCTCGCGGATCACAAGCAAACTTCAATTTCTCCTCACTGTCCCTTTAACTGCCACCTGCCAGGGTGGCAGGGTGAGCGCGCTGCATATGCGGAATGCACTCAACGTTACCGCCAGGCCGCGTCTACTTGCCTGATACACCACAGCTTCCTAACCAGTTTCAGCAGTATACTTAAACTGCAGCTAAATTTTATTTCTTACCCGCTGCGGTGGATCAATGGTTAAGGTGCTCGTCTACTGAGCCGGAGTACCTGGGTTTGAACCCGACCGCGGCGGCCACGTTTCGATGGAGGCGAAACGCAAATGCGCCCGTGTGCTGTGCGTTGTCAGTGCAATTTCGGAGACCACTACGCCGTCTCTTCTTTAACTCCCACTTTCCTCTGTTCTCTTACGGCGCGGTTCCGGTGTCCACAGCAAGTATCAATCTACATGCCTGAACTATCGAACTCGAAGTTCGAAACTTCAGACAAAATTTGAACCTCCGCGTCTTCGCGCCTTTCCCTCTCTCGCACGCCAAAACGGCGGCGCTCCTCCGCCGGTCCCACTCATTCTGCCTCTGCCCTACCTCCGCCGGCTGCGTCGCGCGCGGAGTGGCCTCGGCCGCGGTTGCGCGCGACGTCTGCAAGAATTTGGCGCTGTGAACCAATGATAACCCCCGGCTGTTGACGTCATTAGCAAGACGTGACGTCATCTGCCAGGTTTTCGTGCGTAAGCCCGGCTCCGCGCGTCGTCGCGATGTGCGAAAGCGGGTATTTTTATAAATGTATTGTAAATTTTCCGTTCGCTTTTGAGGTCTCGTACGCGGCATGGACGCTGGGTGGCCTGTACTCTACATAGTGCAAGCATTTTAAAACAAAGCTCAAACACCCCTTTCTGTGGCCCTTTAAGGAAAAGACATTACGCATGTCTCACATATTTCGGTGGACACACGAACCGCGCCGTAAGGGAAGGAAAATGAAATTAAAATTGGTTTTAAGGAAGGGAAATGACCCATGTCTCGCATATCTCGGTGGACACCCGAACCACGCCGTAAGGGAATATTTCAGACGCGCGGAGCCGACAACAACTATACGCTGTCGCGTAATAACTACAGAGGCTTAAAAGATGAGAAAAATGAATTTTAATTGAGCGCGTAGGCAAGAAAAAGGTTTTTAAGTCGCTCTTCATGTGTCCGAGTCGACAAAATCTCTCCTTCACAATAACTTTTTCACACATGGTTACAATCTGAAGCTTAAATTTTTCCCGCAACTGTCGTGCTGCTTCCGAGTGCTGACACAGGCCGCATCGAGAACATAAAGACGCACATCAACTTGCTGTTCTTTCGAAAAACACTCCGGCAGTGAAGCATGTGTATCAAGGTTCCTCCATGCGCGCCAGCCACCTGGAAACCTTTTCGTGAGTTGTTTCTACACGCTCTGGCAACTGCGGTCCTCTGGTTCCAGGACGCTCCTCACCGCCGATGGCTCTGCGGCTGCTCGGAGGCCGCCCTCTTGCTCTGCGCTGCCTCTTCGCTACGCGCTTGGCGACGCCACTGCTTGACGACGAACTGCTTCGTAAGAGGCGTCTCCTGTAAGCACTACTCTCACTGCTTCGGTTGCTGCTTGTCCAACCGCTTCGCAAACGACGCTGTTTCTCAGCGCTATTGCAGCTTCCGCTGCCACCGCTACTGCTCTCTAACCAGCGTTGGTTCTCGGAGGCAGGTACGCCGGTGTCGTCCGACGAACCACTCGTCGACATTCGGACTGGCCTTCTTTTCTTTCTGCTGGTAGAAGGAGCGTTGTGGTCATCGTGAAGCAGCGTCGTTGTGCTCGCGACGGACGACTTTTTCGCTGTGGCTTTCGACGGCAATGTACGCTTCAAAGGCCTACCACTACCCTTCGGAGCCTGCTCCGGCCGACCACGACAAGAAGTCTTCCCCGAGGAGCACAAACGCTTTTTTTCCACTGTCGCCGCCTTACGTTTCCTTCTCAGTGTATTAGTGGCTGTCGCTGAGGCTTTACCTTCGGATACGACTGGCTTGGGAGGTTCTGCCTTCACTCCAGGCCGGCGTCCAGGCGCGTCCGTTGCCGCCTGGAGATTGGATATCTTGCTGGCGAGCCTGGCGGACCTCCTCCGGGTCACGGGCGGTCCAGGCGACGTGTCGGCGACTTCGCTACGTCGACGCTTCGCAGCTGAGGCTTTACCTTCGAATGCGACTGGCTTGGGAAGTTCTGCCTTCACTCCAGGCCGGCGTCCAGGCGCGTCCGTTGCCGCCTGGAGATTGGATATCTTGCTGGCGAGCCTGGCGGACCTCCTCCGGGTCACGGGCGGTCCAGGCGACGTGTCGGCGACTTCGCTACGTCGACGCTTCGCAGGAGGAGATGCTGCCGGCGTTTTCTTCGGTCTCATTTTTCAGTCTCACTCAGTCCGAACGAGGCCAACACGGTCACCGATACGTTGCGCTGCAGCCGGCATTAACAAGCTTCTATCGCAGCCACATTGCCGGCTGCTGATTTGGATTTGGATTTGCATACGTGGCTTTTCCTTTTTGTCGGGTGCCGAGTGGTGGCACTGATGTCGTTGTCGCGACTGGCCAAGCAGAGAAGCGCAACTTTGCTTCCTTCTCTCTTCTCTTTTTCGACTAGCCAGCTAACTTCCGTCCATGAAAAGATTTATCTGAAAAACTCTCTGTGCCCCCCAATCCTTGGCCAATCCCCCGAGTGGGCAAGTGCCATTGTGTGAGGGTAACAACAACAACAGCAGCCTCGCTTCAGCGCCTCCGTGTTCGTCTCACGGTATACCACTTTACTGTGCCTTTCATTTCCTTAATAATAACTGGTTTTTGGGGAAAGGAAATGGCGCAGTATCTGTCTCATATATCGTTGGGCAGGAACTGCGCCGTAAGGAAAAGGATAAGGAGGGAATGAAAGAAAGGAAGATAGATGTGCCGTAGTGGAGGGCTCCGGAATAATTTTGACCACCTAGGGATCTTTTACGTGCACTGACATCGCACAGCACGCGGGCGCCTTAGCGGATTTTCTCCATAAAAACGCAGCCGCCGCGGTCGCAAAAACCAATTTTTTTGGCTGTGGTTTCGCTCAGCTAATCCAGGATATACAAAGCGAAAGCTGTCGGCAATCATTGTGTTTGTTGGCGTTGACAACGTTCTAGACTCCGATTTTGAGGAAAGGAAGTTCGTGTAACTGGCTTCCTTGGTCAGCGGACACCTCAATCGCGCTTTGAGGTAAGGACGTACATGGCGGTGGTGAAAAAGATATGTGGGCTGCACGCATTAGCGCTGACAACGTTGCGGCAGACACGCATTACTGCAGCTATAGTGCCCAATAGAGCGCAGCGTTCATTGGGTGAGCAACCTTTCGCGATGAGCCATTAATTTAACTCCCACCTGCCGTACTACGATGGGCTCGCTGCCTATCCAGTGTGAGGAACGTACTCAACGTTACAGGTGCCAAGCCGTGTCTACTTACCCGATACACCACAGCTTTCGCTATGTAACCAGGTTCAGAAGTAGTTAAACCGCAGCTAATTTTACGCGACAGCGTATACAGCTCGTTCTGTCGAAAAGCCGTCGGCATCGTATTAGCTCTGGACCTCTGGAAACTCTGGATCTGTATAGAATATGGGAAATGCAAACCAGGAAAGAATTGTCTTATGATAATTCAAGAGGCAGCGCCCTGACGATTGAACACACATGAACACGGACGACACCGGCATTCTTCGTAGACATCATAACATAATCGGACAAAAAGAATGCCTAAAATAATATTCCCAAATCCCGCCCGGGGTAGTCTATACAGGCTACCAAAAAATTTGCGTGACTTCTAAAATCCTCAAAAATTTCTAATCGTCTGTGAGAAGAAGGCGGCCACCCTTGTTATAAGCCGAGATGCAAAATCTGCTCACATGTGACTGCCTCACTTCTGATTATCAAGTCAACATTAAAGGCACATTCTGCGGTGACACTTCAAAAGCAATTTATTTGCTAGAGTGTTCTGTGTCCAATAACGATACAGAGGAAAACCGAAATCCCTGTTCGATTACGCTTCGACAACCACAAAGCTCACTGCGCTCCTCTCCACAACCTACCGCTATTTAAACACATCAGGATTCCCGGTCGCTCATTCGATAAATAAGAGTCATTATTTTACAATTATCTTATATATAAATTTGATGCTGTTTCTGCTGAGTTAAACGACCGTCCCGGCGCGCTGTATTGTCTGCCATGGTAACAGTTACGCTTCCCACATGTGTGCTTTCGTTTAGGAATTCGCAATTTTTAATGTATCTTTCAGTGACATATACACGATTACCCGCGAGACTGATATCGCAACCAGTGCATGCTCTGTCTTGGTCTTGAGCTTCTGAAAAAGTGGTATTGATAGTTGCTGGGGTAAAAGCATATACCTATGTACCACTGTGATGAAGACGTCCCCAGTCGAAACTTCAGAAAACCCTTGTGTTTTCAAGCGTGTTAGTCTAATTTATAAGTGTAGAACTTCTGGTTCGTAGTACCTTCTTCGTAACTGGTGCGTGCGTGCGTGCGTGCTTGTGTGTGCGTGCGTGTGTTTTATGCCACATTTCTTTGGGGTACTCGCCTGAATAATTAAGAAAAAGTGAGCTATTGGCATCGTCTGCGGCGACGACGAAACAAAACAGGCCGCTCTCAGCGATTCCACTGGTGGCGCCATCTCGTTGGTCGACCGTGGAGATCAGGCAAAGGAGGGGGTGTAGGGTCTGCGAGAGGTTTGAAGACTCTTCAGAAACTGCTTTATCAGTGATCACACCTTACTTAGTATGAAAACTCTATCCCGGTGATTACGTCCCGCAATCTACACTATGTGGCGAAATAGCCACTTAACGATCACGTATTGAAGAACTATAAAGAGGAGCGGCCACCGGATTCTCTAATACAAGCTCCTACTATTGAGCAATGGGAGGCCGCGTTGCTCAGCTCATACATGGGCGTTCAAACCCGGGCCATTAAATGGGCTACTCAGGTCGCCATCAGCCATGTACTGATAGCCACCCAGCACGGACCATCTGCATTTTGCCTTCTGACGAAATAAATATTTTGCAATCCAAATCAAGGATCACAAAAAACTTAATCTGGCCAAAACTGCACTAAGCTTGAACGAATGACTGAATGAATGAATTAATGAACTTTATTTCCGTCATCGTGGGGCCTCACGGTCGGGGCGCAGCATTAGGAAGGGCTGCCTCACAGCCGGCTTTCAGCGCCGGAGACCGCGGAGAGAGTCTTTTAGCAAGCTGTCTCCGCCTGACGGATGCTGAGTCTTTGCTGATCCAGGTCGTGGTTCCGGATCAGCTCTGGGATGCTTTGTGATTTAGCTCCAGGAAAATCCTGACACCCCCAAATTAGGTGATTTTGCGAAGTCATCCTGTGGCGGCTACCGCAGAGCTCAGGCTCTCCAGTGTCTTCGTCGTGTACTATAGAGTACGGAAAGAATCTGTTGACCGGAAGCCTCCTCCAGGAGGCCTTGGGTTCAGTGACCTATCCGAACTGCTCTGGAAGTGCCCCTGAGTGGGAATAAAGACCCACTCAAAAGCTATGAAGAAATAACTGAAACACCTAGACTGGATAGGAGAATTTAAGAGAACTTCTTGTTGGGCTAGTTGGTAATTGATCATTGTACTTTTAACCCCACACACGCACACACACACGCGCACTCGCGCACGCACGCGCGCGCGCGCCCGCTCCTTTTTTTAAATGTGAACGGGAGGCACTCTGTCCCGTTGTCTTCTGTTGTGTGTGTGTGCGTGCGTGTGTGTGTGTGCGCGCGCGTGCGTGCGTGTGCATGTGTGTGTGTGTGTGTGTGTGTGTGTGTGTGTGTGTGTGTGTGTGTGTGTGTGTGTGTGTGTGTGTGTGTGTGGTTTTGGCGCCTTAAATATACATTCATGGTACAGCATCTTCAAACGTCCCGCAAAAGATTCTGCCTCGTCTTCTGCCTAATGTTCAGGACCTAGGGCCAAGAAACGAGATGGCGCCACCAGTGCACTCGCTGAAGAAGCGGCCTTTTCGTTTCTTCGTCGCCCCAGATGATGCGAGTATCCGACTTTTTCTTGCCGACTCAGGCAGGTACCCCAAACAAATCTGGTATAACACAAATCTGGTATAAAACAGTGTGTGTGTGTGTGTGTGTGTGTGTGTGTGTGTGTGTGTGTGTGTGTGTGTGTGTGTGTGTGTGTGTGTGTGTGTGTGTGTGCGCGCGTGCGGGCGGGCGGGCGGGCGTGCGTGCGTGCGGTTTTGGCGCCTTAAAGGTACAATGGATAGGAGAAGACTCTCACTTGCACTAAGTTTGAAGACATACATGGCACAGCATCTTCAAACCTCCCGCAAAACAATCGCCCTCTTCTGCCAAATCTCCATGATCTAGGGCCAAGAAACGAGATGGCGCCACCAGTGTACTCGCTGAAGAAGCGGCCTTTTTCGTTTCTTCGTCGCCCCAGACGATGCGAATATCGGACTTTTTCTTGTCGACTCATGCAGGTACCCCAAACAAATCTGGCATAAAACAATTCTGCCTACCAAATTCCATTTAAGTGCGAAATTTTCAACTCGAACAATTTACCGCTTTACCGCTTTACTTGTGAGAAGCATTCTACGCGCTGCATATGCTCCCGCTGGAAGCATTTACAGGAACACTTATGCCACCGTACTACACTCTTACTGCCAGTGCCCTGTACTGTTTTCATCGCTCCGGTGCACTACGGGAACCACATGCTCCTCAGTATTCAAGAGTTATAGTAGGGTGGCTCTTATAGAAACAAGAACAATAAAATTGTCATTCGACAAGCCTCATGGAGCCAATCCGAGCTGCTGGCTGTCTGTTTGGCGCCAAAGTTTTCGTACTTGCCATGCGTACATGGGCAACTAGGGGTACTTGTTACTTGCGTAAGCCCGGTTGAACGGCGCGTGAATCTCCATATCGGTCGTGGTCTGTCCCTGCAGTGTACTAACGTTTTCAGTCTAGCATTTTGAAGAGAGCTGAAATGGCGGCAGCCAACCTGGAAAGTGGTAAGTATTTGGTTCGTCTTTCTTCGGAAAGGAGCGTGTCACGGATCCGTCAAAGATGACGAGTCAGTGGCGGCAGTTTCGATGGCTGACGAACCGGCGCGTAGACGAATATGTTGAACTTTTGGCGTTTGCCTAAAGTGACCATATTCCTCAGACCCCAAAGCGGGACGTGGGTGCGGGGCCCCTGAATGACACGGGTAGTAGTTTAGACATTCGATTTTTTTTTTATTCTATCCATATGATGCAGCATTTCATTTCCTCCAGCTTTGGCCTAGCTGGCGCAAACATCTAATACTTCTGGCTTGAGTGGAGCTTCTGTAGCAGTCCATTTTTGCAGATGTGTCCATGGTACTGTTCACATGTCATGTGCCCATTCACTTTGAGCATCAGCAGCGCTTTAAGTGTCGTCTCTTGAAACTGCGTCTTCTCTGCAGACCACAGCTTGTGCATCAACGAAAATGCTCTCCCCACTGGTGCATTTATTCCTGGCAAGCACATGCAGTACGCAATATATAATTGCCCTCATATTGTCGCAAGGCACATCTTTTGTCTCAAAGTGCTGAAGAACATCCTCCCGCCGTTCCTCATGCAGCTTCTTCTGTCTCCCATTCCTCTAGTTTCTCAGTCCTGACATAATGTGAAACGTTACAGGCTTCGTCACATAAAACATTCTCATAAAGACCGATGTGACAGAACTCTCAAGTCATAAGCGCCTGCCTATGGCTTGTTTCTTCCGTTATTTAGGCTGAATTAATGGAGCTAGGCAGAGCAGGTGTAGCCAGTGTAGCCAGTGCAGTTTAGGCGGGACAAAGCGCTGTCCCGCAAGCATGCTGGCGGGACAGAGGGACCAGGCCCGCAAAACATGGACAGGTCCCGCCTAAATTGGCACGTCTGGTCACTTTACGTTTGCCAGTGATGAAACTTGTCGCACTACATCTGCCGGTCACCAATGTCAGCGAGTAGAACCGGATGCAACTAACGCTTGCGTTGAAGTTAATACATCCATACGCACGTTACTGAGTATGCCTTGTGATGATTTCTCTAATGTCTGCAATGATCATCGTGCTGTGGACAGCCAGGAACATGCAATTGATACTGAACTGCATCGCGATATCGCCTGTGCCCAGTATAAGTGAAAGACCCCGAAGTTGCAGAGATGACCTTTCTGCATTCCTGTTCACACTTTGGCAGTGGAATCGGGCACCTCGCATGCATCCGTGACTGCTCCTCTGGGGGTGTTGCGCAAGCATTCGTGCTTTTCTTCTTTGCCACGTTCGACAAGAGCGTTGTTAGAAACGCCTCGGAAGTCCCTCGGTAGTGTACACATATCCGGTGGAAAGTAATGCCATTTCGGCATTGCTGAACGGGATCGTTAAGCAGTGAGCCACATCAGGGAGGTGCCCGGAGAGAATACGGCTAGCACCGTATCTATAAACCAACCTAGACAATGATACGCCGGTACTGCAAAACATGTCATGCTTACATCATGTCTTGATGACAATATAGTCTGCAATTTTTCTCTCGGTACTGGCATATCATTTGACGCAACATGAAGAAGTGTGAGTGCACAAACTGAATATATGCATAGATGGTGACTGCGTGAGTGGAATAGGTACTATTATAAGTGACTGTGCACAATGTGGGGCAGGTCCGACAGGTTTTAGGTCATTATTAACATATAAGTGACGCTACGGTGGAGCAATTGCTGGCAGAACAAGCATGGCTATTCCCACCGTTAGCATACAACAACTTCACTGACATCCTGAGCAAGAACTCGTATGCTGATTAACAAAAATATTACTCGTGCAAGATTGGTCGTTTATTGGCTCGCTTATTTTTGCGGGCATCATTCAGCTTTTGTTAAGTACTGCATCTTTGCTGGAGTGAAGCAGGAATGTTTTTCTGGTCTTATTCGTTGCGGGGTCATATCCAGAAGACACTTTTCTGCTTTAATGGGAATGTTGCATTCCTGCGTCTGTTTTACATAAAGAAAGTGCTGCTGTGGCATGTGAGCCTGGGCAGTTAAGTTTCTTTTTTTATCTGGAAAAGCTTTCAAGCTGAAACTGTGCTTTGCGTTTATGTGTAGATTTTAGGCATTGAAATTTGATATTTAAGGCAAAAGCCTTGGCTCATGGGTGTGCGCAAGGCCTGTCTGCAGGAAACGTGTGCACGAAATGTCCGCCCCACCTGTCAATCAAAGAAATATAAAAAAATGTATGAAAGGCAAAATAAAAATAAGTGGGAAAAACAAAAATATAAAAATAATACAGAATAGAAATAAAATGGCAATGAAAAACAAAGAAAAATATAAAAATTGAAGAAAATAAAAAGAATAAAAAATGGAGGGAGAAAGGACATGGAAAGGCTTTTGGCTTTCGCTTTGCCACTCATAAGCAGACTAAGTGCAAATAATTTTTTTTTTGTTAAACATTTTCAGCAATTTTGTTTTCTTTAAACAGACACAGAGACAACTTGCAATTTTTGGTCTCTATAAGAATTGATTCTATGGCTCTTTCTGGCTATGTTGGTGTTTGCCCAACCCCAAAAGACACATTTGTTGCCGAGAAAGAATGGATTTGATCATTTTAGCCACTCATTTCAAACTCTTGTTATCTGCGCTGAAACAGACCAAGTGATCACTGTGATCTGCACCAAAACAGACCCTGTGATCGCAAATTTTTATCTAGAACACTGAAATTTTCATGCTCTTCAGGCAAACTAACAGGAAACACTTTGAATATTTAAGCAATTTAAAATTATACTTTCTTTTCATCTTAAAGCATGCAAGTACAGCTGACATAGTTTTTGCCAAATGTTGTACTGAATAATAAGTTACACTGTAGAACCTTATATTTTTGCTTGAAATACATATTATAAGAAAGCTGATGACACATATGACTGTGTCTATGTTATGAATCTTGGCCAAAAATAATAACCAACAGAAATGGCCCATTTTTTCCACCACAAGTAAAGAATAAGGCAGGTGTGCTTTTAGCAGAAGCATTGATGCATTTTTGTCTGCAAAATTTTGTGCACTGATTTCTGTGTGTGGATTTTAGGGATGGTTTTCATATACAGTGTGCAGTCTAGGTGGGTGTGTCAAAGCAGTCAGAGCACTTCGTAGAGTGTACCATCTCTGGTCATGCAGGCCCTTGGAATAAGTGCTTTCAAGGAACAGTCTCCACATATGCCATTGCCATTGCAAACATAAATGCCTGCAGAAACGCTTGCCACAAACTTCGTCCACTGGAGCAGATGTTACAGTGCAACTTGTTTCATTCATTTCTTTGTTCAAAAGGCGAGCTATGGAATGTTTGGCATAGATTTTTTGCATCAGCCACTCCCATGGATTCTAACTTTTTATAGGACTACATATTTGCTGACAGTTCTTTGAACTTAGAATTGGGAGCTGAAAGAATTGTACTGTGTGGTTACTTAGGTTTCTTGATGCTGGTAAAAGAAGTTTAATCTGTTTTGTGTTGCACAGATCCTCAGGCATAGACATACATATGTCCGATAATTACTAAGGAAGATAGCTACAATTTCTTGATTCCTACCCACAAGGAGCCATGATCGCCAATACCTGCGCAATCTCAGAGCATGCAGCAGCTCGTGCTTCACATGCCTCTGCTAGGCATCATGAAAGTATGTATCTGTCAATTTTCAGCAAATGTCTATTTTTTTAATGCACCATAAAATTTCGGTGGCATTAATATTTGTTTATTATGCACCTCTGTATAACTCAGCTATAATGTGCTGGTAAAGTGTTAAAACCACTGCAGCCCTGTGAAGAGGATCTTAACAATGTGAAAAGATAGAAATAATGAGTTTGGTCTCTACAATGTCGAAGCAGCAACTAGTGTATAAATTGCTCTGTAATGGATGGCTCTGGATTATTTTAGGCTTCCTTAGCTGTTTTAATGTGCACTTGATATCACCTTGCACCGGTTAGAGTGCCGGCCATGTGAAGGAGGGACTGCTTTCAAGTGTTTGAAAACAACCACTGGTTAATTAAAAAAAAAAGTCTGTTCAGGGCTGCACATGGTGTGCTGCCTATTCGTAATGAACAACTCAGAGGGTCAGTGAAGCTATTTTTTATTTGCTTATGTTTTTTCACTTGCAAGCCAACAGCACAGCAGCCTACAAGTATGGTGCACATTACAAGAAGAGCACTACAATGCACAAAGAAGACCACTACGATACACACAGGAAGTTAAATGACACAGTGGACGTAGTGTGGAAAAGAAGTAAAGATTGCAATGAAAACGTAATAATAGTGGCAGCCGCCTCCAGTTATGTGCTTAGAGATAGAAAAAACATCAATGCACTAGTACAAGAAAAATCATAATAACAAATAAAATAAATGTCACAATCTGTATACTTGTAGTAGCATAGACTCAGAAGTCTGTTGATGAGATTACAATGGCCAGTGTGTCTTCGTTAAAAGACAACTTGTTTTATCAGGCTTGTATTCGATGGCTGCTTGTCCAGATCCAACAATTCTTAGGACCTTTCGCTGCATCGGAGGCATGACCGCCACCTTGGTCAGCTTATCCACAGCCACTGGGGACGGAGGGCCGAGGGTTAACTCAGAAATCCACAAAGCGGCGGTGGCAGCCAAGTACAGTATTAATGGCCAATTCCTGTTCTGTGGAGGGAGCATGCATATATAGCTCTTCACTCAGTGAGCATTTCTTTCATTGTTGCATCTCACTTATTTTCTATTTTTTGGTAGCGCAGGGAAAAGCAGGATATTGTTTTCCTTTACAAGGTGCTCCACGGTTCCACTGATTGTCCTGAAATGCTATCAGATATTTTTTTACGAGTACCCACTAGAAACTAAAGTTATCAGTGTTCAAGGCAAGAATCTTATCCAGTGAGTCTAGCCTAATTGTTCTGTTTGAAGAATATCGGGCAGTGAATGGGACATTACAGTGCTTAACAATGTTATGACGACTGATGCAATGCATACACTAAATAACGGGTACTTAAGGAGGTGGTTGTCATTATAATCAACATTAATAAAAAGCGAGAGTTGAAGATACCGCGAGCCTATGCACCAACACCCAGTCACACTGGCAAGGTGGTTAAAAGGAACTGTAAAGATGTCATATCAGTGATCAATAAAATAGGGAAAGAGAGGTTTATAAACAAATAGTATGTAACCTAAGCTGTAATTTTCCACCCTTATACTATGCCTTATACTTAGCCTTATACTTAGAGCCATCGAAAGAAAAATGACAGGCGAAACATTAAGAGACCGGAAGCGGGCAGAGTGGGTGAGAAAACAAACGTATGTTAATGACATCCTAGTCAAAATCAAGAGGAAGAAGTGGGCTTGGGCAGGGCACATACTGCAAAGGCAAGGTAACCACTGATCCTTAAAGGTAATGGAGTGGATTCCAGGAGAAGGCAAGCGTAGCAGGCGGCGGCGGATGGTTAGGTGGGCGGATGAGATTCGGAAGTTTACAGGCACAAGGGGGGGGGGGGCGCAGCTGACAGCGGACTGAGTTAATTAGAGAGACATGGGAGAGGCCTTTGCCCTGCAGTGGGTGTAGTCAGGCTGATGATGATGATGATGATACTAGAGAATCGTAGCGCAGACTAACCTCTCTGCCTTGAATTAAGTAAGAATGCACTACACTGTACTGATGGGCAGCTTCGAAGTCTAAGTATGGAAGTTCGAAAGAAGCAGGCTTGCAAACAAGAAATAAACATAAAAGAGACTGAGTGGGGAGACAAATAATGAAATAGACTTCACAATGAATGCCCTTCATGGCACCATGCAGGATGTAGAAGGACTAGAGGAGGTGAGGCGTAGTGACTGTACAGTCGTGATGTCTACAATCAGCCTGGATTGAATAGAGACTGGAGGAAAGTTGTCATGAAGAAGTTAAATGTGATGACCTTCCCAGCATAATTCCGCAGTGCTCAGTTGAAGTAGGAGGTACGCTAGCTAGGTAGGATATTGGCAAGCTCTCCAAGGTAACAAGATGCATCATACTATGAAGTGGTAATGCATGAAAGTCTCAGACCTCTCAGATAAGGTAGAACATGCAAAACCATCAAAATTTTTAAGTGCAAGGTAATTATGCAAAGTAGAAAATTGTACTAACATGAAGAGAACTTGGCAAGCACTAAAGCATCCAGAAAGCCTGAAAGGTGCAAAGACTGGATTAGGCGTGTGCAGAGATACATGTTTGTAGAAGGGACAAAGGCAATAGTGTCGTGAGAAATTTAAATTTGGTAGGTAAGGCAGCAGAAAAATTCTGTGTGCATTTCTAGATGTGTGCTGCTCTTACAGTTTGATGCTGACATTAATCAGTTTGTATCCCAGAAATGCTTGTGCTCTTGATCAAGGATTCAGGAAAGAGGCTCACTGCAATTCATATGGCAGAAGCGATTTTTTGTACCATTTTCCACGTGAACCTAAATGGTAGCCAAAATAATAGCACTAGTGCAGGAAATGGTACAAACAAGGAAATAGAAATTTTCATTTAAACTGAAGCGATTATAGAGGATATGTCACAAACAGTGCAGGAGACAAGCAACTCGAGATTTTTGGAAGGACGGGGGAGATTTGTTATACAAGAGTGCTTCACGACCTCAAGTATGCGGAAAAATGCTTATATTGTATTAACCCAGCACAGAGATCTATGGAAAGGAGAGTAAGTGATGCTGGTGACATTTAGAGAAAAGCAGCAGATTGTATTAAAGATTGAACTTGAGTTATCGAAATCCTAGTGGAATGAAGAGGAAGGTATAGGCTTGGACCAGACATAAGTAACGTCCAGAACAGATAAACGATGATCTATTAATGTAAAAGAGTGGATTCCAGGGCTAGGCAAACAGTCAGGTACGGTAAAAAGAGATGGGCAAATGCGATCTGAACGTTCGATGGTGTGGCCACATCTTCCACGGAACAGGGCAAATTGGGGATTAGTGGAAGAGTCCTTTTCCCTTCAGTGTATGTAGCCTGCTGATGATTGTGGTGAATGTAACATATACATTGATATCTTAGTGTTTCACCTCGATGAGAAAGATAGCTGCTGCTGCCTAGTCTTGACTATGGACTTTTGATTTTAACAGCTAATCTCTTTACCTGCTCCACTACTATGATGGACCATGAATATGCTGAAAGGTTGCAGCTCTGAAGCTTCTATAGCTAACTAGGGTTTGTACTCATTGTTAACATTTCTTTTGCAGTAAATCTGCTATGATCATGACAGTTTTGGTAATATTGAGGCACTTGTGGTTCTGCTCATTAATGCCACCTAAAGGAGCCACCATTCAGACTCTTGTCTGCACTACCCACATTGTCCTTTGAATTGGAAAGAACAAAGGCTAGCATTAGAGAGGTGAACATTATGAATTACTTGCTCTTACTATCTGTTATCATCATTCTACTTCCGAAGCCTAAAGGTATTCTCATTATATGTTCTGTTCATATTTCATTTCCTAATACAGGTAGAAGCAGGCTTGGAATATGGAGGAGTGCCAGATCCTGCCTAGTTCAACAAAGAATCTGTGGAGTCCCAAGAAAAAGCCGTATCTATCAGAATGATGCAGCTACAGGTGCTTTTACAGCTTGTGGCTGTGATGTGCAGGTTGTGTGCTTAAGATGGTTAGGAACCATCCTTTATCATATTAGTATCATTTTATTTCAACAGATCCCACCATTTAGAGTGCACCAAACATGAGGGCATGCGACATGAAGAGCTGAAATGCAGCGGCAGTCATCAACAGTGGTGGCTTCTCTGCGGTTCCCAAGTGCTAGGAGGCGAAGCACCACCACCACCACCACTACCACTGCCATCACCACTGCCGCCAACAACAAAAATAAAAACGTTGCGCTAGCACTCAAGAGAGCCGTTTTTACAGGGACGCGACATAAATTATAGACTCCAGCGACGCGTATACATAGGAGCAAGCCGGGTCTGGGAAGTGCTGCTTAAAAATTGCAGCAAACTCCTAACCAACTCTTAGGAAACCGCAAGCGACAGCGTTAGAAGTCACTTAGCCCTCCTTCGCAACTCCACTAGCACAAATTGAAAAGGATGTATCTGTAAAGGTGTTTTCTAATGACTGTGTTGTTTTCAAGAACATAATAAGTGATTATAACTATACTTGTCACTACAAAAAACCATAGTAGCAATCACAGAATGGTGAGTGTGCTGGGGTGTGGATATTAACAAAGGTAAAACCATATTGTTACAAATTACAAGGAAAAATGTTCCCAGGCTACGTAGTTATTACTTTACAACCTTTCTATTTTAGAAGTGGAGAGCTATAAATACCTCGGAGTAACCATCACTAACAAACTTACTTTGTCCTCACATCTGCTCTAACGTCTCCTCATCCGCAATGAAGAAATTATGGTTTATTAAAAGAAAACTTAGAAATTCTCCCATCAGCACTAGAATCACAGTATACAAGGCTTGTCAAGGGTGCATATTTGGGCGAGTCGGTATTGATCCATGAGAAATGGAGCGCGAGGACGGACGAAGACAGAACACACAGCACGAGCGCTAACTTCTGACTAAAGGAAAAACACAGAACCATGTCAACCGGGACCTTAGCCTAACGACCGAGCACATGTGCCAAGTCTGGGAAGTGGAAAAATATTCAAAGGAAAAAAGCATAAGAAGATAAAGGTTATTCAAACCTAGGGATCTCAATTCACGTTTCAATAAGAATATAGAAGGCTCGCTGACACACAGATCACGCAAAGTAGCTATCTGTGTAGCTTCAAAGATTTCTCTTGTCAATTTATCTCTGCTTCTGGCGACGACAGAGCATTTATCCAGAAATGGCACACACCCGCACTCCTTGCAGTGCACGGCCATGTTACTGTGCGTTAACGACTTCATGTTGTTATTGTGTTCACGAAGCCTTTCGTTGAGGCACCTACCGGACTGTCCCACGTACTGCTTCCCACAGGACAACGGGATGCTATGCACACTGCCCTCAGTGCATTTAACAAATTTTTTCGGCTTCAATCTCTCCTCAGGGCATTGCTGTAGGGTCTGCAAAATCGAGTCTGAATGCCACCATTACGCACGCCTTCTGAGAGTGCTACTAACTGTGCAACTGCAGCGTGCACTGGACCCTAGTGCAGCTCCGTGCCAACTACGTGAGCATCTGTAACTGGCTGACCGAACAACTGAGGTCCTGAAGTTTCTTTGCTCTCGTTTCCCTCCTAAGTGCTCCAACAAAGTCAATAAAGTGTGCATCCCTGACAGTGCATCGCTTCCCCAAGACATCATTCAGGTGTTCTTTCTCGGCCCCCAGTTTGCTACAGAGTCTCCGAAGTCTCCGCATGTACTGCTCTCCATGGTGCGCTGTGTTTCCCGCCTCACTGACAAAGAGGACTGCAGCCGTTGCACCGCCGACAGAGTCGACGTCCTTTCCTTCTGTAAGCCTTGACCTTCAAAAATTAATGTGAATCACATAGTGTCCGTGCTAAATGAGCAGTCGCTTTCTGTCCTCCCCTCCAGCAAAAAGGGAAAAAGGGAGGTTTTGCTGTTTTCAGCCATGATTCCTTTAATGATAAAGCCCACCTTGCTGTCACACAGGTTTTTAAGAGCCGTAAAACTGTTTGTGTTCAAAATCTTAAGGCTCAAGCTAAAAAGCTCTGTGAAAATCTCAATCTTGATAAAGTGGCAAAAAGCATTGATAACAGTAAGCGCCTCTTCCTACAAGTATTTTCCAGTGCAAAGACTCATAAGATTGACATACCATTTAGAGTCATCATTCCTGAACAAGATACTTGGCAGAAGTCTATTGCTGTTTCTTGAAGAAAAGCTAAATGTATTGTCCGTTAATGACCCATTTCTTGTAAGAAGTTCAAACGAGGTTGTTAATGCTGTGAAATTTCTGAATGACAGGAGTTTTCTCGGTTTTTCCATTGATGTCAAAGATCTCTATTTCTCTTTGCCCCATGATAACCTACATAGCATTGTTGAAGAATCCATCCTTCATCATGGTGCGGTTGCTTTTCAAAATGAATCTGGCCTGTCTGTTGAGAGATTTTTGGAATTGCTTTTGTTCTATCTCCACTCCACCTTAATTAATTGGCAGGACACTCCTCATATTCAAAAACAGGGAGTGTGTATTGGGTCCTGTTTGGCCCCTGTACTCAGTGACCTATACCTAGCACATGGTATATGGGGAGCGCAAAAATGGCACCAGGGACAAAGAAAGACGGACAACACAGGCGCCAACTTCCGACTGAAAGAAACCTAGGCGACCAAAACAAACGTGGACCGTGAGGGGAACCAGGCGCATGTGCTCGGAAAGATAAAGAAAACCAGGGGAACGAGGAACAAGAGACGGAACAACGGAGCGCTCCCCATATGCCATGGATCATCGTTACCGACTCGCCCCAGTTTCCACCCTTGTGAAATACCTAGCACACTTGGATAGGATTCTTCAAGATCGACTTGCCACTTCATGCGTGGTAAAAGTTTTTAGATATGTTGACGATTCTTTATTCCTTATTGACTATACACCTTCGCTCCTTGAGCAAGTCTCAGTGGACCTTTTTGTCATTGTACAAGGGTGCTTTCTCCCGCTAACGCCAACTAGATTCTCCAGATTTAGGGAAAAAGGTACCTGAAATAAAGGGCAGTCTCTGTCCCAGTTTGTCATTGTGTTCAATGTGTCACTGCAGGTTCAAAATGAATTACTCTACTTATGAATGCTGTACAAAGTGCATGAGCCTCAGATTGAGTTGGTACATGCGAAGTAGCACCTGTGAAAAGTAGCTGTTTACTGTTGGAAACAACATTCTGCCCATATTTTCTTAATGCAAGAAAGGGTTTTCTCTTGGATGAGTTAAGGAGCTTTGTTTTTCTCTCCATGAATGAGGATTTTTGCCTCAGCAAGAATGGCTGTCTGCTTCCTTATAGTCTGGGGTGCACCTGACCCTTATCATCAGAGGGTGCCTGAGAAGAGCCTTTGGGAGAATGCTTGCAGCCACTCTTGAATACTACATAATATGGCTTGTTCACTGCCTTTCTCGTGTGCAGCCTGATTTTCATGGAAGCTGTCTGCCAAGATTACATATACTACCTTGTGCTTCCAAACGCAATTTTCTCTTGGAACAAAGGGAGCAAAAACGCTTTTTTTCCAGTTTTTTTGTTTTTGAGTGGTGTTTATTGCTTCATGTCATAAATAGGGACAATTATACGAAATGGAAAAGCTTTTCTGATCTAATGAAGTCCAGAAGAGACCAATGATGAGATCTCTGTATTCAAACAGAATAGGATGATGCGCTTTTCAACAAAATACCTGTTGTTTCCAGGTGCCTGATTCTCATTGGCTTCAGTGCTGGGCAGACTAACGACAGTTTTCAATTATTCTTACTCTATGCTGCCTGTGCTGGTTTATTGGTTTGTGAGTTGCTGTTCTGCCTTTGTGATGTCTTGTACTGAAAATCTGTGTCTCATAAATCTCTCTAATTCTTGTAATGTTATATAGGTTTCTGTCGAGACCATTCGCATGTGATGCAGAGAGAAGGTAACCAATGGTACCCTTGGGGTAAAGAGGTGGATTTCTAGAGAAGGCAACCATGAGTGGGACAGAAGAAAATGCCTTGTGCCATGGCACTCTTTGTCCACAGATGCTTTTGTGCTATTAAAATCCATCATCATCAGGAAGTTTGCTTGGCCAAAGGTGGTCACAGCTGGCTCATGACAAGGTTAATTGCAAATCAATGTGAGGAGCCTTTGTCCTGCAGTGGACATAAGTACGCTGATGATGATGAGAGGCCTTTCCAAAAAGCACTCCCTACTAGCGCACTACACGGGCTCAGGCTCACCCGAAAGCCCGGGCTGGGCTCGGGCCTGTATACTGACTGGCCTGAGCCAGGCTCAGGCTTGCGTAGTGAGCACGTACTTTCACTTAGCGCCCGCTTCTTATGTTCTCATGGGGTTGACAAACTGCAGGTCAAGATAATATTGTAGCTATTTTTCTGCTTTTTCCAGAGTACGAACTTGTTAATCTTCAGTAATATGTCATGTGATAGGTTGAGCATGCAAAAAAATGAAAATGATGCAGAAAACAATAATTCAGGCTAAACAGCATATATACCACTCTTTACAAAGCTAAAGTTTTGAAGCAACGAAAGCCACAAACACAGTACTTTTGCTTGCCACCTTAGCTTCGCAAAATCGTTAACCATGAAGCATAAGTACTGCGTCCACACACAAAATAAAGCAACATTTTGCTTTACTCATTCGGATATAGCCTGAGAGGAACAGGAACTGTGAGGCTGTCTTCGCTGTTTGCTGCCAGATGTTCAGCTCTGAATGCATCACACTTATCTCCTCTCTAGCATGCGCCTTGTCTCTTTAATGCTCTGAGCTCGATACTACCGAGCCTTGTATTTGCTGATAACTGTTGTATTATTTGTTTTGTTTAGTTGAGGTATTCCCGCGGGTTTCCCGGACCATTGGGTAGACTGCACATGCGGGCAAATCTGGGCCTTTGAGGGTGCATATAATAATTGCACCCATGTAGTGTAATTTCTCTATTTTGGTCTCAGTATTTATGCTGATCACTTTTTACATTGTATCGCATAATAATTATGAGAATTCATTCCTTTGTCTGTCAAGTCCTTCCTTTTTTCGATTTTTGTGGCCGTTAATTCTACAAAAGCTTTCTAAACGAATTGTCTAAGATGACCGCATTAACACTCGGTTTCAGTGAAGTGTGGGACCTTAAGAAGTTGACATCTTCATTGTGTAATATATCCAAGCCCAGTTGATCTTCCTGCATTTTGTTATTGCTGGATGGTAAGAGACAAGCGACAGTGGGAGAAGCAGCTGTTTTAACAGACACAAGCGGACACCTCACTGCTTTGCGGTCTCGTGTGACCTTTTCCGTTTCGGTGGCGAACCGATTGCAACGTTACAGCCTGTTCGACATAAGCTTGCAAATATTAAATCCGAAGCTATGATACGGAAAACAGCTTGAGTTGATTATTTTCACCAAATTGGTATGTGTGGCATTCAAGGCACTGTACTTTGTTCTGGGCAAAAAAAATAAGTAACAACTCAAACAGAAGCAGACACTAGAGAATTTTAGACCTCTGTTCTAACAACCACTAATGTTTTTTCACGAAATTCATAGTAACAACAATGTTTGTGCTTCTGTAGCAGGCTTACAGCTTTTGTGTTGTTTTGCGCCTGAGCCGGGCCCACCGAATTGTTGGGACAGGCTAGCCCTGGTAGCCGAGAGCTTCCTTAGGCTTGGGCCAGGTCTGGGCATTAGAGAAACCGGGCTGGGCTCCAGCTGGTAGCGGTAGAAAAGTATCAGGCCCACGCCGGGCCCGGGCTTATAATTATGGCCCGTGTAGTGCTCTACTCCCAACATTCACCATTCTTCTCACTGGACTGTTGTACGCATCTGGTGCAAACGCAGAGAAAGTGGTGGTGCGACTGATTTGCATGTGTCATCAACAATTCATCGAGTGTATTTTTACTGCTGTTTATAAACAATACGTAGAATGTTCTGTGGGGCTGCATGTTCGGATTCATCATGTGGTCCAGCAGCGCATATTTATCAGTAGTCGGGTCAGCTCTTACTGAAGTAGTATTTCCTTCCTGCAGCCTGCCTTGAAAGTGAAATGCGTGTGCACATTGTGGCGCAGCTGAAAGAAATCTTTGCCACTAGCTTGCTTATAAGCTGTCATCCTGTCTGATTGCTCGTATGTGAATATAGTTCTCACAGCTGCCATGCCTGGTGCGTCAGCAAAACTTTGCTCACGCTTGCTATATGTCAGTGCCTCTTTGAAGCTTTAGATTCTGGATGCCAACCGTGCTGATAAAGCAAAAGACAAGTAGTTTTGCCTTAACTACACAACACGCCATTTGCTCAAATGCACGTGCATATTATTAGCATAGTTGGCATGGCACATTTGGTGGCATATAGTAATATTATTTAGACTGTTGGCAAATTTGGGGTGAACTGTTTTCTCTTCTTTGTTAATTCATAGGTAGAATATTTAGGAAGTAACTGTTGCTAACAGTTGTATGACATTTTTAGTGATGCTGACAAAATCAGTAATGCTGATTACTGCACTGAAAAGACATTGGAGTATTTATGATTTCAATACATCTCTCTTTCAATTTTAAACTGCTACGCTTCCCAGCATATGGTTTCAGTTTCCCTGACATGAATAAAAGCTATGAAAACAAGCATTCCTGCCTGTTCATGAAGACAGTTAGTGCAATGAATTCGAATTCCTTCGCCTGCAGGAGTAGTAGCCCTGAAAATAATTATAGGTGCGTAAGCACCAAATTTTTCTTACCAGAGTAGTAGTTAGCACTCATGTTCTTGAGGTAATCAACCTGAAGACAGTCTGGCATCTGGTTAAGCAACTGATGAATTCTATTAAATGAGAGGTGGTTGCTGCATTTTACAAAGCTTGTTGCTGGGCAAATTGTTTCCATTCTGAAGGAAACATGTTAAAACTTTACACTGACATCATCAGCACTCATCTTGTTCATTTTCTTTCTTGCTCGTGTGTTACTAAAGTATTGGTGCTAACATTTTTTCCTCAGATGGCAGTGGTGCTGTGGTGTAGTCGGGTGCAAAACAATTCTGATTGCCTCTGTGGTGAGACCTGCATTTATTTCATGATTGGAATCACATTACTTGAGTTGCTGCTTTGTTCTAGAGTGCAGGTATACATGGAGGACAGTGTTGCTTCTCATGCAACTGCATACAAATCACTTCACTTCGTGTTTCTTTGTGCAAAGTTTATAGCCAAACATAGTGATCCTGTCGTGTAAAAAATGGAAGCAAACTTGCTTGCTGCATGAGCACAATGCAAAATACCGGTTTCTTCATTTGCATCATATATAATATACATGCAACAGACACTGTGCAGCCACATAGCTAGCTAAAGAAAAATTGCTTTTGAAGGAGCATTTTTAGTTTTCTTGTCAGTTGTGTAGTGCTATGGCAAGACAGCCAAAAATGTGGTCATGTTCCTTGATAGATCTGTCTTGCTGATAAACCCATGTTCATGTGCCATTTGCTGAGCATTGAACATCTGAACCCAAGAAAGAGATAGCGAATAATGGAAAGGCAGGGAGGTTAACAAGGCAACGTCCTGTGAAATTGACATTTTAAAGAAGCATACCTAGACACCTAGCTTTTGGATGCGAGTTTTCTTGTTTGTCATGATGTGTAAGGCATTATTATAAATGGATTACCATGTGATATTCTCCTTTGACCGTTAAATAATTTATAAGTGAATTTGTTTCTCATGCTGTTTCAGTTTCCCTTTCAGCAGCCGACTGATGACTAACTTCAAAGTGTGCTTATAGGTCATGTGAGGCATGAAAAACTGCAATATAATCACTGCTTCTACATGTACTGTCATTCCGGCTGATGTTGTTCTTGGTGCATGATGGCCTCAGTTGCCTATGTGCCATAAAACACAACACAACACATTCTGGCTGATGAGGAAGGCTGGCTTCAGCACTGTAGTGAATTAAAATGATGAAGCAGCGATTATATCGATGTTTTTCCATGCCTCACATGACATGGAACCAGATTTTGATGTACGGCCATTATCTGAAACCAAAAGAGCATGACAGAAAAATTCTACTGTAATTTATTTTAGTGGTCGTAGGCGAATACCACTTGGAAATTCATGCATAGTAGTGTCTTCCGCATCACTGTAGAGCATGAAACATGCCACCAAAATTAGGTGTCTATACTCCTTTAAGTTGTTGTATTGTCAAAGATCCGATGATGGACCTCAGGGTCTCCTTGCTAGTGTGTGGGCATCGCAAAGAGCTGAGTATAGATGGCTGTGACAGGAAGGAGCAAACGCATTTAATGACTGATGAAGATCAGCACTGCCACAGGAGAAGTGCAGCACCACGCAAACATGCAGTGATGATGGTGACGGAGACTTCTGGTGTTGGCAACACGAATTTCCACCATTCTAACCCCGCCAGATAGGTTGCGCTAAGTGATTTCCATAGGATATAAGTGTGTGGGACGTTTCACAGTGGTTCTGCTGGGGAGTCACAGCAAGCACGATGTAACTTTTTCGTCTTGACCACGATGTAGATCCTGTTATCGCGCTGATGTCTGAATGCCTCAGGCATTTGTTATTAACTAGCATGACACAACCAAATTTTATGAGATTGAGGTGTTCCGAGTGGTTCACAGAAATGTTTCTCAACTTAATCTAGTATTCGCTAACCCAGTTGGACCAAAAGGCTTGTAATTGGTTGGTTCTCTCTGAGTCGCCAAAAATTCCTCAGTTGGTCTGATGGGGAGCAGGGAGTGTTCGACATGCTAAACAAAGGGAATGATGTGAGCCGTTGTCCAGCCAGAAAACTCGGTAAGAAGAGGGCAGGGTCCATTAACACTGCTGAAAACAAAAGTGAGGGGATGAGAGTTCAACATTGCTTCCAATTCTTTAAGAATGATAATGAGGTCATTCTCGCTGACCACTTGTCTTCCCAGCACCCTTTACTGACAGCACAAGTCTCATAAAACCCTACCCACCACGGGCAATTTGGGCAAATAAACTTCCATTCTATATTCTAAACCATGAAGAATGAGAGAATGTCAGGATCTTGAATCATGCTCCATATTTTCTTCAGTTGCATAAAAGATTTCATGGAAGTTCGTGCATTGTCAGTGTAGACTAACACAGTCCCCATCTGGGCAAAAATCTGTAAAAGCGATGATGGAAATTGACAGCCGTCATGTCATCAACTGGTTTGAAA
Source organism: Amblyomma americanum (assembly GCF_052857255.1). NCBI lineage: Eukaryota > Metazoa > Arthropoda > Arachnida > Ixodida > Ixodidae > Amblyomma > Amblyomma americanum. The sequence continues at coordinate 110,058,780 of NC_135497.1, forward strand.
GGTACAGCCATTGTAACAGTACAGTCAAAAACGGGGAGGTATACTTTCCTCTGATCTTCTTTTCGGAAAAGAAGAGATCCTGCAAATTAAAGTCGATGCCAATAATGAAGGAGGTTGCAGTCTTGTAACGTCTACAAGTACCAGTGTTTCCTGGTCAAATGGTGTAGACTGTGTCTTGCAACAAATAAAACATCCATATTTCAGTTTCTTCGCTGGCTGCCATCCTCAAGGAATCCAGTATCTTTCATAGACCTTCATAGTGGTGTCACAAGCACCGGCATGAAAAACCTGCGCCTGAGCTTGCGAGATAAGTGTACTCAACGACGAATCCTTCGGAAGCAGAATAGGACAACTGACTGCATACGTTTCGTTTATGCTTGGTGCTCTTCCTAGGACTCGTAATAAGCCCTTGTTGATGAAACTTAGCCTGAGTTGTCATATCAAGCATCCTGGAGGGAAAGCTCTCTGTTCCAACAGGCAGTTAACTTCCACTGCAAAGTGGCGTGTTTGCTCGACGTCATTCAAATGCCTTTCATCATCGACTTCTTTAGATGAACGTTCCCCTATCTTTTTGGGCCCATTTTTTAAGTTGTGCAGGTATCTAAAAATCTATGCTGTTATTCACGGTAGCCTTATTAAAAAGCTGAAGCTCTTGATGTCGAGTAGAGGCTCATCCTGGACCTTGATTTCGAACTTATGTATTACAGTAGCCAATTCTTCTGTCTGTAAGTGACGGTTCGTTGGTTTCTACATAAAGACTGTGTATTTGTGACTTATGAAGTGGATCCAGTCGTTTAAGGAATGATGGTCTTGCAGACCCATACAGTATCGATCCATAATGCAGGGTAGAGTGTACTACAGAGCGGTAATTTTGTATGAGACATGTCCTGTCTGCTCCCCAATGTTTTCGTGACATTACTTTGAGTATATTAAGAGATCGGGAGGCTTTCTTGTGCATTTATATGAGGCAGGAAAGTGAGTTTTCTGAAAAGTTTGTGCCTAGAAACTTGTGCTAATTTTTACAGGTAGCTGCGTTTCGTTCAGGTGTATGAAAGGGTCAGCCTGTAGGCCTCATTTGAATGAGAAAGGAATGGCCATAGTTTTGTGTGTGGAAAACTGGAAACCGTTCCTATCTGTGCATGTCACTAATTTATTTATTGTCAACTGTATTTGTCTCTCGCATGTTACTAGGTTTGAGGACATGCAGGCTATTTGAAGATTGTGAACATAGACTGAATACATAATGGACTTAGGGATTACTATTTGAAGATTGTGAACATAGACTGAATACATAATGGACTTGGGGATTACTTTGGCTGTGGATTTAATTTTTATAACGAAGAGCGTTGTGTTTAAAATGCACCCCTGGGGAACTCCATTTTCTTGAACGAAGTTTCTTGAGAGGGATGAGCCTAGACGTATGTGAAAAGAACGGTTGGACAGGAAATTATTTAGGCAGTTTATCATTGTGCGACCAATGCAAAGCTCTGCTGGGTCGCGAAGAATCCTAACCTTCCAGTTTGTGTCGTATGTCTTCTCGGTGTGTAAGAAGAGGGCAAGACAGTGCTGTTTGTGTATAAAAGCTTCTCTGACAGTATTTTTGAGGCAAACTAAATGGTCTGTTGTTGAGCATGCCTTTTTAAAACCGCATTCATGGATATCAAAAAGTTCGCGGGATTCCAGGACAAATGTTAGTCATATTCAGGACGCTTTCAAATGATTTGGCGAGACAGCTTATAAGGGCTGTAGCTACTAGGGGAAATTGATGGTTTTCTAGGTTTCAGGAACCGCACTATCACGGCTGTTTTCCACAGTTTAGGCATTTTTCCTTCTGTGAATATTTTGTTAAAGAAATTCAACAGTGCCTCTATGGCACTCTGAGAAAGGTGGGCGAGCATTTCATAGCGTATCTGATCAGGTCCTTGAGCAGTTTTTCTTCCGGCAGACTGTACTCTATTTATTTCTTGGAGAGTAATTAAATTGTTGTGTTGTTGCTTTCCACCTCCACTTATTGGAATTCTTTGTTTTTTGGCTATATTTTTGTGTTTCAGAAATGACTGTGTATAGTGAGATAAACTGGAAACTGCAGCGAAATGTTCCCCCAAAATGTCTGCCTGTTTCCTTATGCTTCTTTGTGTACCAGGTGTTGTCAGAAAAGGAATTGTGAACGGTGAGAAGTTGTCATTAAATTTTTGAACCTGCTGCCACATTTTTAAAGATTTAATTTGACTTTTTATAGATGAAACATAACTCTGCCATTAGGCTTTGTCGGCACTGCGATGGACATACCGAGCTTTAGCTCCTACCTTTATAAAATTTACGAGATCCTGCTATGTCGGATGCCTGAAATATTTACCCCAAGCTCTATTTCATTGTTTTTTGCTTCCTGAGTCTTTTGTCCACCACACTTTGTGGCTTTGCCGCACCACTCCTGAAGACTGAGGAATAGCTAAGTGTGTGGCATTTATGAACAATTCGCGAACATTTCGTTTATCTGATCGATGATGAGATTTCTTAAAAATAGATTTTCTAAACTGCCTTATGCTCTAAAAAGCTGCCAGTCTGCTAAATGCAACTTCCGACGTCGCGGTTTTGTTCGAATGACTTCTGGTGGAGATGTTCACTACAGAAGTTCCAAAAATGCCCATCTAGAACACTCTTTAACAACAAACTGCAAGCTACCCGGCCACTGCTCTTGCGATTTGAGATGTGTAGACACATTGCCAAACAGTGCTCGAAGGCGAGATCCGCTGCCGCCATGGTACAGTTTCCCTGCAATCCGTGATCTAACTCTTATGCAGTTCCGCAAAAAACATTCCACATCAAGCTATAATACAAGATTTCCATACACTTGAGCAAAAATACAGTACTTTCATAGCTTTTTATTTAGATGGTTCAAAAAGAAATGCTTACATTGGAAGCCCAGTAGTATAAGGAAATTGGAATAAAATATTAAGACTTCCACACTGTGCATCCATCTTCACTGCTGAGTATTATGCTATCTGTGTAGCCATAGAAAAAATAGTAAATGAGAACCTTACCAACAGTATTATTTGCACAGACTTGCTAAGTGTGCTTACTGGCCTTCATTCTAGAAATACAATAACACCACTGCTTGACGACCTCATACACAACATTACAACAGCCATTGCTCAAGGACAAAACATAAGACTGCTGGGTGCCAAGTCATGTCAGCATAAAAGGCAACGAAAGGGCAGATTTGCTGCTCAAGCTCATGACAAGCAAATTAAGAAAATAAATGTACCATATAAAGTTTGCATAAACTTAGTACATCTTAAAGCAAGAGAAAAATGGCAATCTGCATGGAACAATGCAATAAACAACAAACTGCACCTGGTAAAGCCAGTTTGAGGCGAATGGATGTTGTGTCCACCAGGAACGTTTCAAGGAAGTCGTCTGCCATCTCCGTATAGGCCACGCACATTGCGTACAACTTTCTGCTAACGAAAAAAGACAAACTAGTTTGTACATGTATAGATGAACTTACAGTAAATCACACTTTAATTTCATGTTCGAAACTGGAAAAGCTAAGGAAAAACTCCTTTTTCCATTCTATAATCAACGCATTCCTTTTTACCCAGTGCTGCTCTTAGGTGATATTGTCGTTTTCACTTTGGCCTGTACGATCGAAGTGATTCGCCGTATAGGCGAGTTAAATTGTGAAGTGCTGCCGATCGTAACGCGGGCGTCCCGCCGCCCGCCTGCCTCCGAAGTTGTTCATGTAGCTCGCCTGAAAGCGTACTGTGACCGCTCGGAGCACGTGGCCCAACTCTTCGCGCTCTACACATGTTTTTCAACCTTAATTTTCCCTCTCTGCGCATCGGGACGATGCGCCTTTCGTGAGGGGAGGAGTGTCATGTGTGTTATTACTCCCTCATTTTGCACTTAACGTCTTCTTCAACCAGCTGGGTGCCGATCAACGGTGAAGAGGTAGAAGATCGGCAGAACCCGCTCGTGAGCCCGGCCGCGATCGCTTGACCTGTCTCTGGCGCCTGGTACTGTGGTCCTGGTACACCATCGTGCCTTCGACCCGCGTCGTCTGAACGACCCGTGACAATATTGCAATCGGTGACATGTCTTGTGATATTAGATTTTTAACGGAAGGAGGTTTTCTTCACAAATGCAAATCATGACCCAGTGTCGCGTGATACACCTCAGACATTTCTCATTCCGGAGAAAAGGTCTCAGGTCTTTGTTTGATTGGTTGGGGGCCTCGAGATCCTTGCCCGGGCAAGGATGACCACTGAGGTTACCCAACCCCCTTTAAAGCTTTTAATAGTACCAATTTCTAATATTTTTTTCCTTTGTCATCACGAGGTAGTTCTAACCACCGACGATTTTTCAAATTTCTATAAAATTATCCAGAAAATTCCTCCTATACCTCGAGCTTGGCGCGTGATGGCCTTAGTTTCTTATGTGTCATAAAGCCCATCACAACACACTGGTACAGTGAACTAGTGGCGCGACGGCCTACGCCGGAGCGTGCCTTGAGCGGTAGAAAGTTGCGGCGGCGCTGCAGTCGACCGCACTTGAAAGCGCGTCAGCCTTCGGGCCGGTGTTCTGCTAGGATAAGCGATTCGTGTGGCGTTTTATGCGGCTTCAGTTTACTACCACGGGGTGTTGTAAGAGTAGCCAGGGCCAGACGTTCTTGCATTCGCTTTTTGTTTCTTGTAGCTTCGTTTTACTCATGTCAAGGCTCCGATACGGTCGTGGGAACAAGTTATAGTTGTGCTGTCAGGCCGGAAACGGGCACTGCATCGCATATCGGTTTTCCCGCGCGTGGTTGAGCTGGATTCTTGGGCGTCGTACATACGGCTACTATCTGTGACTGATGGCGCACTCCGCATAAAATACATGCCTAATTGCGCATGTGTCCTCACTTTTGAGCGTCTTCAATGACAAAATAAAAAAAAAGTCTACTGTCTAGGTTCAGCAATAATCATAGGCCCCAAAACGAAGACGCATAAAAAAGGAAGCTTGTCGCAGGTGTAAGGCAATGGTGGTATACTTCATTGTTTTCTTAATAGGACCATATTTGGCAAGAACTTTCAAATTCACTGCGTTATTTGCGCCGAGACGGCTTTTTACGAACGCAACGCGCTCGAATACCCTGTATTGAATGCATACATTCCTGGTTTAATTGCTGGTGTAATTTTTTCCTTACTTCTTTTTTAGATCTTTGCTATCGGTATACACAAGTTATTTGAAGAATCATGTCTACAATAATGAACAGCACAGTTGTCATATCCACCAGTGAACTTTTATTTACGCAGCATATGCTCACTGCATGTCATAGTTAATCATTGTTCAACAGATTCAATACACTTTCATAGTCGAGTTAGTTTTAAATGTTGGTGAGACTTCCTGCGTGCTGCATCCCAGGCCTTATTTAAGCCTTTGATATAAAAGCGCATTCGCGTAACTACATAAAATCCAATCATACTTGCTGTTATTTTTTTGCTGTGTTCATCGCATCCGATAGGTGCCATCTCTTTGGTATGCATGACAGCGAGTATATCCATGATGCTGTCTTGGTGGAGCTTGTTAGAGCTAAAACACCCTGTAAATATGTCCTCAAGGTCAGTAATAAACTTTAAAAGTTTCACGCAGGGATACAATAGGCCACCGAAGTCGCAGGCACTTGTGAACGGTGCTGCATCCAAGTTCCTCCCTTCTGAAGCAGGGAGTAGAAGCTCGTTCGTGCTAAGGCACTTCGACTTTAAAACGCACTTCCTTGCCACATAACCAGCCACATAATAGATGAGTCTTGAGTCACTTTTTTGTAGGTTATTATCGGGGCTTTGTACAGGCATATCATTGATTACAGATTCTGCTCCTGCCAGGTCTCCATTGCTGAGCAGCACATCAGCCAAATGCTGTTTATGGAAACCTTCTCGTTGGTCCTGTACCGTCAAGAGAAAATTCAATACTTCACTAGCTGCACCAGGAATGCTCCTGGCCAGATTATAATAGCTCAAGCAGTTAACTGTGGTCAGGAACTGCTGAGGGGTTGGATGCGCGCCTCACGATGTCGAACAAGTTTTCAATTTTGTCTTGGCTAAGACGAGATGTCATGATATAAGTGTATCCTACTTCGGAACTAAGATATTTCAGAAGCTCTAAATTGCTGTTGATCGACACTCTGAGGCCTCCCGATGTTGAGGAACTTAAAAAGTGTTTTGTGTCTGCATGTTTCTCCCACTGGTTTAAGAAATCTAAAAAATCCACAAGCTCTCGTAAATTCGGCGAATTTGGCTTCAGGGCTTCAGCAGGGAAGCGTGACGTCATGATTTCGATCAGTGACTGCATTCTCCTGCACAAGAAAACAAATAAAAATCAAGAAGAAAACAATTTCCAGTGAAAATACCATTAGTCTGAAAACTTAAGGATGGAAATCATAGCAATAAATTTAAGTTTCAAAGACACCTTCGAAGCATCAGTTCATATATAAGTATATTTTATAAAAATTCAAAATACAAACCTGAAAAATTTTTGTGTTCCATCAATTTTTCCACAGTTGGTTTCTACTTGTGCCTTGAAGAGCGGAATGCCTCTCAATGACTCGGAACTGAATAAATGAAAAGCATAGACGACTCTCATTTTTTCAAAGTTGTTTGGCTCAAGGTGTGTCCTAGTTAGCCGAGGCATTGCCTTCATGGTGACATTATTGGAGTCAAGCTCGAAAGCTTTCCGAAGTGGCTCCAGTGATACCTGAAGTAAAAGCACATACTTAGTAGTTATTAAAAAACTTGCATATAATATGCAACTGATAAAAATGCACAAAATGCTCTTCTCTAATGCAGACGTATGCATACCATTCCATCTGGTGTGTTGAAGCTGGTTTGTAGCAGTTTATTGCGAATATTTTTCACCAAATGAGGAAAGTCGGAGAAAAAATGGGGCAATCTTGTATCGTCCACTGGGTGCGTCCTTTTTCCCGATATTTGCTGTGAATTTTCTTTTATCCCCATTATTTTCCACATCTTGCAGTTCCAGGGTGCCGCATCACAAGTTGTGTAATCAACAAATAATCCTGCTCTTTCTGCTAGCATGCCAGCTTCGAGAATGATTTTTGACAATAAATGTCCTTTGATATTGGTGTTTGTCGCAAATGTGCCCAAGATCTCCTTCCAGTTAGAGGCACAAACATCACCACGAGGCCATAATTGGAAAGGACATGCTTTTCTCCTTTTGGTGTGTAGGGCCCGAGATCGACGAAACCAGCAACTTTACCCGCTGTGTCAGCAGAGAGATGCTCCGAGAGTTTCATCTCGTCAATTACTAAGCCCCCATGGCACTTGAAGGGGTCCATCCCTGATGTCTTTTGTTTTAATGTTTCAAGCATCTTTTCATTAAATCCAAAGCTACCCATGTAGTTTGGCATGTACTTCCGTATTGTCGTCTTTCCTGGAAGTACTAAAATGTTTTGTCTCCGAATGTAATCGTAGAGCTTGGGACTACGCATTTTTAGCAGAATACACTCGAGCATCCATTCCTTGTTGAAATTCATTCCTCGTGTGTTCTTTCGCTTCGCTGCCTCAAAACATTGCCTTACAGCTAGTTGCTGCTTTGGAGACAAGTGTTTTAACCGGTCTTGCAGAATTTTCTCGCTTGTGGCTGGAGTATCATTTTTCATCCTTGAAATGCTTTCACTCAAGGTCTCAACTTTGGATTCTAGCCTCTTAATCTTCATATTTGGAGCTCGGAGTCGGCGGGATGTCTTGCAACTAGGCTTGGGAACCTTTTTCTGCAGGCGACATTTTCTTGTTTGCAGAGATTTACGTAGATATTTGCAACGTAAGCAAGGTTGCCCTGGAGATAGAAAATGTAATTTTTTAGGTAGGAATCAAAACACTTCACAGACATAAATGCTATGTATTACAAGAGCCTAATCGGACCCTTTCGGATCCTTCTCACAATCAACGTGCGTGCATGCAGGCGCGCACCCCCCCCCCATACGCGCGCACACACAAACACATGTACACGCACGCACACACACACACTTCTGAAATGGAATAAAAGAGATGGTGACTGCTGCCATCGAGACTGAGATTTTTTAAAGCTATTCCAGCGAGTCGCAACGCGGAATTATTCTTTACAATTAGATACCTTGACGCATGCACTATAAAAGACGAATTGCCTTAAAATTTCACTGAACCTGTTAAAGTCATGCCACAAACTAAGTTTAGCGGTACTAATTTGACGGTAAGTCAATTCGTTCATGTTTGAGGGTAGAAAATTTTTAGCGCAATAGAGAACACAGTGCCTTCTGTATACAGGTCGAGACAAACGCTGTGTTGCGCTAAAAACAATTTTTCTCCCTCAAATTAAACTTTAGCACAACAATTATGTTCAGCTTGTGCTCACCTTCTTTTGGTGCTTTCCCAATGCAGTTCACGCTGAAGTAGATGCCTCCATATTAGTTTCCGTTTGTGCAAAAAGACCTTTCGTCAATTCGAACGATACCGACGACACTTCTGCTGCTCCGCAACTAATCGGAATGCTAGCTGCCCTCCTTAGGACATCTTCAGCTTGTTGAAATGGCACAATATTTCTCTCTTCTACTAGCTTGCCCAAAAGATGCACCTTGCACGTCACGGTGCTTTCGGCCTCAGTGTCGAAAAACACTGCTCTTGCGACAGTAATTTCATTCGTCGCAGCATTTAGTGCACAGCACACGTAGCACACTCCGGTAAATCCAGGGAACTCATGCAGCGCCCAAGATTTCGAAGGAGGTGTGAGTCCACGCAGGTCGGCGACATTAACAACTTTGTCCGTTGCGGCAACACCTTCGCATTCTTCGTAGCCCACTGCAACGTCCGCACCATGATCTCTCTCTTGATCGCGGTCCGAGCGGCGAAGTTTACATCTGGTATCGCATGGCTCCTCTTGCTGCCGTCTTTTTTCTTTGGAGCCTTGGAGTCGGAGTTGCCTTGCTCAAATAGGCGGACAAGTTCGGGAGAAGGGTTGGAACTGCATTAGGGGCGAGCTTTGCAGTCCCCCTCGGGTATCTGGCTTCCTTTCCATCTATTACGTGGACATAATCCCTCAAAATTAGGTGAGGTTCAAAGTGGAGTTCGCAAACTGCACAATCGGGGCCAAGCGGCCTGTCAAGCCTGCGCAGATTTCGCTGCCAAACAGGCCTTTGGGTTTCATCTTCGGGAGCCTTGAAAAGCGATAACTTCCGCTCTTGGGCTGTTCTTGCGTACCCAGTTGTGCAGCCTGGCGCGTAACAGTGGTTTAACCGCCGCTTGGGCGGCATCATAAAGACACTGACGCAGAATAAGGCACGAAAGAGGCGAGGTGCCGCGACGAAAGCAATGCGAAGCGAGGCGCAGTAGCAGACGACGAGCGCGCTCGCTTCAAGTGCGAGCGACGACAGCGCCGCCGCTACTTTCTCCCGAAGGAGGCACGCGGCGAACGGTGAGCCGGGCCAGTGCTGTGGCATGTTGCAAGTTGCGCGTCCGCGCCATAAGTGTCGCCACGGTCGGAACGATTGCAGCGATCCTGGTATCTGGCAGCAAACGCGGCTGGAGTCAATGACACAACGCGTCTGCGCCGCCAGTGCCGCCGCGGGCAACGCTGCAGCGCAGTGGCAGCAGACGACAGCGACCGGCGCAAGCATAGCGAGCAAAGTTTTGAGCAATTTATGTTTTTACCGCCAACTCCCAGGCACCGCCACCGTCGCATTTCAAAATCGTCCCCATTGGCTCTACGGGAATGTCACACCCTTGGCCGGGCCTCCGCTCACTGTAACACTGGTTTCTGTAGCAGGGAGGTCATATGTAAACATTAAACTTTTGTCCATATAGTTCCGAGACTGATTTATTTTCTTTCCTAGAAGTGATTGCCCAAAGCAAATGTTGATGCGTCTGTTTAGCGGCATCTTCTATTATTGATATTGGCTGTTGTTGCTGTGGCAGCCACTAGATGGCATCACGTCTTCGGAAAGACTGTTGCCTCTAGTCATTGGCACATTCTGCTGTGAGTGACTGTGGAGAGATGGACGACTGTCTTGAACAGCATATTAACATAAAATTCTGCGTTAAACTCGGTAAGGCCGCCACACAGACATGAGCTTCTTCATGATGCTTACAGCAAAGAGATGTTATTGGAGGGATGAGTATTCGAATGACGGTAAGAGGTTCTCAGGCAAAGTGGTGGTAGAAGACGACACAAGGCAGAGGTGCCCTTGGAATGAAGACAACATGGCTTGGATCACGGAATTGTGCAGCAAGACCGCACCGTTACAGTTTGCATGCTTTCAGATACCCTCGACATCAGCAAGACAGCATGCAGTAAAATTTTGTGTGAGGACTTGGGGAAATCAAAGCTGAATGTCAGACTTGTGCGGCACTCCACACAGCACCAGGAGGACACGCGTCTGAATGTGCTGATTAGCTCTCCGATGCACACAAGGATGCTGCATTCGTCAACATCTATGGGAATCTGGACAATGGAGGCTTCTTCACTATTAGGTAACGCTCGTGATAGCATGCCCCTGTAGTTAAACCTTGATGCTATGTCCAATTGGTTTATCGATTGGTTTATGACTTTAAATGGTAGTAAATGCAAAAGCATGACAATACCTTTACTACTCTTACTAAGACACCTATACCCTACTGGTACAGAACTCTATAGCTCTCAGCAGTGTCACTTCCTATAAATACCTCGGAGTTTACCTAACAAATAAATTTTGATGGCATGTTCATGCAAAATATATCAGTAACAATGCTAATCTTGCTCTCGGTTATCTGTGTAATAACTTATCTCAAGCGCCATAGCATCCCAAACTAATTTTGTATCAAACATTAAGTTTCAAAGTTTATTTCCTGTCTAACAATACAGATGGAGAAATTGTAGAAAAAAGCTGCCCTTGACCAGCTTGGCGAGTCTACGATCATAATGATCGGCAGGGAGGAAGCATAAGAGTTTATACATTTTATAAAGAACCACAGCAAGGAAACACCAAAGAATACACGAAACAGCAATATGTATACATAAGGAAACAGAATTTGACCTAAACTAGAATATGCCTCCGCAATATGGGATCCCGCTCTTTGTACACAAAATGAAGACATTGAAGCAATCCAACATCGATCAGTGCGCTTCATTCTATTATGCCCGAACTGCGCGTGTTTCTCTAACAGTCACAACTAGGTCTACCGAACTTACACACTAGAAGGAAACCCTCCCATTTATTCCTGCCTCACTATTTATTTCTCTAACTCCTCACTTAAAAATGTAATTAATTTATGAACCAACTTATCAACACGTGTCGATCACAAACAAAATTTGCACCCCACATTGCTGTGACAATAATAATTGGTTTTGGGGGCAAGGAAATGGCGCATCACCTGTCTCTTATATCGTTAGACACCTGAACCGCGCCGTAAGGGAAGGGATAAAGGAGGGGGTGAAAGAAGGAAGAAAGAGGTGCCGTAATGGAGGGCTCTGGAAGAATTTCGACCACCTGGGGATCTTTATCGTGCACTGACATCGCACAGATCATTGGAGCGTGTGCGTTTCACCTCCATCGAAACATGGCCGCCGCAGTCGGGTTCCAACCCGGGTGCTCCGGCTCAGTAGGCGAGCGCCTTAACCAAAGGCCGGAGGCATGTCGGCGTTTCCGGCAGCGTTTAGAATTGTTCGTTACATGACCAGATTACCATGCAACACAGATTAATTTTTCTTTCATTTTTTATTTCGTTTTGGTACAGCCTTTAGATTGGTTACACGTTCAGAAGATCAACAAATCAGATTGTTTCTTACTATATACAACCTGAATGCACTGCACCGTAAACGCATCACGATTTGCCGACTCAGGCGCCCCGCTGCCTGGTGGTCGGCGGCAGTGTCTCGCGGTCGTGAGCCGCCTCTTCACGTGTCCGTGATGATCGGCCGTTGCGACTCGGCCAAGGCCTGTCGACGACTTCACAACGACACGAACCGGCAGCACCTCAATCGCGAGTGGCTGCCTTCACCTTGACCTTCACTCAGGCTGCTGTTTGGCTCCACTGATGGCGGGTTGAATTCCGGTATGAGGTCAGCGACAGACTGATACGGCGGGGTAAGATTGGCACGCGACGAGAGCACAGGCTCGGTGATGCCATCCTCGATTTCAATCGGACAGCTAGATACAAGGCAAACCATTTTGCGTGGGCTCGTTTGCGGTGACTTGGTAGACTGTGAGTGGCAGATGTTACCTTATGCTGGTCGGGGCTTCAAGATCGCCGTCGTCTTGAAATGTGTCTACGATCCCCTGGTGCACAAGGGTACCAGCGGTAAATGACCGTAGTTCTGCGACGCAGCGACGATCGCAAGCTGTGACATTCGGAAGGAAGGAAGGAAGGCCTCAGACGTTGCTGGCACATACCCACTACGGGGGAGTGGCCAAGACACAGGCGGTTAATTACTGGATACAGTTCGAATGGAATCGCGCGTGGCGCCCCTATTGCCGCGTGGCGTTCTTCTTCGTCGTCGTCAGCTAAGAAAAGTTTAGTTTCGTTTCATGATGCTTACCAACTAATCAGCCAAGTGACCGAACAGCAACCAATGAATATGCATGTTGTCATTCTTGTACACATTTAGGGCTGTAATCGGCATCTATTGTTTTCATTTTTGCATAAATTTGAGACATCTCATTTACCCGAATCACTGCCTGTGCCGGATTCCGCCGGGCGGCAAAACAAACAATGGGCTCTTGTGAGTGCACGAGAAGTACGCATTGCTCGCAGTGCGCGATGCTCTTGCTGGCCTCACGCGGCCGACGGAATGTAAAGGAGAAAGAAAAGGCTATGGAGAATGGGAAGGCGTTGTAATCCTGCTGGGCGCCTTAACTGCGCAGTGAAACCAGGGATGAAAGGAGGAATAAAGGGGGCGCGGCGAGTGAATTTCAGGTGCCTACCACGCAGCGAGAGATGGAAGCTTCGTGCAGCCGTCGCAGTATTTCAGTGGTTATTGCGTTCGGCTGCTGAGCAAAATTAAGACACAGGATCAAAGTTGAGTTAAGGTGTTGAATGCTACAGGTAGGATTAGCCTTGCTTATTCTTCCGGCAATTGCGCCGCCGTAGCGTCACTTCTATGTTATTAATGTCCTAAAACCTGTCGGATCTACCCCGCTTTGCGCACAGTCACTTATAATATCAAATATTCCACTCCCGCAGTCACCATCTATGCACACATTCACTCCACTCAGTCCACTCCAGAAGTCACCATCTATGCACATATTAAGTCACCGTAGAACATAGTCGATCCATTGCAGGGCCACTATCCATACAAACATCCGCCCACAGTGTAACGTAGTCCACTCCAGAAGACACCATCTACGCACAAATTCAATCACAGTAGATCGTAGTCCGTTCCTGCTGTCACAATTTAGAAACAAGATCAGTGTCCTGAAGAAATGTTAAAAGAAGGCGTGCAGCCTCCCTTCTGCATGTCTGGTTTCCACTCGGGTAGACAATGTCCTGAACTGTACTGTGAAGGATTCCTGTCTTCTTGAAGGAAGCGAACACCACATACATTTACGCGTTGTACTCTGGGGAGTACATATTATTATGTCCCATATCACTGCACACACTACATAAAGAACATAGCGTAGGCGATGCCATGCCCGTCTTATGCATCCAGGCAGGAGTGCGAGCAGAGGCCGTGTGAATTAGATGTAGAAAGTGGCCTGGAATCTTCTCAGTCCCTTGGTCACACATGGCTTGCGGGGCGCACTCCACAGGGCACTGAAATGGTCGAGCGTCGTTTTCCTGTAGAAACGTTTTCCTTCTTGAGGTATTTTTTTATGGATTCCTTGACAGAGCTTTATGGACGAGGCTGTCTGCCACCTCATTGCCTCTGACTGCTATGTGAGAGGGCACCCATTGGAAATATAGAGTAACGCCTCTGTTGTGCAGATTCTGCACCAACCGTAGAGAGCTTATAGAGAAAACATCAGTATAGAATCCGCGCTGAAGGGAAGATTTTGAATCAGGATGACAAGAGGTTGAGCCGGACAAGACCCTAACTTCCGTAAAGCCGCCTCAATAGCAACACTTTCGACCGTTGTGGAGGATACGACAGCAGTAATGCGTACAGACCACTTACGGTCCAAAGATGGAATATAAAAAGCAGCTGCGCTAGCTTGTTTGACCTTGCCTACAGAACCATCCGCGAAAATTTGAAGATGGCGGGCATACTCTGTTTACAAATGCTCAAGTACGACCGAACGTGTTGCTGCCAAAGGAGAGCTGCGCTTTACGCTCACATGGGGAATTGTGACCTTACAGTCGAGGGTCGGAAAAGACCAGGGCAGATTCAACCGTTTCCTTTGCCTCCGGACATTAAGGCGTAAAGAACTAAGAGCCAAGTATGCCTTCCACTCATATCTCATGCAGAGCCGCTCGAGAAGGGATCGCCAAGCTACCGTCTCTCCTAGGCGGCCAAGATACATTAGTAGTCTCTGAGAAGCGACAACGCTAAGAGGTTTTGATAGGGGCTCATGAAGTGCGGCCTTGTTCGCAGCTGCCTGAGGAACTCCAATGGCTCTTCTTAGGCTCCTTCAGTGGACAACTTCGAGACCTTCAAGCTGTGATGCCGAGGGGGGAATTAAAGGTAATTGATACAATAAGCGACTGACCACCAGCGCTTCATGAAGTCTGACCACTGAAGAAGGATGGTTTCCCCGTTTCTCACTTGCAATTCTGCGGATAACATTGAGACGAGGAGATAGAGATGAAACAATCGAGTCGACAGCTTTTCGCCACTGCAGACAAGAGTCAATAAAGACGCCCAGGAAACGCGTGTGCTTGAATTGGCGGATGCAAGAGTGACAAAGGTCTATCATCAACCGCGCTTGACGTCTCCCTACGCCTGGAAACAGAACAAAGCCGGATTTTTCCACTGAGAGACAATACCACACCTTGAAGGTAAGCTTGTGCCGAAAGTAGAGCCTGTCGAGCTATCAGGGCTAATCGCTGGTGTTGGTAGGCAGTAATTCATATACAGATGTCATCATCATATATTGACATACGCACTTGCCTGCAATTTTTTCCAACGAATCGGGAAGGCCAGCCATTACGACGTTAAAGAGCGTGGCGGAAAGAACACTTCCTTGGGGCACACCTCGTGATAAAACCCTTTCGGTGCTTAAAGTGCTCCCTAACCCTACACGAATCGCACGATCATTTATAAACTTGTAAATTATTCTAAACATACGGCCCTGTATGCCCATGCCTTGCAAATTGTTTAGAATTGAGCTCTGAAGGACGTTGTCATATGTTTTTGCAACGTCAAGAAAAATGGCTATGGTGGAAAGGTCGGAACCTCTCTGGTGTTGAATGTGACTCACCAAGCCTAAGACGAAGACATGATCAAATGCGGTCCGGGCTTAGATGGCGGCTACTACGGCACCTCTTTCTTCCTTTCGTCTTTCTCTTCCCCTTTATCCCTTCTTTACGGGGCGGTTCGGGTGTCCACCGAAATATGTGAGAGAGTTACTGCGCCATTTCCTTTCCTCAAAAACCAATTTTCATTTCTATAACGCAAAAGGTGGTCTTCCTTTTTTACTCCCTCACCTTTAGCGGCCACCTTTTGCGTAATGTGTTTCACTTGTGGGAGGGAGAGTGCGAACGCAATCGCGATTTCCTCCGCGTGTGTTGTGCTGTAGGCGCTGAAAGTGAGTAGTGGTGTCGTGGACCACTGCTGCAGTGAACCCCCCCCCCCCCCCCCCCCCACGGTGGGGAATGGCAATGTCCACGTATTACACGTGTTGTCGACCATAATGTCCCTCCAGTGCCTCTGCACGCGCAACGCGACGGCCATTGTGGTCAGAGTGTGACATGTTGCGGGGAATGGGTCGGATCCTGAGGACGAATCTCCAAGGTTCTGGCGCTCGTACCCGTTCCTCAAAGTTGATGGTGTGTTTGATGGGGAGTCGGTCAAGAATGCGGTGACCGGATGGCATTTGTGATAGGTTGGCGAGATGGGCGTCTCGTAGTTTTTGATAGGTGTTGACCACCCCCCAGGTCCAGCATTTGCCGGTTGGATGTGGTAATGGGAATGTCAAGAGCCCGTTTGATGACTTCGCGGTGCATGACCTCGAGTTGGTCCTCGTCGCGTTTGCGCATGTGAAGGTAGGGGGTTGTGTAGAGAATTCTACTCGTTACCAAGGCATATGCCAGCCGCAAGGCACCTTTGCTTCGTAACCCCCCACGTTTGTTGGAGACTCGGCGGACCATACGGCCCACCAGATCACCATACATGCCTAGTTTTGCGAGTGTTGTGTCCGGTCTGCGTTGCTGGTGAATAAAGAGACCGATCTCCTTGGCCTCTCTAATCGGACCCGAAGGAAGTGTGAGGTGAATTGAATTTCGTTCCGAGGATAGGGCCGAATATGGACAAATTCTGATTTGGTGGGAGCACACAGTATGCAGCGTAAGTGTCCACTGCCTCCGCTGCCTGTTGTAGGCAGGTCTCCATGTGTCCGAGATTGCCTTCTGTGTCCCAGATAGAGATATCATCCGCATATAGGGCATATCCGATGCCGGGCATGGCTCTTAATTTTGCGGGAAGGTCTTTCATTGCGAGGTTGAAGAGGAGGAAAGATAAAACCGCACCCTGTGGTGTACCCCGGGATCCGATGGTATGGGGTCCATGCTCCTTGTCTTGTATTGGAATGTAGACCTGTCGAACCGTGAGAAATTGCCAGATGTATCGGTATATATTCTGACCACAGTTGGTAACTTGGAGGTGGTTGAGTATTACTTCATGTTTCACATTATCAAAGACTCCTTTCAAATCCATGGACAGGACTACCTTGTCATTGTGAGGGAGTTGTTGGGGCTCTAATACGTCATGATACAGTTGTAGAAGGATGTGTTGTGCGGATTTCTGTAATCGGAAACCAAACATAGTGTCTGCAAAAATGTGATATGTTTCGAGGTATGTGGACAACCTGTCTCGCACCATAGTCTCCATCAATTTGCCGACACAAGATGTGAGGGAGATAGGGCGCAGGTGCTCCACATCAATTGGCTTGCCTGCCTTAGGAATAACCGTCACACTAAGGCTGTTTTCCGATCGGGGGGAGAGGAATCTCTCCAAGCCAGATATATATGGTTGATGAATTCAAGGAGGGCAAGATAGGCTGCATCCGGAAGGCTCGCCAGAAGTTTGAAGGTAATCCTGTCCCGGCCCGTTGCAGTAACGCGTTTCATTAGGCTAGGGCCTCCTTCAAATCATGGAGCTTGAAGGGGGCGTCCAGCTCCAGATTTCTTTGCCCTATGTATGCGCACTGAGAAAGGCGAGGGTCCACCGTGGTACAGAGATATCTGTCACACAATGTTCAGGCCAGTTGTGTTGTACTACCGGGAAAGTTATACATGGGCGGTTTGAGGGGCAGCGCCGTTTCTGCACGCGTTTCATTGGTGTCAATAAGTGCACGAAGCATACGCCAGGTGTTGCGGCCAGACGTCTGGCGCGCATCACTGTTGCATCGATCCACCCAGTTAGTGTCGGCTAACTGAGCGGCATAGTCGGCAGCCTTGTGGGTGAGTTAAAGAATACGGTGTCTGAGTTTCTTGTTGTGTTTCTGCTTTTTCCATCGTTTGGTGAGACTGCGGCGGGCCTCCCAAATATGGAGAAGATGGTTGTCTACTTCGGGGGTGGAATCAGTGAGCTGAATGCATTGTTCGTTTTTGCGGAGAGTTGTCATTATAGAGGCTACCCGTTCTTGATATCCCGAGCGAACAATGTCGACAGAGGGAAGTGTCGAGCGGAATTTAGTCAAATCGGGAATATGTGCATGCGTTGTGCGGCGTTTAAGGGGCCGTGTGTAAATGGTCGTATTAATGATGCAGTATTCACTGCCAAGGGTTTCTTGGGTGTTAAGCCAGTCTGCGTGCCGAATATTGCGGGTAAGGGTCAAATCTGGGCATGCATCCTTGGTTTCTGAGTTACGCATGCGAGTAAGGTTGGCCGGATCGGTATGGAGGGTTGCACCAAGAGTCGAAATTAGTTCCGCCAATTTTATGCCTCGGGGTTCCTCCCTAAGGTAGCCCCATTGCCGACATGGAGCGTTGTAATCTCCTACAATAAGTATGGCGTCGCGTCCAGCCACGCGTATTGCTTCTGTAAAGAGCTTAGAAAAAGTTACGTCTTTAAGTTAAGTTTTGGGGGAGCAGTATATATTAAGCCCACGAATCGAGGGGTCTTTGCTCCGCAAAGGTAGGACCGTGGCCATGACATATGAGTAATCGGGGGTCGATGGGAGGGTGACCTCTTGTGCTGCATAGTCTTTGTGAACTAGGATGCAGGTTTGTGTGTCCCTCTGGAAAGTCTGATAATTAGTGAGTTTGGTGTTGCCTCCGGGCTCCTGAAGGGCGACCACGGCCACGAGGAACTCAAAGGTTTCAAGGTAAAGGCGAAAATGGGCTCGCTTCTGCCGGTCCTTGAAACCCCTGCAATTCCACTGGGTTACTGTGAAGGGATGTGTTTGTGTCGATGCTCGCGATCTAGGATTGGGGGCCATGATCAGAGGTTGAGGGGGTGAAGGATGCTGCTGTGTTAAGGAGGTTCGATCCACTGCAGCCCGAAGCCGTGCGGATGGCGCATTCCTCGTTATCGGAATCGTCAATTCGACGAGAGAGTTTTGTGGGGCGTGTGGGAAACCTACGGGGTCTTGCACGTTTAGAGAGACGTGGGTGTTCGAGAATCCATTTCTGGGTTAAGACTGATACCGAGCGCCTGATGCGGGCAGTTATGCTATCCATCTGGGCGGCAAAGGCAGCATTTATGAGTTTTCTTTGCTACCAGCATTCAGGTTGTCTATAGTTGGTCTTCATTGTGTGATAAAAGTGCACTATCGGTTTTAAAACAGAACTTACTTCAATATTGAACCGCGCAATCTTCCTTCTTCAGCCTAAGAGATTCATAACTTCCATGGAGTAACGAAAATTCCTCCAAGGTGGCGTCTCTTGTCCTATGATCAGGTGGTCGAAATTATTTCGGAGACCACTACGGCGCCTCTTCTTCTTGTTTCACTCCCACCTTCCTCTCTTCTCTTACGGCGCGGTTCCGGTCTCCACAGCAAGTTGCCGGCCAGAGTATCAATCTACATGCCTGAACTATCGAACTCGAATTTCGAAACTGCATTTTTGCAGTCAAAATTTGAACTTCCGCGTCTTCGCGCGTCTACCTCTCTCGCACGCCAAAACGGCGGCGCTCCTCCGCCGGCCCCACTCATCGGACCGTCCCCTATCACCGCCGGCTTCGTCGTGCGCGGAGTGGCCTCGGCCGCGGTAGCGCGCGACGTCTGCAAGAATTTGGCGCTGTGAACCAATGATAACCCCCGGCTGTTGACGTGATTAGCAAGACGTGACGTCGTCTGCCAGGTTTTCGTGCGAAAGCCGGGCACCGCGCGTCGTCGCGAGGTGCGAAAGCGGGTATTTTTATAAATGTATTATAAACTTCCCGCTCGCTTTTGAGATCTCGTACGCGGCATGGACGCTCGGTGGCCTGTACTCTACATAGCGCAAGCATTTTAAAACCAAGCTCAAACACCCCTTTCTGTGGCCCTTTAAGGAAAAGACATTATGCCTGCCTCACATATTTCGGTGGACACCCGAGCCGCGCCGTAAGGAAAGGAATATTTCAGACGCGCGGCGCCCACAGCATCTACTACTGCTACTACACCGACGGCAATTCGACCGAACAAGCTGCATACGCGGTCGCGTAATAACTACTGAGGCTTAAAAAATGAGAACAGTGAATTTTAATGCAGCGCGTAAGCAAGAAAAAGTTTTTAAGTCGCTCTTCATGTGTCCGAGTCGACAAAATCTCTCCTTCACAGTTACCTTTTCAAGCATGGTTACAATCTGAAGATTAAATTTTTTCCGAAACTGTGGTGCTGCTTGCGAGTACTCACACAGGCCGCATCGAGAACATAAAGATGCACATCAACGGGCTGTTCTTGCGAAAAACAGTCCGGCAATGAAGCATGTGTATCAAGATTCCTCCATGCGCGCCAGCCACCTGGAAACCTTTTCGTGACGTGTTTCTACACGCCCCGGCAACTTCGGTCCTCTGGTTGCAGGATGCTCCTCACCACCGCCGATGGCTCTGCGGCTGCTCGGAGACAGCCCTCTTGCTCTGCGCTGCCTCTTCGCCACGCGCTTGGCGACGCCGCTGCTTGACGACGAACTGCTTCGCAAGAGGCGTCTCCTGTAAATACTGCTCTCACTGCTTCGGTTGCTGCTTGTCCAACCGTTTCGCAAACGACGCTGTTTCTCAGCGCTATTGCAGCTTCCGCTGCCACCGCTACTGCTCTCTAACCAGCGTTGGTTCTCGGAGCCAGAAACGCTGGTGTGGTCCGACGAACCACTCGTCGACAATAGTCCTCGCGTTCGGGTTCCGTGGCAAACAGGCGGTGTGCTTTTTGAGGAGTCTCGCAGTTCGGCGCTGCGCGTGGTGTCGCCCGTGGTGCTGCTACTGCTGACTGGAGGCGAAAAGCTTCTAAACCTGCTTCGGGCCCTCATTCGGACTGGCCTTCTTTTCTTTCCGCTTGAGGAAGGAGCGTTGTGGTCATCGTGAAGCAGCGTCGTTGTCTTCGCGACGGACTTCTTCGCGGTGGCTTTCGACGGCAATGTGCGCTTCAAAGGCCTACCTCTACCCTTCGGAACCTGCTCCGGCCGACCACGACTAGAAGTCTTCCCCGAGGAGCACAAACGCTTTTCTTTCCACTGTCGCCGCCTTACGTTTATTTCTCAGTGTATTAGTGGCTGTCGCTGAGGCTTTACCTTCGGATACGACTGGCTTGGGAGGTTCTGCCTTCACTCCAGGCCTGCCTCCAGGCGCGTCCGTTGCCGCCTGGATAGGATAGGATAGGAAAACTTAATATCCAACAGAAAGAGGGTAGCCAGAGGGCTACCCGCCTAGACGACGGCCGAAAGGTCTTGACTCTCGGCGGCGGCTTCGGCCAGTCGGACGAGTTGTAACTGAGTCGCCGGGTCGGAGCTCAGTAGTAAGGTCTCCCATTGATCTTTTGTGTTAATACCTGGTCCCTCCCGGGAAGCATGAGGACATTCCCATAGTATGTGGTCCAAGGTGGCCCTAAGTTCGCAGTTCGCGCATTTTTCTGAAAATTGCCCTGGGTACATAAGACTCCAGAGGGCCGGGTTTGGAAATGTGTAAGTTTGTAACAGGCGCCAGTTGATGGCTTGGTATCTGGACAAGGATCTCTCCGCTGGAGGAAGTCTAGCTCGTTGCAAACGATAGTGTTGTGTAATTTCTCTGTAGGTCACCATGCGATCCCTGTCTGTAAAGACCACCTCGCTGGGGTCCGCCCGGAAAGAAAAGCCTCGGGTGAACTCGTGGGCCGTCTCATTACCAGGCAGGGATGCATGTGCTGGTGTCCAGACTAGCGTAATTTTCCGGTCTATTACATGACGGCTTAGAATTGTATTCGTTAGAGCGGAGACCCGGCCCCTGCTGAAATTTAGTATGGCAACTTTGGAGTCACTGATAATGTATCTCGCTTTTGTGCCTACACAATCCAGTGCTATGGCAGCTTCCTCTGCAGTCTCTGGGTTACCCGAGAGTATGGAGGCACCTATTTTGAGGAGTTGTTTATTATTGACGACCGCGACGGTCATCGTGTTCTTACCATATTCAGCGGCATCCACGTAGACCACGTCCTCGTCTTTGTAGGAGCGGAAGCGTTTCTCTAGCGCCTCTGCCCGCTTGGCCCGGCGCACTGAGTGATGAATAGGATGCATATTCCTGGGTAATGGGGGTACAACTATATTGTCTCGAATTTTTCCGAGCATGTCAACTTTGGCGGTTGTTCTGTTATCTCGGCTAAGATTGAGTTTTTCTAGAATGGCCCTGCCGGTTGTGGTCCCGGCTAAGCGTTCGATTTGGGACGTTCTCACTGCTTCCGTAATTTCTTCCAGGGTATTATGCATTCCCAGCTCTAGGAGGCGGTGAGTGGATGTACGGATGGGCAATCCTAGAGCTTGTTTCGTGCATCGCCTGATAATTCCATTTATCTTTTCCTTTTCTGAAACTTTAAGATCAAGGAAGGGGGCAGCATACGAGATACGGCTTACTACGAACGCCTGTACCAGCCGTAGGAGATTCTGCTCTTTCATGTCGTGTCTTCTGTTGGCAATCCGCTGTAGGAGCCGCATAGTTTGTTGCGCGCAGTTTTCCATCTTAGTTATTGCATCACCGTTATACCCGTTGCTTTGTATAATCATTCCTAAAATTCTGATTTTTTCAACATGAGGAATCTCCGCCACTTGAGATTGGATATCTTGCTGACGAGCCTGGCGGACCTCCTCCTTGTCACGGGCGGTCCAGGCGACGTATCGGCGACTTCGCTACGTCGACGCTTCGCAGGAAGAGACGCTGCCGGCGTTTTCTTCGGAGGACTCATTTTTCAGTCGCACTCAGTCCGAACGAGGCCAACACGGTCACCGATACGTTGCGCTGCAGCCGGCATTAACAAGCTTCTATCGCAGCCACATTGCCGGCTGCTGATTTGGATTTGGATTTATATACGTGGCTTTTCCTTTGTGTCGGGTGCCGAGTGGTGGCACTGATGTCGTTGTTGTCGCGACTGGACAAGCAGAGAAGCGCACCTTTGCTTCCTTCTCTCTTCTCTTTTTCGACTAGCCAGCTAACTTTCGTACATGAAAAGATTTACCTGAAAAACTCTGTGCCCCCCCTATCCTTGGCCAATCCCTCTAGTGGGCAAGTGCCATTGTGTGAGGGTAACAACAACAACAGCAGCCTCGCTTCAGCGCCGCCGTTACCCCGCCGCGGTGGCTCAGTGGTTAGGGCGCTCGACTACTGATCCGGAGTTCCCGGGTTCGAACCCGACCGCGGCGGCTGCGTTTTTATGGAGGAAAAACGCTAAGGCGCCCGTGTGCTGTGCGATGTCAGTGCACGTTAAAGATCCCCAGGTGGTCGAAATTATTCCGGAGCCCTCCACTACGGACCTATTTGTTTCTCTCTTCTTTCACTCCCTCCTTTATCCCTTCCCTTACGGCGCGGTTCAGGTGTCCAACGATATATGAGACAGATACTACGCCATTTCCTTTCCACCAAAAACCAATTATTATTATTATTCAGCGCCGCCGTGTTCGCCTCACGGTACCACTTTACTGTGCCTTTCATTTCCTCAATTATAATAACTGGTTTTTGGGGAAAGGAAATGGCACAGTGTCTGTCTCATATATCGCTGGACAGGAACCGCGCCGTAAGGAAAGAGATAAGGAGGGAATGCAAGAAAGGAAGATAGATGTGCCGTAGTGGAGGGCTCCGGAATAATTTGGACCACCTGGGGATCTTTAACGTGCACTGACATCGCACAGCACGCGGGTGCCTTAGCGGTTTTCCTCCATAAAAACGCAGCCGCGCGGTCAATAATAATAATAATTGGTTTTTTGGGGAAAGGAATTGGCGCAGTATCTGTCTCATATATCGTTGGACACCTGAACCGCGCCGTAAAAGAGGGAATAAAGGAGGGAGTGAAAGAAGGCAGGAAGAAAGAAGTGCCGTAGTGGAGGGCTCCGGAATAATTTCGACCACCTGGGGATCTTTAACATGCTCTGACATCGCACAGCACACGGGTGCCTTAGCGTTTTCCCTCCATAAAAACGCAGCCGCCGCGGTCGGGTTCGAACCCGGCAACTCCGGATCAATAGCCTTGCGCTCTAACCACTGAGCCACCGCGGCGGGTTACGCGGCAAAAAGCAATTTTTTGGGCTGTGGATTCGCTCAGCTAATCCAGGATATACAAAGCGAAAGCTGTCGGCAATCATTGTGCTCGTTGGCGTTGACAACGTTCTAGACTCCGATTTTGAGGAAGAGAAGTTCGTGTAACTGGCTTCCTTGGTCAGTGGACACCTCAATCGCGCTTTGAGGTAAGGATGTACGTGGCGGTGGTGAGAAAGATATGTGGGCTGCACGCATTAGCGCTGACAACGTTGTGGCAGACACGCAGCACTGCAGCTATTGTGCCCATTACAGCGCAGGGTTCATTGGGTGAGCAACCTGTCGCGATGAACCGTTAACTTAACTGCCACCTGCCGTGCTACGATGGGCTCGCTGCCTATCCAGTGTGCGGAACGTACTCAACGTTACAGACGCCAAGCCGTGTCTACTTACCCGATACACCACAGCTTTCGCTATGTAACCTGGTTCAGCAGTAGTTAAACCGCAGCTAATTTTACGCGACAGCGTATACAGCTCGTTCTGTCGAAAAGCCGTCGGCGTCGTATTAGCTCTGGACCTCTGGAAACTCTGCACCTGTATAGAATATGGGAAATGCAAAGCAGGAAAGAATTGTCTTATGATAATTCAAGAGGCAGCGCCCTGACGATTGAACACACATGAACACGGATGACACCGGCATTCTTCGTAGACATCATAACATAATCGGACAAAAAGAACGCCTAAAATTAATATTCCCAGATCCACCCGGGGTAGTCTATACAGACTATGAAAAAATTTGCGTGACTTCTAAATTCCTCAAAAATTTCTAATCGTCTGTGAGAAGAAGGCGGCCGCCGTTGTTATAAGCCGAGATGCAAAATCTGCTCACATGTGACTGCCTCAGTTCTGATTATCAAGTCAAAATTAAAGGCACTTCCTGCGGTGACACTTCAAACGTAATTTATTTGCTGGAGTGTTTTGTGTCCAATAACGATACAGAGGAAAACCGAAACCCCTTTTCGATTACGCTTCGACAACCACAAAGCTCACTGCGCTCCTCTCCACAACCTACCGCTATTTAAACACATCAGGATTCCCGGTCGCTCATTCGATAAATAAGAGTCATTATTTTATGATTATCTTATATACAAACTTGATGCGATTTCTGCTGACTTAAACGACCGTCCCGGCGCGCTGTAATGTCTGCTACGGTAACAGTTATGCTTCCCACATGTGTGCTTTCGTCTAGGAATTCGCAATTTTTAATGTATCTTTCAGTGACATATTCACCATTACCCGCGAGACTGATATCGCATCCAGTGCATGCTCTGTCTTGGTCTTGAGCCTATGAAAAAGTGGCATGTAAAGTGTAAAGTGGCCAACATCTGCTCATTCGGCATCATTGCTTCGCCAGAAATTTGAGGAACAAGATGCTTGCCTGCCTGAAGGATCCATTGTTGTCTACGTAGACGCAAGCATACAAGACTGCAAAGCAACAACAGCTATCTACTGCCCGTGCAGGCCTGCCCTGAATCAAACCTCTTGGTTTCAGTCTACTGAACCCCCTTCGTCTTTTTTTGCTGAGCTCGTTGCAGTTCAAGAAGCACTATGCTCTGTGGCCGACTTAACTATGCTCCCTGCGGCCCGCGTTGTCATCCGCACTGACGCCCTTCAAGTTATCCGGTTGCTGCGACGTGTTAGCCGCTGTCCCACGATATGTCAGGACATCCACCGGCTCGCGGCACGAATCCCGCAGCCAGTACGTATTAAGTGGGTCTCACAGGATCTGCTGACCTATCAAAGGCAGGCAGATTTAGCGACCCGCCTTGCGAATCCAAACTCACCACCGCCTCGGCTCCTTCATTTGGACAATTTTGCCCTCCTTTCATCAAGAAAGGAACTGCTCCGGCGCCGCACACGTGCTCTCATCCCTCCGTGTGTGGTAACCCTCCCCCGCGGTCTTACCCGTGCAGAGGAGGTTGCGCTTAGGAGGATCCGTGTCGGGGTTGCCCTCACACCAGACATCACTCGGAAGTGGCCTCAGTACCGAGAATTGTTTCCTCGGCCAGGGTGTCTGGTATGTAAACACGAGGACATTGAGGCCGACATTCGTCACTTACTGTGGGACTGCCCAGCTCTCAAGCCTACAAGGATCCGTCACCTGATGTTAGCAGGTCTTTCACCAAGCAACCCTTCTTCATACATTGCCTGGACGCAGGGACCGTACCATCGTTCTCTGCTGGACTTCATCAAATCAGCTAACCTTTTTCATGCATTTAGATCATTCATCACACCTTCACCCATCATTGATGCCCTGTGGCAATAAATTTCGCTTAAAAAAGACGCCAAATATTTAAGAGCTCGAGTTCACTGCTTACGAGCGGCGTGTCCTGAAGGACACCGCTAACCTTACGGTTTATTTATTTATTCTATTTACAAATGACTGCTGGCTTTATTGAGAAGACTTAAGGAGTGGTCCTCACTGTAACTTCGTTTTCCAGAATATGAACAAAATCAACGCAGTATACGTTACAAAAAACAACATTACAGAGTGCGAGGACACCTCGCGTGAGAATTTTACGAAATAAGCACTGGAAATAAGCCGCCGCGGTGGCTCAGTGGTTAGGACGCTCGGCTACTGGTTCGGAGTTCCCGGGATCGAACCCGACCACGGAGGCTGCGTTTCCATGGCGGCGAAACGCTAAGGTGCCCGTGTACTGTGCGATGTCAGTGCACGTTAAAGATCCCCAGCTAGGTGGTCGAAATTATTTCGGAGCCTTCCACTACAGCACCTCTTTCTTCCCTTCTTCTTTCACTCCCTCCTTTATCCCTTCCCTTGCGGCGCAGTTCAGGTGTCCGCCGATATGTGAGGCTACGCCATTTCCTTTCCCCCCAAAATAATAATAATTGGTTTTTGGGGAAAGGAAATGGCGCAGTATCTGTCTCATATATCGTTGGACACCTGAACCGCGCCGTAAAGGAGGGAGCGAAAGAAGAAAGGAACAATGAGGTGCCGTAGTGGAGGGCTCCGGAATAATTTCGACCACCTGGGGATCTTTAACGTGCACTGACAACGCACAGCACACGGGCGCCTTAGCGTTTTTCCTCCATAAAAACGCAGCCGCTGCGGTCGGGTTCGAACCCGAGAACTCCGGATCAGTAGCCAAGCGCTCTAACCACTGAGTCTCCGCGGCAAAAACCAATTTTCATTTTTTTCATTGGAAATAAATGATCTGATTACCCAAAATTATTATTTTTATTATTTTAAGCAACGTAGTAAGCAATGCCGCATTTAAGGTCTCTGCAATTTTTTTTATTGGGAACATTTCATTCGCGTACAGTCCGCACAAGAAAAGAATTTTAATAAGTTTCATTGCGACGTGGGCACTCCTTCGCTTTTAATGAGTGGTAGGATGGTTTGGGGCGACCACCGGCAAGCTCGATTTGTTTGCCGCTGTCAATGCCTAGCCTATTGTGAACAATCAAATACATAAAGTTTAGTCTTTCGTGGTATCTTCTGAGCTCCAAAGTAGTTTTATTTTTAAGAAAAATGATAGAAGACGTCTGCAATGTTCTCTTTACTGTACCGCCTTAGAACTTTGCTGATGAAACACTTGAATGAAGAATCCGTCGTGTTGGGTGAGGAGACCTTCCTCCTCCGCTGGTCAACGAGGTTCATTGTTGTTAGCGATAGAGGTACGTCCACGCCCATCCTTCCGTGTTAGGAGGTTTGGCGAGTGTTGCTAATTGTTTCCTTCCTTGTATTCCACTTAAGCGGATAATGAAGCAGCTTTAAGCCAGCTCGTGTAGAAACCACGGATTGTTCACTTAAATGTCATTTGTATACATGTGATGCCTGTACAATGATGGCTCATTGTGATGTCCTTGGAAACCAGGCCACTTGTATAAAGAGTCCTTAGCACTGTAGATAATTTCGGGAAAATAAAATTCTCTTAAAAGGTGTTGTGACTAGTTCCTGCGTGCCACAGCCAGAGAATATTGTCTGTGGTTGTCCACACGCGACAGCGCACAATATTGGAGCTAAAAGTATTAGGCAAAGTCAGCCGTGCTGTATGCATATGAGAACGGCCTCGAAAGAACACGTGCTCAAGAGTCCAAGCGGGCTTCTCGCTCGAGTAACCATCAGTACCTTGGGTAGAGCGGGGTGCGCTTGGGGACCTTGTTTCCGGATGCACTGCTTTTCCTTTCGCTGTGCAGTTCTTTGTACGTGGTGGATAATGCGCACGAAAACACGCGCACATGCAACCTCTCAAGCACAGCACGGCATAGTTCATTTCTTAAAGGTATGTATTCGATTCCTGTGCGCTGTCGCACATGGGCTAGAGAATACATATCCTAGATAACGTATTTCTACTGTATAACACTAGGCGCAGAGAAAGAAATTAGTGCTATTCGCCGGGTGGCAACGCTGACGAATCTGGTTTGCAGCGACTGCGCAACTCTGTATTTGCGTACACAGCGTCGCAAGGTAAATGGTTTCGTTCGTTCCGGGCAACGACGTAAACTGACGAAAACCAGTAGCGAACGTGAGGGGTCATCCTTTGCTTTTTCATACCATGTACACCCCAACTGCACGCTGTTCTATAATAATAATAATAATAATAATAATAATAATAATAATAATAATAATAATAATAATAATAATAATAATAATTGGTTTTAGGGGAGAGGAAATAGCTCAGTATCTGTCTCATATATCGTTGGACACCTGAACCACATAAGGGAAGGGATAAAGGAAGAGAGAGGTGCCGTAGTGGAGGCCTCCGGAATAATTTCGACCACCTGGGGATCTTTAATGTGCACTGACATCGCACAGCACACGGACGCCTTAGCGGTTTGCCTCCATAATAAAAAAGCCGCCGTGGTCGGGTTCGAACCCGGGAACTCCGGATCAGTAGCCGAGCGCCCTAACCACTGAGCCACCGCGGCGGGTCTTTTAAAATTATTTTTTTAATTTTCTTTCCAATTTCTAATTTCCAAGGCCGCGCTGCTCAGCTCCGACCTGGAGGATCTACTCCAAGTCACGGAGTGGGCCGAAGAGGTCGCCGAACGACATCGTCGGTCGGCCTCCTGGCGTCCGGTCTAGAAGAGGAGCCCACCGCGGGGAGGGGAACGTCACCCCAACCCGCGCCTAAGACCTCTTCTTTAATAAAGTTTACCTCCTCCTCCTTTCCATTTTCCCCTAACCCCTGACGCCGTCTTTCGGTGCTCTCAGCAAGCAACCAGGCCGAGCGTTTCTCGTGTCGACATGGGTTGCCTCTGCCATTATTCTCATTAAATATGGCAACATTCATTTGCACTACACTGAATTGCGCCATTGAATCCCATTTCGTCCGATTAACAATTCGATGCAATTTACAGAATGCATTATTATTTATTATTGGAGGAACGGTATCCTTGTAACCTTAACAAACATGTAAACTGAATATGCCAGTTAAACCATCTCATGTTGTAGCGGTGGCTGTGAAAACATGCTGTAGCATAGCTAATACGTGCCAGCGACATCAGCATTGAAACTGGGCCTGTTTATCTGTCTCATATATCGTTATCAAGCTTATCACGTTATCGAGTTTACCTTATCAGAACAAGCATAATTGCTTCCTTATTCTACGCCGCAAAAATATCGCGCCCTCCTCGCCGCGTCCTCCAGAGGCTGGCCACAGCGTGTGGATCTTTTTTCTCGTGTGGACACGCAGAGAGCGTCGCAAGAGTTTTTATCCGCCTGTCCAAGGACATTTGCGCTTCAGCATCCCGGATCTTGAAGTTAAGTGCCGTGTATTGGCCTTAACGGCCATGTGGTACCTTATCTCAGACGCAGCGTACCGAGGAAGAGCACTCACCGCATATTTGACGGGAACATCGCGTCGCTTCTTTCAGATCAAAGTGGAAAGGCCCTGCGGCTGAAAAGTAGCCAGCTCTCTATACATATGTCGTGAGATCCTTACATTTTCTTGAAGGTGCACTTCCTGATTGTGATTTGAAAGAATTGTCCGCGAATGAAACTTGCGAATATGCTGCTTTTCGCACCCTGAATGTAGACCAGCGCAGGAAAGTGAGCAAATGCGGAAACAATGAATCTTTGTCTCTCTCCCCGCTGATATATCCAATTTTACCTGGCTTCGCGAATGGGAAGAGTTACCTACAGCTGACCGCCTTGCGGCATTGGGCGCGGCGCCCTCCGCCTCATGTCCGCAACGCGGTCGAACTGAAACTCAGAACCATGCCGTTTTTGAATGCCAAGTCGCGCGCAATTTCTGCCGCTTGGTAGCGCGCATGTTGTAGTAGTAAGTGGATTTTTATTAAAATAATAGTAAAAAGGAAGGAAAAGATTTTTGCTAGACCCGGCATCTGCCATCGACACTGAAGCCCCTGAGCTGGGGCAGCGGAAATAAAGGATAGCAGGCAGAATGGAGAAATGTGTGCGTGCGTGCGTGTGTGTGTGTGTGGGTGCGCGCGCGCGCGCGGATAAGACATGTGCTGCATAAGGAAGACATGCGCTCGATGTGTTGTATGTCGTCTCGCGAGACGAGTGTCACCCAGTGTGTGTGTGTGTATATGTGTGTGAGTGGTCTACTCTGTAACCAATAAATTTCGCTTTAAAAAAGCATATACCTGTGTACCACTGTGATGAAGACGTCCCCAGTCGAAACGTCAGTAAACCCTTGTGTTTTCATGCGTGTTAGTCTAATTTATAAGTGTATAACTTCTGGTTCGTAGTACCTTCTTCGTAACTGGTGTGTGTCTGTGTGTGTGTGTGTGTGTGTGTGTGTGTGTGTGTGTGTGTGTGTGTGTGTGTGTGTGTGTGTGTGTGTGTGTGTGTGTGTGTGTGTGTGTGTGTGTGCGTGCGTGTGTGTGTGTGTGTGTGTGTGTGTGTGTGTGTGTGTTTCATGCCACATTTCTTTGGGGTACTCGCCTGAATAATTAAGAAAAAGTCAGCTATTGGCATCGTCTGCGGCGACGACAAAACGAAACAGGCCGCTCTCAGCGATTCTGGTGGCGCCATCTCGTTGGTCGACCGTGGAGATCAGGCAAAGGAGGGGGTGTAGGGTCTGCAAGAGGTTTGAAGACTCTAGACGCTGCTTTATCAATGATCACACCTTACTTAGTATGAAAACTCCATCCCGATGGTTACGGCCCGGAATGTACACTATGTGGCGAAATAGCCGCCGCGGTGGCTGAGTGGTTATGGCGCTCGGCTGCTGGCTCGAAATACGCGGGTTCGATCCCTACCGCGGCGGTCGAATTTCGATGGGGGCGAAATTCTAGAGGCCCGTGTGCGGTGCGATGTCAGTGCACGTGAAAGAACCCCAGGTAGTCGAAATTTCCGGAACCCTTCACTACGGCGTCTCTCATAGCCTGAGTCGCTTTGGGACGTTAAACCCCCAAAAACCTAAACCCTAAACTATGTGGCGAAATAGCCACTTAACGATCACGTATTGTAGAACTGTAAAGAGGAGCGGCCACCGGATTCTCTAATACAAGTTCCTGCTATTGAGCAATGGGAGGCCGCGTTGCTCAGCTCAGACATGGGCGTTCAAACCCGGGCCATTAAATAGGCTACTCAGGTCGTCATTAGCCGTGTACTGACAGCCACCTAGCAAGGATCATCTGCATTTTGCCTTCTGACGAAATAAATAATTTGCAATCCAAATCAAGGATCCCAAAAAACTTAACCTGGCCAAAACTGCACTAAGCTTGAATGAATGAATGAAGTTTGTTTCCGTCATCATGGGGCCTCACGGTTGGGGCGCAGCATTAGGAAGGGGTGCATACTAGCCGGCCCTCAGCACCGGAGACCGCGGAGAGTCTTATAGTAAGCTGTCTCCGCCTGACGGATGATGAGTCTTTGCTTATCCGGGTCGTGGTTCCGGATCAGCTCTTCCCAATTGGCAAGGTCTGGGAAGCTTTGTGATTTAGCTCCAGGAGAATCCTGACACTCCCAAATTAAGTGATTTTGCGAAGTCATTCTTTGGTAGCTACCGCAGAGCTCAGGCTCTCCAGTGTCTTCATCGAGTACTATAGAGTACGGAAAGAATCTGTTGACTTGAAGCCTCCTCCAGGAGGCTTTGGATAGGAGAATTTAAGAGAACTTGTTGTCAGGGTAGAACCAGCGGAACACAGACGCAGGACAAGAAAAGGAGGTACACACACCACACCGCTGGACTTGCAACTGATTTATTTCGAAGAAAACCACCACATTTAAAGGATTCCCTGCGCAAGCGCACACTCTGGATGAAGGGAACAACTGTTTTAAGATAAAAGAAAGTTATATTCTTTATCCGTGATAAAAACCGAGGGATCGCTGACACACTTTTCCTTGTTTTTCCTGATTAGAAACGCTTCAAGAATTTCACGCTCTCGTCTTGTTCTCCCCCGACCGATAAAGCTCGTGCGGTGAAGCAAAGGAGAACATCCCTCGCATACCTTAACATGCAAGGCTAAATTGCTGCCAGTGCCTGAATTGAACGTTGTTCGGTGCTGCCTCAGACGTTCATTGATGCACCCTCCGGTTTGCCCGATGTAGGTTTTCCCACAGGACAATGGGATGCAATATACCACCCCTACTTCACACGAAGTGAACCTCGTCTGGTGCTTGGTTTTACAGGTCCCCTTTTTCTGCGGACCACCAGACATACGGGCGCACAAACCAGATAGTTTTCGGGGGGCAGAAAAAACCGCAGTGACACCGAATTTTTGTGCCACTTTTTTTACGCCATGCGATGTCTTGTGGCAGTAAGGAAGCACTTCAATCTTCTTCCTGTTCTCTTGCGATGGACTAGCAGACATAGCCGACAGTTTCTTCATCTTATTCCCCAGTGATTCAGCCACTGCAAGCAAAACCGACGAGGGAAACCCAGAATCTGACAACCGCGCGACCTGCTCGGCCAGACTTTGCTGCATGACATGTGGGCAACTTTTCTTGAGAGCGTTCGAAAAACACAAATTTGCGATGCTGCGCTTCACCAGCTTCGAATGCGCCGATTCATATGGCAAAAGCGAATTTTTAGTCCTGGGCGAATATTTCCAACACACGTGCCCATCGGGTAAAAAAAGTCAATTCTAAATCAAGGAACCTAATGGTCTTGTCAGATGGAATCTCTTTGGTAAAAGCCAAGTTGTTAGAGCATGCGCTAAAAACATTTAAAAGCTGGTCTGCCACAAGAGTGAGCTTGTCAGTTTCGTTTAATTTTAAAATGACTAGAAAATCGTCCACATATCTGAAAACCCTAATAACACGTGTGTCTTGAATGGAATCCTGTAGAATCGAGTCAATTTTAGCTAAAAAAATTTCGCACAGAAATGGCGCTACACACGAGCCAATGCAGATACCTCGGTTTTGCACCACGTACTTGCTGTCATATTGAACAATTGTCGAATTTAAATACACCTTCAACAGCTCAAGGAAAGATTCCAGAGATATGCCACACTTGTTCTGGAAGGAAATTGTCCCCGTTTTTTCAATTAATTCGCGTACAGCACAAAAGAGTTCATCATGCGGAACAGAGTAAAACAAGTCCTCAATGTCCAAAGAGAAGGCTGCATTGGCACCGGGAAAACCGGAACAGAGGCACTCCACCAGGTTCAGTGAGCTCTTCACCCTAAAGGGATCCGTCGGCACCAGACCATCGAAGGAAACCTTGAGGTAGTTGGAGACCACTTTTTGCCAGGAGCCTTCTTCTGTAACGATGGCCCTGAACGGATAACCAGGCTTATGAGTTTTAGCGCTGAAGAACACCCGCAGGACGTCTTGATCACTCTTCCGAACTTCTTCTTCAAGGCGACGCAAATTCAGCCGATTTAAAAGCCCCAATGCCAGAGCCTTAGCCTTTCGTGGTTTTAAGTCTGAATTCCTGAAGTTCTTCTCGATAGCCTCGGTGGCTTTTGTCTTAAAAAGTGAAGAAGGCAAAACCACGAACCCACCTTCCTTATCTGCTTGCAGAAGGCTGAGGCCCTCCTGCTGGAAATGGTTGACCAAGGGGCGAAGATCCTTGCTTCTTTTATGTCGGCTGGGCCAAGTCCGTGCAAGACAGCCGACTCCCTCCGAGACGCAGTAACTCTTCTCCTCAGGTGGTGCCTTACCAGCAATACTGTGCACAGCTGCCAGAAGTTCATGCTTTCGAACCTGCGGCTCCAGGGCGTACTTAGGGCCAAGCTTCAGTAGGTTGTCGAACTCCGATGGAAGGGAGGCTCCTTCTAGGTACGTCACAGCTGTCCTTGTTTCAGGCTCTCTCTTTTTCTTGGGCAAATGTCGTCGAAGGTCGTTCCAGTAGGTTTCCGTAAGTATGGATGCTAGGCGAAATTGTTCACGAAGCCTGCTAGAAGCCGCCCAGGGATTCCCGATCTGAAGGCAGGCATGCCGCAGCCAATCCCGCAGGTGTCTGACCTGCCGATATAGCTCCGACTTGAGTATTCTACAGACACGCTTCCAGTGGCCTGAAGACGGTGGCAGAGCGCCGAAAAGCTGGCAGACTTCCACTGGCGGAAATCCGCTTTTTAGACAATGCGACAGAATTCTTGCCTTACATGTAGTCAGAGCAATGGCGCTGACGCAGGAAGATAAAACATCCGAAGATGCTTGAACACGAAGAAAAGGGCCCAGAGTAGAAGAATAATAGTTCAGGAGCGTAAATTGCTGGGCTAGTTGGTTCATAATGTTGTCAGGGTAGAACCAGCGGAACACAGACGCAGGACAAGGTGTGTGTACCTCCTTTTCTTGTCCTGCGTCTGTGTTCCGCTGGTTCTACCCTGACAACATTATGAACCAACTAGCCCAGCAATTTACGCTCCTGAACTATTAAGAGAACTTGTTGGGCTAGTTGGTAATTGATCATTGTACATTTAAGGCAACACGCACGCACGCACGCACGCACACGCACGCACGCACACGCGCACACACACACACACACACACACACACACACACACACACACACACACACACACACACACACACACACACACACACACACACACACACACACACACACACACACACACACACACACACACACACACACACACACACACACACACACACACACACACACACACACACACACACACACACACACGCACGCACGCGCGCGCGCGCCTTTTTTTTTTTAAATGAGAACTGGAGGCGCTCTGTCCCGTTCTCTTCTCGTGTGTGTGTGTGTGTGTGTGTGTGGTTTTGGCGCCTTAAAAGTATAATGGATAGAAGACTCTCACTTCCACTAAGTTTGAAGACATTCATGGCACAGCATCTTCAAACCTCCCGCAAAATAATCCCCCTCGTCTGCCAAATCTCCAGGATCTAGGGCCAAGAAACGAGATGGCGCCACCAAAGCACTCGCTGAAGAAGCGGCCTTTTTCGTTTCTTCGTCGTCCCAGACGATGCGAATATCCGACTTTTTCTTGTCGACTCATGCAGGTACCCCAAACAAATCTGGCATAAAACAATTCTGCCTACCAAATTCCATTTATGTGCGAAATTTTCTGCTCGAACAATTTACCGCTTTACTTGTGAGAAGCATTCTACGCGCTGCATATGCTCCCGCTGGAAGCATTTACAGGAACACTTATGCCACCGTACTACACTCTTACTGCCAGCGCCCTGTACGGTTTTCATCGCTCCGGTGCGCTACGGGAACCACATGCTCCTCAGTATTCAAGAGTTATAGTAGGGTGGCTCTTATAGAAACAAGAACAATAAAATTGTCATTCGACAAGCCTCATGGAGCCAATCCGAGCTGCTGGCTGTCTGTTCGGCGCCAAAGTACAGTGCTCTAGAATATATTCTAGAGCACTGTAGCCAAAGTCTTCGTACTTGCCATGCGTACATGGGCAACTTGGGGTACTTGTTACTTGCGTAAGCCCGGTTGAACGGCGCGTGAATCTCCATATCGGTCGTGGTCTGTCCCTGCAGTGTACTAACGTTTTCAGTCTGGCATCTTCGAAGAGAGCTGAAATGGCGGCAGCCAACCTGGAAAGTGGTGAGTATTTGGTTCGTCTTCCGAAAGGAGCGTGTCTCGGATCCGTCAAAAATGACGAGTCACTGGCGGCAGTTTCGAAGGCTGACGAACCGGCGCATATACGAATGCGTCGAACTTTTGGCGTTTGCCTAAAGTGACCATATTCCTCAGACTCCAAAGCGGGACATAAGCGGGCCGTGGGTGGGGGGCCCCTGAATGACACGGCTAGTAGTTTAGACATTCACTTTTTTTTTATTCTATCCATATCATGCAGCATTTCATTTCTTCCAGCTTTGGCCTAGCTGGCGCAAACATCTAATACTTCTGGCTTGAATGGATCTTCTGCAGCAGTCCATTTTTGCAGATGTGTCCGTGGTATTGTTCACATGTCATGTGCCCATTCACTTTGAGCATCTGCAGCGCTTTGAGTGTCGTCACTTGAAACTGCATCTTCTCTGCAGACCACTGCTTGTTCATCAACAAAAACGCCCTCCCCACTGGTGCATTTATTCCTGGCAAGCACTTGCAGTACTCAGTATATAATTGCCCTCATGTTGACGCAAGGCATATCTTTTGTCTCAAAGTGCTGGAGAACATCCACCCGCCGTTCCCCATGCGGCTTCTTCTGTCTCCCATTCCTCTAGTTTCTCAGTCGTGACATCATGTGAAACGTTACAGGCTTCGTCAAATAAAGCATTCTCATCAAGACCGATGTGACAGAACTCTCAAGTCATAAGCGCCTGCCTATGGCTTGTTTCTTCCATTATTTAGGCTGGTTTAATGGAGCTAGGCAGAGCAGGTGCAGCCAGTGTAGCCAGTGCAGCGAAGGCGGGACAAAACGCTGTCCCACAAGCATGCTGGCGGGACAGCGGGACCAGACCCGCAAAACCTGGACAGGTCCCGCCTAAATTGGCACGTCTGGTCACTTTACGTTTGCCAGTGATGAAACTTGTCACACTACATCTGCTGATCACCAATGTCAGCGAGTAGAACCAGATGTAAC
Source organism: Amblyomma americanum (assembly GCF_052857255.1). NCBI lineage: Eukaryota > Metazoa > Arthropoda > Arachnida > Ixodida > Ixodidae > Amblyomma > Amblyomma americanum. The sequence goes on from NC_135497.1 coordinate 110,095,484, forward strand.
TAACGCTTGCGTTGAAGTCCATACGCACATTACTGAGTATGCCTTGTGACGGTTTCTCGGAGGTCTGCAATGATCATCGTGCTGTGGACAGCCAGGAACATGCAATTGATACTGAACTGCATCGCGATATCGCCTGTGCCCAGTATAAGTGAATGACCCCGAAGTTGCAGAGATGACCTTTCTGCATTCCTGTTCAGACTTTGGCAGTGCAATCGGGCACCTCGCATGCATCCGTGACTGCTCCTCTGGGGGTGTTGCGCAAGCATTCGTGCTTTTCGTCTTTGCCACGTTCGACAAGAGCGTTGTTAGAAATGCCTAGGAAGTCCCTCGGTAGTGTACACATTGCCGGTGGAAAGTAATGCCATTTCAGCATTGCTGAACGGGTTCGATAAGCAGTGAGCCACGCCAGGGAGGTGATTGAGAGAATGCGGCTAGCACCGTGTCTATAAACAAACCTAACCAATGATACACCGATACTCCAAAGCATGTCATGCTTAAATCAAGTGTTGATGAGGAGATAGTCTGGAATTTTTCCCCTAGTACTGACATATCATTTGACTCAACATGAATAAGTGTGAGTGCACATCCTGCATATGTGCATAGATGGTATTTGAAAAGTTACAGCACGGAAAATGGGGACTTCAAGGGTAGAAAACGCAGGACAAGCGCTGACTCTCAACTAAAGTTTAATGACAGCAAACAGGCAAATATAAGTGAACAAGCAACAACCAAACATTAAAACCACAAGGCACGCTCCCCGTTTTCCGCGCTGTAATTTTTCAAATATGTATCACCAACTCGCCCGGCTTGCTATTGTATTGCATAGATGATGACTGCGGGAGTGGAATATATACTATTATAAGTGATTGTGCGCAATGCGGGGCAGGTCTGACAGGTTTTAGGTCATTATTAACATATAAGTGACGCTACGGTGGAGCAATTGCTGGCCGAACAAGCAAGGCCAATCCCACCGGTAGCATACAACAAGTCCACTGACATCCTGAGCATGAACTTTTATGCTGATTAATAAAAATATTACTCGTGCAAGGATGGCCGTTTATGGGCTTGCTTATTTTTGCGGGCATCACTCAGCTTTTGCTAAGTACTGCATCTTTGCTGGAGTGAAGCAGGCATGTTTTTCTGCTCTTATTCATTGCAGAGTCATATCCAGAAGACACTTTTCTGCTTTAATGGGAATGTTGCATTCCTGCGTCTCTTTTACATAAAGAAACTGCTGCTGTGGCATGTGAGCCTGGGCAGCTAAGTTTCTTTTTTTGATCTGGAAAAGCTTTCAAGCTGAAACTGTGCTTTGCGTTTATGTGTAGGTTTTAGGCATTGAAATTTGATATTTTAAGGCAAAAGCCTTGGCTCATGGGTGTGCGCAAGGCCTGTCCGCAAGAAACGTGTGCACGAAATGTCCGCCCCACCTGTCAATCAAAGAAATATAAAAAATGTATGAAAGGCAAAATAAAAATAAGTGGGGGAAATAAAAATATAAAATATTACAAAATAGAAATAAAACGGCAATGAAAAAAAGAAAAATATAAAAATTGAAGAAAATAAAAAGAATAAAAACGAAGGGAGAAAGGACATGGAAAGGCTTTTTGCTTTCGCTTTTCCGCTCATAAGCAGACTAAGTGTAAATAATTTTTTTTTGTTATACATTTTCAGCAATTTGGTTTTGTTTCAGAGACGACAACTTGCAACTTTTGTTCTCCATAAGAATTGATTCTATGGCTCTTTTTGGCCATGTTGGTGTTTGTCCAACCCCAAAAGGCGTATTTGTTGCCAAGAAAAAATGGATTTGATCATTTGTGCCACTCAATTCAAACTCGTGTCATCTGCGCTGAAACAGAAAGATGTTCTCCAGTGATCACTGTGATCTGCACCAAAACAGACCCTATAATCCCAAATTTTAATCTTGAACACTGAAATTTTTATGCTGTTCAGGCAAACTAACAGCAAACATTTTGAATATTTAAGCAATTTAAAATTATACTTGCTTTTCATCTTAAAGCATAATTACAGTTGACATAGTTCTTGCCAAATGTTGTATTGAATAATAAATTACACTGTAGAACCTAATATTTTAGCTTGAAATGCATTTTATAAGAAAGCACATGACTCATATGACTGTGTCTATGTTATGAATCTTGCTGAAAAATAATAACCAACAGAAATGGCCCACTTTTTCCATCACAAGTAAAGAATAAGGCAGGTGTGCTTTTAGCAGAAGCAGTGATGATGCATTTTTGTCTGCAATATTGTGTGCATTGATTTCTGTGTGTGGATATTATTGATGGTTTTTGCATACAGTGTGCAGTCTATCTAGGTGGGCTTGTCAAAGCAGTTAGAGCACCGTGTAGAGTGTACAATCTCTGGTCATGCAGGCCCTTGGAAAAAATGCTTTCAAGGAACAGTCTCCACATATGCCAAAGCCATTGCAAACATCATTCCTGCAGAGACACTTGCCACAAATTTCGTCCACTGGAGCAGATGTTACAGTACAACTTGTTTCATTCATTTCTGTGTTCAAAAGGTGAGCTATGGAATGTTAGCCATAGATTTTTTGCGTCAGCCACTCCCATGGATTCTAACTTTTTATGGTACTACATAGTTGCTAACAGTTTTTTGAACTTAGAATTGGGAGCTGAAAGAATTGTACTGTGTGGTTACATAGATTTCTTGATGCTGGTAAATGAAGTTTAATCTGTTTTGTGTTGCATAGATCCTCAGGCATAGACATACATATGTCCAAAAATTACTGAGGAAGATAGCTACAATGTCTCGATTCATGAATTGATTCATGATTTCATGAAAGTGTGTATCTGTCAACTTGCAGCAAATGTCTATTTTTTTAATGCACCATAAAGTTTCAATGGCATTAATATTTGTTTATTATGCCCCTCTGTATAACTCAGCTATGATGTGCTGGTAAAGTGTTAAAACCACTGCAGCCATGTGAAGAGCCTCTTAACAACGTAAAAAAGATAGAAATAATGAGTTTGGTCTTTACAATGTCGAAGCAGCAACTAGTCTATAAATTGCTCTGTAGTTGATGGCTCTGGAATATTTTAGGCTTCCTAAGTGGTTTTAATTGCACTTGATATCACCTTGCACCGGTTATAGTGCCTGCCTCATGTGAAGGAGCGACTGCTTTCAAATGTTTGAAAACAACCACTGGTTACATATAAAAAAAAAGTCTGTTCAGGGCTGAAATTGCACATGGTGTGCTGCCTATTCGTAATGAAGAACTCAGAGGGTCAGTGAGGCTATTTTTATATTTGTTTGTTTTTTTCACTTGCAAGCCAACAGCACAGCAGCCTACAAGGACGGTGCACATTACAAGAAGAGCACTACAATGCACAAAGAAGACCACTACGATACACACAGGAAGTTAAATGACACAGTGGAAATAGTGTGCGAAAGAAGTAAAGATTGCAATGAAAACGTAATAATAGTGGCAGCCACCTCCAGTTATGTGCTGATAGATAGAAAAAGCATCAATGCACTACAAGAAAAATCATAATAACAAATAAGATAAATAAATGTCACAATCTGTATACTTGTAGTAGCACAGACATAGAAGTCTGTTGATGAGATTACAATGGCCAGTGTGTCTTCGTTAAAAGACGGCTTGTTTCCTCAGGCTTGTATTCGATGGCTGCCTGTCCGGATCCAACAATTCTTAGCACCTTTCGCTACATCGGAGGAATGACCGCCACCTTGGTCAGCTCATCCACAGCCACTGGGGACTGAGGGCCGAGGGTTAACTCACAAATCCACAAAGGCGGCGGTGGCAGCCGAGTACAGTATTAATGGCCAATTCCTGTTCTGTGGAGGGAGCATGCTTATATAGCTCTTCACTCAGTGAGCATTTCTTTCATGGTTGCATCTCACTTATTTCCTATTTTTTGGTAGCGCAGAGAAAAGCAGGATATTACTTTTCTTTACAAGCTGCTCCACGGTACCACTGATTGTCCTGAAATGCTATCAGATATTTTTATAAGAGTTCCCACGAGAAACTTAACTTGTCAGTGTTCAATGCAAGAATCTTATCCAGTGAGGCTAGCCTAATTGTTCTGTTTGAACAATATCGGGCAGTGAATGGGACTTCACAGTGCTTAACAATGTTATAAGGACTGATGCAATGCATACACTAAATAACAGGTACATAAGGAGGTGGTTGTCATTATAATCAAGATTAATAAAAAGCGAAAGTTGAAGATACTGCGAGCCTATGCACAAGCACCCAGTCAAACTGGCAAGGTGGTTAAAAGGAGCTGTAAAGATGCCATATCAGTGATGAATAAAATAGGGAAATAGAGGTTTATAAACAAATAGTATGTAAACCTAAGCTGTAACTTTCGAGCCTTATACTATGCCTTGTACTTAGCCTTATACTTGGAGCCGTGGAAAGAAAAATGATAGGTGTAACATTAATAAACCGTTAGCAGGCAGAGTGGGTGAGAGAACAAGTGCGTGCTAATGACATCCTAGTCGAAATCAAGAGGAAGAAATGGGCTTGGGCAGGGCATGTACTGCAAAGGCAAGGTAACCACTGCCCCTTAAAGGTAATGGAGTGTATTCCAAGAGAAGGCAAGCGTAGCAGGGGGCGGCAGAAAGTTAGTTGGGCGGATGAGATTAGGAAGTTTGCAGGCATAGGGTGGGCGCAGCTGGGAAAGGACAGGGTTAATTGGAGAGACATGGGAAAGGCCTTTGCCCTGGAGTGGGTGTGGTCAGACTGATGATGATGATCATGATACTAGAGAATCGTAGCGCAGGTTAACCTCTCTGCCTTAAATTAAGTAAGAATGTACTACACTGTACTGATGGGCAACTTCGAATTCAAAGTATGGAAGTTGGAAAGAAACATGCAAACAAGAAATAAACATAAAAGAGACTGAGTGGGGAGACAAATAATGAAATAGACTTCACAATGAATGCCCTTCGTGGCACCATGCAGGATGTAGAAGAACTAGAGGAGGTGAGGTGTAGTGACTGTACAGTTGTGACGTCTAGAATCAGCCTGGATTGAATAAAGGGTGGAGGAAAGTTGTCATGAATAGGGTAAATGTGATGACCTTCCCAGCATAATTCCGCAGTGCTCAGTGGAAGTAGGAGGTACGCTAGCTAGGTAGAATATTGGCAAGCTCTCCAAGGAAACAAGGTGCATCATACTATGAAGTGGTAACGCATGAAAGTCTCAGACCTCTCAGATAAGGTAGAATATGCAGAACCATCAAAATTTATAAGTGCAAGGTAGTTATGCAAAGTAAAAAATTGTACTAACATGAAGAGAACTCAGCAAGCACTAAAGCATCCAGAAAGCCTGAAAGGTGCAAAGACTAGAATAGGCGTGTGCAGAGATACATGTTTGTAGAAGGGACAAAGGCAATAGTGTCGTGAGAAATTTAAATATAGTAGGCAAGGCAGGAGAAAAATTCTGTGTAGCCTGCTGATGATGGTGCTGAATGTAATATATACATTGATATCTGTGTTTCACCTCGATGAGAAAGATAGCTGATGCTGCCTAGTTTTGAACCAAGGACTTTTGTTTTTCCAGCTAATCTCTTTAGCTGCTCCACTACTTTGATGGACCATGAATATGCTGAAAGGTTGCAGCTCTGAAGCTTCTATAGCTAACTTGGGCTTGTACTCAGTGTTAACATTTCTTTTACGGTAAATATGCTATGATCATAACAGTTAAGGTAATATTAGACACTTGTGGTTCTGCTCATGAATGCAACCTAAAGGAGCCACCATTCAGACTCTTGTCTGCACAACCCACATTGTCCTTTGAATTTGAAAGGACAAAGGCTAGCATTAAAGAGGTGAACCTTACGAATTACTTGCTCTTACTGTTATCATCATTCTATTTCCTATGCTTAAAACTATTTTCATTATATGTTTTGTACATATTTCATTTCCTAATACAGGTAGCAAACAGGCTTGGAATGTGGAGGAGTGCCATATCCTGCCTAGTTCAACATAGAATCTGTGGAGTCCCAAGACAAAGCCATACCTATCAGAATGATGCAGCTGCAAGTGCTTTTACAGCTTATGGCTGTGATATGCAGGGTGTGTGCTTAAGATGGTTAAGAACCATCTTTTATCATATTAGTATCATTTTATTTCGACAGATCCCGCCATTTAGAGTTACAGCAAAACCACGTTGATACATTCCCAGTTCGTACTATTTACCAGTTTGTACGCTCAAAGTCATGGACATTAAAAGTCTCCCATACAGTTTCACTGTTTTTTTTTTTTTTCTTCTGGTGAATATGTTAGCGGATAACATGCTTTTCCGGCTTCTGTGTTTCATATTTTGACAAATTGTGGTCGCATAATACATTTCTTTACCAACCTGCACACGTGCAAACATATAAGTGCACCAAACATGAGGGCATGCGACATGAAAAGCTGAAATGCAGCGGCAATCATCCACCCTGGTGGCTTCTCTGCGGTTCCTTGGTGCGAGGAGGCGAAGCACCACTGCCACCGCCGCCGCCGCCGCCAACAACAACAAAAATAAAAACGTTGCGCTAGCACTCAAGAGAGCCGTTTTTACAGGGACGCGACATAAATTATAAACTCCAGCGACACACATGCCTACGAGCGGGCCGGGTCTGGGAAATGCTGCTCAAAAATTGCAAACTCCTAACCAACTCTTATGAAGCCGCAAACGACAGCGTTAAAAGTCACTTAGCTCTCCTTCGCAACTCCACAAGCACAAATTGAAAGGATGTATCTGTAAAGCTGTTTGCCAATGACTGTGTTGTTTTCAAGGACATAATAAGTGATTATAACTATACTTGTCACTACAAAAAAACCATAGTAGCAATCACAGAACGGTGAGTGTGCTTGGGTGTGGATAATAACAAAGATAAAACCATATTTTTACAAATTACAAGGAAAAAAGTTCCCAGGCAACGTAGTTATATACTTTACAGCCTTTCTATTTTAGAAGTGGAGAGCTATAAATACTTATGAGTAACCCTCACTAACAAACTTACTTGGTCCTCACATCTGCTCTAATGTCTCCTCAATCCGCAATGAAAAAATTATGGTTTATTAAAAGAAAACTTAGAAATTCTCCCATCAGCACTAGAATCACGGAATACAAGTCTTGTATTAGGTCCCGACTTGAATGTGCAGGAGCAGTCTGAGATCCACATAATTAAAAAGACAGTGCTGAACTGGAGCGTGTACAGCGAAAACCAGTTCATTTTATTTATGATAAATATAGAAGGACAGATTCTTCAGGTGCATTAATTCTAAAGAATAATTTACAGTCCTTAGCAGTAAGAAGAAAAGTTACAGGTCTAGCATTACTTCAAAGTTTCATTTCAGGAGACCTGAAGCCAGATCTTCCCGATTTTGCGAAATTGGGGACAAAGCTTGGCAAAGTAAAATGGATACGGTCTGTAAAGAAAATTACATCCCTAGGGGTGTGTTTTTACCTATAACTCGCACCATTGCACTCCCAATGTGGCTGGAAAGTATCTGCCACACTCCTACAGTGCATTGTTAAGAGTTGTACTGATCTTCTCAATTGTGTGAAATTCGCTAGCACTACAATAACTACAATTTTTTTGAGAAGCACTCCTTCGCCGATTCTTTACCCCCCCCCCCAGCCAGGTCATGCAACCTGTCACATGGCATGGCGTGTGATTCTGAATCATACTCGGGGGTTTGCCGGGCTGGTGGGGTGCCAGTGCCAGCTGCGCAACAGTCAGCATGTGGAACGTTTCCACTGCTCTGTGGTTGGCGCGTCGAGTCATCTGACATGGGGCATGAACTAGCTGGGGAAGGCAAATAGAGAAACGGCGAAGGAGCGCTTTTTAAAAAGCAAGATGCTCCGAGACGGATGCATGTGACTCGACTCTTTGGCCATGTCTGACGTCATACCTCACTCACATTGGTTGAATATGCTCTGACGTCATAAGCTATGACCAATCCTGAATTAGTGTGGCAGCGCGTACGGCTTCTCCGAACGTCAGCTCTACAAGCTAAAAGCTAAAACGCTGTGGTTAGGGTGCTTGGCTACTTATCCAGAGTACCCGAGCTCAATTCTGACCGCGGCGGCCGCGTTTCGATGGAGGCGAAAAGGAAAGGTGCCCAGGCGGTCCAAATTATTCTGCAGCCCTCCACTACGGCACCTCTTTCTTGACTCAGTCCCTCTTTTATCTCATCGCTTAGGCCTTACGGCGCCGCGGTTCAGCTGTCCGCCGAGATGTAAGACAGATACTGCGCTATTTCCTATCCCAAAAACCAATTTTCAACTTTTTTCGAGTGATGTTGCGGTGGCTTCCCCGCAGTACTAAGGTGCAAAGGGGCGAAGCATCCGAAATTGACGCGAAAGAGATTTTTGTTACCTTCGTCGTTGCCGCCGACGGACCGGATGCGTTACGAAGTTCCTTCCGAGCTTAAGACAGCGAAAATGCGGACTGGATTCTGCGAGCGCTAGAAAAGGATATGTTCAGATCCTGTGCCAAGAAATTCTAACTGACATTTTTGTGAAGTGAATTTGTCAATAAATGTTTTTGTACATCTTTCAACAGCCAAATTAAAAAAAAAATTAGGTGCTTTGGATCATGTTTTCCCGAATAATATGTTTTTCTTGCAGTTTTTTTTACGTATCAATGAGTTTTTACTGTATTGCATAGGGAGTAGGATATCAATATTTTTCTCATGAATGATAAATTATTACTTCTTTCTTCCCATCTAGACGAGCAGTGATGTCTCGAGGAAGGCCATTTCAGTCAGCAGCTCTGCTGCGGAAAGAAGATGCTGCAAGAATATTTTGCAGGAACATATGGGAGCAACTGGGAAGGAATGGGATATACGGTGAAATCTGTTGGCTGGGAGAACAAGATATGGTGCATAATGAGGTGAGCTGTGGAAAAACATGAAATAAGCAAAAGATATGGTGATGGACAGCGAGATTCACAGGCCAGATTATTTTCTTTGTTAAGAGATGCTGCCATCACATAGAATATTATGAGTCTATGAACTTTGTAGCGTGGCGTTGAAGGGACTGTAATACATTGACTGGATACATACTTGATGACGGTTCTTCATTGCATGTGCATATTCGAGTCTGGAATATATGAGTGTCTGGTATATGCAAGTACTTTGCTGTGGAGCATTACGTAGGCGGACGTTTTTAGTATCCTATTATTTCATGTGAGGAGGATATGATGCGTGTGTGTGCCATATGACCAAGTAGTGCACCAGCTGGCAGTGCGAGGAGATGTTATCAATCGAGGAAGCACTAAAAAGCAACTTGAGGAGGCAATGACCTAAAACTGCTTTAAGAGGTAGGCTTAATTAAGGTTCATCACCCAGTAATCGTCATTCTGCTCATGGTAAATGTCATCTTTAGGGATGGTTATATACATCAACCGGTGTACTCTTATAGGTATTCACACACGTGCGCATGCAACGCACTGACCAGTCCCTATATATAGCCTTCATAGATAATGAGAAAGCATTCGACTGAGTCGAAACCTGAGCCAGCAGTCATGCAGGCATTATGGAATCAGGGTGTAGATGAGCCTTACGTAAAACAACCGGAAGATATCTGTAAGGGCTGCACAGCCACCGTAGTCCTCCATAAAACCAGCAATAAAATTTTAATAAGGAAGGGTGTCAGACAAGGAGACACGACCTCACCAATGCTGTTCATCACCTATTTACAGGAGGTGTTGAGAGGCCTGGTTTGGGAACAGATGAGGACAAGAGTTAATCGAGAATACCTTAGTAATCTGCGATTTGCTGATAACATAACCTTGCTAAGTCACTCAGGGGATGAACTGCAAAGCATGATCAGTTGCTTAGAGCAGAACGATTGATCTAAAAATTAACATGCAGGAAACCAAAGTAATGTTGTACAGTTTCGGAAGTGAACAGCAGTTTACGATTGTTAGCGAGGTGCTGGAAGTGGTAAGGGAATACGTGTAATTAGGGCACTTAGTGACCACAGATCCAGATCACATGAGTGAACTTACTAGAATAAGAATGGGTGGAATTCATTTGGCTGGCTGTCTCAGACCATGAATGGAAGTTTTCCAATATCCCTCCCCCGCAGGGGGGCGCCTGCAGCTTGCAGGCGTCGCGACGGTGAGTGGCGACACCGCGGGTTCCCGAGCATCCGCAGGGACATCCCCGCAAGGGGATGATGGTGAACTGTGCATCACCACGGACCCGAGCACCCGTGCCTCGCCGTGCGTGGCATCGCCGTGTCCGGGGAAAAGGGGATCCTGGTGGTTGAGCCGATGCCGAGCGTTTGGACCCTTAAGGCCCCTTGGCGGAGGCAACACACCACTTTGGCCCCAGCTTCCTGCAGACGGCACCTCCGGCCTGACACGACCAGGGGAAATCGGCAGTCGCTTTTTCCTATCCTCCTCTCCATCTTTCACTTTCCTATCTCTGTCTCACAACTCTCCTATATCCTACTCACTCCTTGGTTTTTCCTGTTTTCCTGGCGGCGAGGGTTAACCTTGTGTGACCAACTACCCTGAGTTGAGTCATATTTGGTTATAGTTGAGGTGTACAGCTGGCGTGGGCAGGACTTGCTTTCAAGTTCCTGTCCCGTCCCCTTGTTGGACTCCGTGGTGGGTTGCTGGCACCATGACCGAATAACTAAATTTTCTTTATGGCTCCCCCCCTTTCAAAACCTGATCGCTCTCTGAAAAGAGGGCGGAACGAAGCAACAGACTTTTTCCCGAAAAAGAAAACAACCTTCCCAAAGTTTCATGTCATACATAGTACAGTAGAAGGAAAGCAGGCAAGAATACTATCCCCCTTTCTTGTGTCAAAGTGCCTAACAGATGCACTGGGCCCCGGATATAAGCTATCGAAAATGGCCAGTGGCGACTTATTACTAGAAATCCGTGACCATACCCAAAACTCCAAGATCCCAGACATTCTCTCTATTGGAGACATCCCAGTCTCCATAACAGCCCACAGATCCCTCAATACCGTCCGTGGTGTCATCTCAGAAAACGACTTCATTCATCTAACAGAAAAAGAAATGCTAGAAGGTCTCAGCGACCAAAATGTCACAGATGTCTATCGAATTAAAATCCGCAAAGACAACAAGGAAATAGATGCTAAACACCTGGTACTCACATTCAGCACGCACATTACCTGTAACCATCGAAGTCGGATACCTTAAAGTTAATGTCAGGCACTACATTCCTAACCCACGCAGATGCTTCAACTGTCAGAGATTCGGGCACGGCTCTCAGAGTTGCCGCGGCCGCAAAACCTGTGCGAAATGCGCTTCTAAGGACCACAATTCAGAGGAATGTGACGCAGCACTGCGCTGCGCAAATTGCGAAGGAGACCACGCTGCGTACTCCAGGGCGTGTCCGTCCTGGAAAAAGGAGAAAGAAATTATCACCATAATGACCAAAGAAAACATTTCATTTAAAGAAGCCAGGAGGCGTTTTGCACTAACCAACACATTCTCGTTCACAGCGAAACCAAACTTCGCTGATGTGGTGCGCACGGGCGTAGCACCACACAGCACTCTGGCACCTGCCGAGGCTACTTCCACTGAGCCTATGGCAGGGCCATCCACGCCCCAGGCAGGGTCAGCGAAAGCTGCCCTGCCATTGTCACAGCAGGGAGCGCCGGTCCATGGGTCGGCATCCCGCAGGACTTCCCCCCGTCAGGGGAGGCCTGAAACTAACACAACCGCGGCTGCGCGGTCCTCTAGCACCCCTGGCGAGGTGATGGATACAACTCCCAGTCCGCCCGCATTGCAGCGGCGGAACAGCTCTCTTGAGCGAAAAAAAGACAGACCCCTCATAACGGGCCCTGAGCATAAGTAAACGCCTTAGTGTTCTCACCCCAAAAATAAACATGGCTTTCTTAATTCAGTGGAATTGTCGAGGAATTATGCGGAACTACAGCGACGTAACACATATTTTAGGGTCAATGTTACCCACAGTTTTATGTCTTCAGGAGACCAATCTTGGTCCACAACATGTGCATATCCTTAAACATTATAACATTTTTAGACGCGATCGCGAGCAGGCAAATCGACTCTCGGGAGGCGTCGCGATTGTCCTTCAAAGCGGCGTCCCTGCTCAAGAAATCAAACTTTACACAAAATTTGAGGCAGTTGCAGTTAGCGTCGTTACCTACAAAACAATAACAATTTGCTCTTTATATCTCCCCCCACACATCACATTAACAATACAAGATTTAGAAGACCTGATCAGTGAATTGCCGGAGCCATATCTGGTAGTTGGCGATTTTAACGCTCACTCCCCGTTTTGGGGAAGCGACGCTGTGACTCTAGGGGCAAAACAATCGAAGATTTTCTCCTCTCGAATAATGTCTGTCTTTTAAACACAGGAAAGGTCACATATTGTTGCCCAAGCTCAGCAAAACTGAGCTTCCTTGATTTAGCTTTTACATCACCGTCGCTTTTTAACGATTTTAAATGGGATGTTTTAAATGATCCTCTGGGAAGTGATCACCTACCCACTGTCATCAGGCTCTCGTCTTCCACTCCAGTCATCCCCACAAGACCACGGCGCTGGAAATTTCACCTCACCGACTGGTCACTTTTTACAGAAAGTGCCACTCTAGATAAAGAATTTTCTGAAGACCTCAGCATAGATGAAATTAATGAAAGATTTACTACATGCATAATATCTGCTGCAACACTCGCTATACCACAAACAACAGGACTCGTACAGAAGAAACACAAAGTATGGTGGACAGAAGAATGTACATTTGCAAAAAAACAGCAAAATAAAGCATGGGGCACCCTGCGTCGGCATCCCACTGCAGAGAACTTACTCACTTTTAAGAGGGCCAAGGCGAGAGCGCGGTACGTGCGCAGGAATGCTGAGAAAACCTCCTGGCAGAAATATGTGTCCTCTATAAATAGTTCAATACCATCAAAGAAAATGTGGGACAAAGTTCGTAAATTCACTGGTGACCATACTTCCTTCACACTTCCGCTTTTGACAACACCCGGTACACAAACATCGTTGGAAGAACAGGCTAATTTATTGGGCGAGCACTTTGCTGAAGTCTCAAGGTCATCCCACTACACAAACACATTCCAGAAACACAAAGCTATAGCTGAAAAACAAAAACTTCCATTCGGAGCAGGCATGCAGGAAGACTACAACCAGCCCATTACGCTCCAGGAATTAAATAGGGTATTATATTCCGGTAAAAAGACAGCACCAGGCCCAGACAATGTGCATTACAATATGCTTGCCCATCTCTCTGAAACTGCCGTACAGGCACTGTTAAAATTCTTCAATAAAATATGGATGACTGGCAGAATACCTGAGGAGTGGAAGAAAGCAGTAATAGTACCTTTTCTGAAACCTGAAAACCACCAACAAGTCCTGACAATTACAGACCAATAGCCCTCACCAGCTGCATTGCTAAATCTTTTGAAAGTGTAATAAATATTAGACTCACCTTTGTACTCGAATCTCGGCAACTATTAGATGTATATCAATGTGGATTCAGAAAAGCATGCTCAACCACCGATCACCTTGTCCGCCTAGAGAACACCATACGGGAGGCGTTCATCCACAAGCAGCAGTGTATCGGGGTCTTCTTCGACATGGAGAAGGCATACGATACCACATGGAAGTTCGGCATCCTCCGCGACCTAGCAGAGCTAGGTATCCGAGGCAGGATGCTGAACTGCTTGAACGACTTCCTGGCTAACCGCACATTTAGGGTCCGCCTAGGAACAACTCTCTCCATGACTTTCACCCAAGAGAATGGCGTACCCCAAGGTTGCATTCTAAGCACGACACTCTTCGTAGTAAAAATGAATTCGTTAGTCAAAGTAATACCCAAGTCCATAATGTATTCGGTTTATGTAGATGACCTACAGATAGCATGCACTTCCTCCAGCATATCGTCCTGCGAGAGACAAATACATATCACACTAAATAAACTAACTGCTTGGGCAGAGATAAATGGGTTCAAGTTCTCTCCTCAAAAAACAGTAGCTGTTCTGTTCTCATTGCGACGAGGCCTACAATTCAATCCCAACCTATACTTGAATCAAGCAACACTACCAATTAAACGAGAATATAAATTTTTAGGACTCACTTTTGACAAGAAACTCACATTTCTACCACACATTAACAACCTTAAAAAGAAAGCATCCCAAGCCCTCAATGTATTAAAGGTGCTCTCGCGAAAACGGTGGGGGTCCGATAGAACATGCCTATTACACATCTATCGCTCTCTGGTACGCTCCAAGCTGGACTATGGGTGCATAGTATACGGTTCAGCAAGAGCATCCTACTTGAAACGACTGGACCCTGTTCATAATCTTGGTCTGCGACTATCAACTGGAGCATATAGAACATCCCCGGTAAACAGTCTTTACATTGAAGCTAATGAGCCTGCACTAGAGGATAGAAGAGTCACACTGACATGCGCATACGTCCTAAAAACCCGTTCTCTTCCTAAACATCTCTGCCATCCCATTGTTACCAAGTGCCCATCCAAAAGATTATTCAACAATAAACCACAATCCATCCGGCCACTAATAATGCGCTTTGAAGATAAATGTGAAGAGTTAGAAGTACTGGATGGCCTGCCGAATATTGCACAAAAGTATGAAAATTTACCACCATGGTACAGCCTGCCTTCAGTGTGCGACTTCACACTGACACACTTACATAAAAAGGAAATGCCACATCAGCTCATACTACAAGAATTCTTTGAACTGCAAGAAAAATATGACACCTTCACTGAATTTTACACTGATGGGTCAAAAACAGAAAGTCATGTTGGAAGTGCGTCATTTACACCGATTCACTGAGTATGCTCAAAGCGCTGCACTGTAGAAACGCTGCTGAACCCATTATAGGAAACATCATACATAACATAATTAAAATAAAAAAACATAACATTATATTCTGCTGGGTGCCCAGCCATGTTGGAATTGTCGGTAATGAGAGAGCAGATGCATGCGTAGCACAAGCTCGAATTGATCAAATAAAACAAGATAACATACCACACAGGGATTTTTTGAAATTAGTGCACAGTAAACTCAGAATTAAGTGGCAGGCTGCATGGGAAGAACAGGCAAACAACAAACTGCATTCTATAAAACCCGTTTTAGGAGAATGGAAATCATGTAGACATCAAGAACGTTTCACTGAAGTTATTTTATGTCGGCTACGCATTGGGCACACACACCTTACACACAACTTCTTACTGACAAAACAAGACAAACCTCTCTGCGAAATGTGCGGCGATGTACTCACTGTAAACCACATTTTAATTTCATGTACAAAACTGGAACAACTGAGGAAAAAATATTTTACAACACTCTACAATGAATACATCCCATTGCACCCCAAGTTGCTTTTAGGTGATCAAGCACTGGTTGATCTTTCAAGTATTTTTAAGTTTCTTAATGAAGCCAATGTTTTAAACAAACTCTAGTTATAAAAAGTGTAACATTTAACAAAAACCTAACCTTGTGTTTGGCGCATCATAGCCATAGTTGCTTTTGCGCCATTAAAATCAATATAACTAACTAACTAACCAATATCCCTCAAGAGAAAAGGATATATAACAGCTGTATCTTACCATTACTTACAGGGCAGAAACATGGAGGGTGATGAAAAGGGTTCAACTTTAATTGCGGACAACACAGTGAACTATAGAAAGGAAATGGTAGGTGTAACATTAAGAGACAGGGTGAGGGCAGAGTGGGTCAGGAAACAAACGCTGGTTAATGACATTCCTAGTTGAAATCAAGAAAAAGAAATGGACTTGAGCAGGGCATGTAATGCGAAGGCAAAATAACCGATGGACGTTAAGAGTAACGGACTGGATACCAGGAGAAGTCAAGCATAGCAGAGGGCGGCAGGAAGTTTGTTTGACAAATGAGATTAAGAAGTTTGCGGGGATAAGGTGGCCGTAGCTGGCATAGGACAGGCTGACTCAGAGAGGTATGGGAGAGGCCTTTGTCCAGAAGTGTTAGAACAGACATGTGTAGAACAAATGTTAGAACAGACATGTGCAGGTAGGCCATTAATATATATTAAAGAAGGGGACATAGCGGTGAACATTTTTTTTTGGCCTTCATTGAACTGTTGCACCCACAACCACAGAATATTAACGTTCATGGTGCACTTGCGTCACACGGCTCAGTCGATGACGAATTTCACTTGGTACCATTCACACAAGGGGAAAAAACGTTCTTTGAGCAAGAAAGTTATGTTTTAGAGTATCTAAAATACTTATGGCATGAGACAAGATCAGATGATTTTTATATACTAGACAGTGTTGCCGTCTGGCTGACCTAAGTGTAATCAATGGCTGCATCTTTTCAAACACACTGCAAGATGGCAACTACTTCTATTTTGGAGAAAAAAGAATTTAATAGACCTCGAAGTTGAATACGCTTGATAATTGGGCGTTCAAGCCGCCAGAAGAACGCTGCTTGGGTATTTCTGTTATGGCTGGTTTATTGGTTTATTGGGGTTTAATGTCCCAAAGCGACTCAGGCTATGAGAGACGCCGTAGTGAAGGGCTCCGGAAATTTCGACCACCTAGGGTTCTTTAACGTGCACTGACATCGCACAGCACACGGGCCTCTAGAATTTCGCCCCCATCGAAATTCGACCGCCGCGGTAGGGATCGAACCCGCGTCTTTCTGGCCAGCAGCCGAGCGCCATAACCACTCAGCCACCGCGGCGGCTCCAAATTTCAGTTATGGACGTTATGCCAGATGTGGAGAAAGTGACCACCAACATGGAAGTTGCATATTTTAGTTGTTAGTGTTGGAAGGTCTGGATTAGTCCCTAACATGTGAGAGATTTACTTTAAGTGAACAGCCGGAACCCTTTCTGCACCTTCTGGACCATGCGTGAA